>NW_026988576.1:4030000-4630000 GCF_030222135.1 Aotus nancymaae | reverse complement strand
GATGAAGACATTGAGAAGTATATGATCTGTCCATACATATGTTTAAGAACTGGTAGTGGTTCTGGCTGTATTTCAAAATGATGGCACAGATGCATTGTGGTCTTTGTCTGAGAGAACTCATTTTCCAGTGTGAGAGCAAATGACAGATAAGCAGTGTTTGAAGGTACTTCGTTAAGTGTTCCAACAGAGGCAACTTCTGAGTACCATGGCATCCCAGGAGGATCTAATGCCACCTCAGGAGAAGACAGGCAGTGATGAAATTTAGGTACTCAAACAGGACTCAAGTGGATAGCTTGGTTATGGAGAGGATGACCAGGTTTATCAAATAAAAATAAAAGCATCCCAATTAAATTGGAATGTCACATAAACATTCTTTTTTTTTTTCTGGTATGAATATGTCCCAAACATTGCATAAGATATACTTAAGTAAAAAACAAAGCCTTGTTCTTTGTTTTTTTAGAGATGGTGTCTTGCTCTGTCACTTAGGTTGGGGTACAGTGGCACAATCGTAGCTTACTGTAGCTTCTGACTCCTGCACTCAAGTGATCCTCCTGCCTCAGCCTCCTGAGTAGTTGGGGCCACAGGCATGTGGTCCAAACCAGCTTAATTTTTGTAGTTTTTGTAGAGATGGAGTCTCACCATTTTTCTCAGGATAATCTCAAACTCCTGGCTTCAAGTGATCTTCCCACCTCAGACTCCCAAAGTGCTGAGATTACAGGAGTGAGCCTGTACACTGTACCTAGCTGATCTCTTATTCATCTGAAACTTAAACTTAACTGGGTATCCTATATTTCATCTGGCAACCCTGTCTATTGGTAATCTGGAGCCCAGATAATTTGACAAACAGGATTGATAGGGATTTTCCTATCTAATTCACACTCTTAGGTCCTCACCTTTGATAATTTTATTTTAAATTACTACTTGTACTCTTACAGAAAGTGTCTAATATAAGTTTGCAGTAATATGGAGGGCTGTGTAAACTATATTCCCAATTGAGAGGGAAGCTTTACTTAAGATATTTTTCTAAGTACCAAAACTTTTTCCCAGCCCAAAGTAGATCTGATTTACCAAGATATTTTGATATATAATCACTTAAATGAAACACTAGGGGAGGAGTTGCCACTGAGCAAGTTCCCAGTCCTTGTCCAACCCAGAGACTGACTCAGAAACTTAAAAAGCAGCAGGAGGTATAATTCCTTATTCACCTCAAAAATATTGCCCAAATGCCTCTTAAAATAGACCTGGGTTCGTAATTTTCTTTCTGAAGTTCTTTACCTCATGTTTCCCTAAAGCTTCTCTTACAAATAAAATAATTAAGTAATTAATAATGATTAAGTGGCATGCCTGAGACTACACCCTGAGTCACTGGCTGAGTGGAGCTCTCAGCTTTGAGTTTTCAGTTCCCTGCCTCAGCCATGGGGCTGCCCCTGGCTTCTCCCTACTTTAAAATGCCCGTCCCTGACAAATTCAGACATTAACATCATCAGTGATTGAACAGACACAAAAAGTTGGGCCTTGAATTCTATAGATGACATATCAGTCAGCCAGGATCTAAACAGCATTCTATGCCAAAAATGTACACTGGGAGCCTCACTGGAAACTTAGATGTAGAAAGATACAGATTAATTTCCCCATAAAATAACACTCCAATAACTATAGCCAAAAACCCAAAGAAAAAGGAGCTGACATTTCTGTAATTCCACTGAAAGATAAATGTTGACTTGCAAAATGGACCTTTTTAATATCTATTTGCATATGAACTCTATAGAGAAACTGCAAGTTGGATGAGCTAATGTGAATGGACTTTAAAAGTAAACACATATCCTTTGCCGACTTGTTGATGGGGATTTTTTTTTCTTGTAAATTTGTTTTAGTTCTTTGTAGATTCTGATATTAGTCCTTTGTCAGATGAGTAGCTTGCGAGAAATTTTTCCCAATCTGTTGGTTGCCGGTTCACGCTAATGATTGTTTCTTTCGCTGTGAAGAAGCTCTTAAGTTTAATTACATCCCATTTGTCTATTTTGGCTTTTGCTGCCATTGCTTTTGGTGCTTTAGTCATGAAGTCCTTGCCTGTGCCTATGTCCTGAATGGCATTGCCTAGGTTTTCTTCCAGGGTTTTTATGGTGTTAGGTCTTATGTTTAAATCTTTAATCTATCTGGAGTTAAATTTTGTGTAAGGTGTAAGGAAGAGGTCCAGTTTCAGCTTTCTGCATATGGCTAGCCAGTTTTTCCAACATCTTTTATTAAGTAGGGTGTCCTTTCCCCATTGCTTGTTTTTGTCAGGTTTGTCAAAGATCAGATGGTTCTAGATGTGTGGCCTAACTTCCCAGGCCTCTGTTCTGTTCCACTGGTCTATATCTCTGTTTTGGTACCAGTACAATGCTGTTTTGATTACTGTAGCCTTGAAGTATAGTTTGTTGTCAGGTAGCATGATGCCTCCACCTTTGTTCTTTTTGCTCAGGATTGTCTTGGCTATGTAGGTTCTTTTTTGATTCCATATGAAGCTTCAGGTGGTTTTTTCCAGTTCTGTGAAGAAGGTTGATGGCAGCTTGGTGAGGATAGCATTGAATCTATAAATTGCTTTAGGCAGTATGGCCATTTTCACGATATTGATTTTTCCTAACAATGAGCATGGAATGTTTTTCCATCTGTTTGTGCCCTCTTTTATTTCCTTGAGCAGTGGTTTGTAGTTCTCCCTGAAGAGGTCCTTTATATCCTTTCTTAGTTGTATTCCTAGGTATTATATTCTCTGTGTGGCAATTGTGAATGGGAGTTTGCTCATGATTTGGCTCTCTGTTAGTCTGTTTTTGGTGTACAGGAATGCTTGTGATTTTTGCGCATTGATTTTGTATCCTGAGACTTTGCTGAAATTGCTTATCAGCTTAAGGAGATTTTGGGCTGAGATAATGGGTCTTCTAAATATACAATCATGTCATCTGCAGAGACAATTTGACTTCCTCTTTTCCTAATTGAGTACCCTTTATTTCTTTTTCTTGCCTGATTGCTCTGGCTAGAACTTCCAACACTACATTGAATAGGAGTGGTGAGAGAGGACAACCTTCTTTAGTGCCAGATTTCAAAGGGAATGCTTCCAGTTTTTGCCCATTCAGTATGATATTGGCTGTGGGTTTGTCATAAATAGCTTTTATTATTTTGAGATACATTCTATCTATAGCTAGTTTATTGAGAGTTTTTTAGCATAAAGGGCTGTTGAATATTGTCGAAGGTCTTTTCTGCATCTATTGAGATAATCGTGGTTTTTGTCTTTGGTTCTGTTTATGTGATGGATTTTGTTTATAGATTTGCATATGTTGAACCAGCCTTGCATCCCCAGGACGAAGCCTACTTGATTGTGATGGATAAGCTTTTTGATGTGCTGTTGCATTCAGTTTGCCAGTATTTTATTGAAGATTTTTGCATCAATGTTCATCATGGATATTGGCCTGAAATTTTCTTTTTTAGTTGTGTGTCTGCCAGGTTTTGGTATCAGGATGATGTTGGTCTCATAAAATGAGTTAGGGAGAATTCCCTCTTTTTGTATTGTTTGGAATAGTTTCATAAGGATTGGTACCAGCTCCTCTTTGTACATCTGGTAAAATTCAGCTGTGAACCCATCTGGACCTGGACTTAAACGTGGGCAAAGAACATGAACAGACACTTTTCAAAAGAAGACATTTATGCAGCCAACAAACATATGAAAAAATGCTCACCATCACTTGTCATTAGAGAAATGCAAATCAAAACCACATTGAGATACCATCTCATACCAGTTAGAATGGCGATCATTGAAAAATATGGAGACAACAGATGCTAGAGAGGATGTGGAGAAAAAGGAACACTTTTACACTGTTGGTGGGAGTGTAAATTAGCTCAACCATTGTGGAAGACAGTGTGGAAATTCCTCAAGGATCTAGAAATAGAAATTCCATTTGACCCAGCAATCCCATTACTGGGTACATACCCAAAGGACTATAAATTGTTCTATTATAAAGACACATGCACACGTAAATTCATTGCAGCACTGTTTACAATAGCAAACACCTGGAACCAACCCAAATGCCCATCAATGATAGACTGAATAAAGAAGATATAGCACATATACACCATGGAATAGTATGCAGCCATAAAAAGGATAAGTTCATGTCCTTCTCAGGGACATGGATGAAGCTAGAAACCATCATTCTCAGCAAACTGACACAAGAACAGAAAACCAAACATCACATATTGTCACTCATAAGTGAGTGTTGAGCAATGAGAACACATGGACACAGAGAGGGGACAATGACCCACTGGGGTCTGTTGAGGGGTGTGGGGCTAGGGGAGGGATAGTGGGGTATGGGGGATTGGGGCGGATAACATTGGGAGAAATACCCAATGTAGATGATGGGGGATTGAGGCAGCAAACCACCATGACATGTGTATAACTACATAACAATCCTGCAAGATCTGCACATATACCCCAGAACTTAAAGTAAAATTATATATTTATATGTAAGTAAACACATATTTTTATGTAGTTTTCAGTTTTCCTAGTTGTACGTTTCTCTTGCCAAGTCAATTAGTCTCCCTCACTCCAGAGCTTGTGGGGAAAATATATGGGACAGCAGTAAGTGAGCACAAATTCTAATCTTTTACAAAATGCATATACCCTTATTTTCTTCTCCAAGAAATAAATTGCACAATGCCACCAGTAATTATTTTTCAATAATTTTAAAATAACAGTTTCTGGCATTTTATTGTATGCAAATATACAGTTTGCTTAAATTACTAGTCTTTTTTTCATGTTTCTATTAAGAATTTGGCTCAGGCAATGGAAATAGATCACCCTATCTGTTTTTCAACTATTTTTAACCCTATCTATTCACTCAACTCTCAGTAGCATCCCTCATATTGGAGAAATGGATTGTTTCACAGACTGCCCTCTGGCTTTGCCTCCTGAGGTCACTCACAATCGCATTAGACCAGTGACTATTCAGTAGTCTAGCCTTTCAAGGAAGCATTATCTGTGAGCGTTGATTAAAAGGAGAAAAATAAAACAGTGCAATAAACTCTTATCCCAAATGTGTTACAGGATTTTTTCTCTGCATTTATTGGCTTTTCTAACACTTGGTGATAAATGTATGAAATGTTTAATATCAAGAAAGAAAAAACATCAAATGATTCTTTCCAGAATATGAAGGAATGTTTGGGAGATACATGGAGACGAGAGGGAATCTGGATAGAGCAGAAAGTGGCAGCGACAAACACCATGAGGAAAACATGGCTCTAAGATCCTCAGTGACAACAGGTAGTGGAGACCCTTGCCACAGACATGACCTCAGTTATCCATGCAGGCCAGGTTCCCCTCATTTTTCACCCCTTAATGGAGCCTGTTACGTTAAGATTCTAGCCCAGTGCTGCCATCCTTCCCCCATTTAGAGGGACAATTGGAAAGGCAAAGCCATCAGGCAACCTGAAGCCTACTACGTCTGTAAGGAGCCAGGAAATGTTGCTGCCATAGCATCTGCTCACGGTAAGGGCAGGAGAAAGGAGCCTTAGCAAGGGAAACTCTTCTGACCAGTTCATGCCCTGGATTCACAGAGAAACCAGTTGGGGCTGGTAAGTGACATAAGCACAAGCCTCATTTGGGTCTTCCTCGTGAGCCTTTTCATGTCTAATTAAAAATTGTATTGCTTTTCTCCAGGACTGCATAGAAAAGCAAATGAGATAAAAGGCATGGTGGGAGGCCGAGGCGGGTGGATCACGAGGTCAAGAGATCGAGACCATCCTGGTCAACATGGTGAAACCCCGTCTCTACTAAAAATAAAAAAAATTAGCTGGGCATGGTGGCACGTGCCTGTAATCCCAGCTACTCAGGAGGCTGAGGCAGGAGAATTGCCTGAACCCAGGAGGCGGAGGTTGCGGTGAGCCGAGATCGCGCCATTGCACTCCAGCCTGGGTAACAAGAGCGAAACTCCGTCTCAAAAAAAAAAAAAAGAAAAAAAAAAAAAGACATGGGTGTACTTTGAACTTAAAGGTCAAGTGAACAAAGTTGTTGGAGGCTTTTGCGTCATTTTTTCTGACTATGGAGACTGAATGTGTCCTTCTAGGCTCTCAGAGGACCACTAGCGTGTGGCTGATTCTGCCGAATGTCTGGTACATTTCCAAGCTGTGCTCTCTCTTGCTCATTTATGGAACTCATTCATGGAGCCTCGGCACTTTTGATCAGGTAAAGGAAAGGAAGCCTATGGATCCCTTAAATTGTACCTTTTCTCACATTTATAATCCTTTCTTTCTGCCCCTTTATGCATTTTAACCACTATATTGTGAAGAAAACTTTAATAGAGATGTAGAGACATATAATTGTACCTTGTTGGTAAACATCTCTCATGGAATATTCCATTGGTGGTTCGAAGAGCTGTGCCTGAAATATGTATACATATATATGTACATATATATGATATATGTACATATAATGTATGTACATAAATGTGTAGATGCGGTAGATGAAATTTATACGTGTGTGTGTGTGTGTGTGTGTGTATAAAATTTATAGATAATTCATGCATATTACCAAACTTTTCTATATCATGAACTGGGTGACTCTTCTTTTTAAACTGGACCTCAATTCAGACAGAAGTTAATTATAGAAAATACATTTTGTCCATAGTAAGGTAATTCTAAATTTAAAAGTTTGCTTTCAAGTTAAGTAAATTTTGGTTAGAAAAGAGAAAGACGTAGACCAGGTACACAATGCAATCTCAGGATTACTTTCTTAGATTTCGATGTTTTCCAATCATAAAAGCAATGTCAAAATTAGACATGTGTTAAAATATAGAAAGGTATAAATAAGAAGGAAAATACGTTGATATATGTGTGCACATACAGTTACACACACGGAAGATCAATGCTGACTGATTGTCTATTCTCTGCTCTCTTTCTCCCACTTTTTGATGGCTGAGAGTTGTTGCCCAGATTAAAATGAAAATTTCCCTGTTGGAAATGGCAGCATTTCTATCAGAATGAGTCCCTAAACGACTGCCTGAAGGACAGCCTCCCAACAATGAGATTTTATATGTTAAGAAATACATTTCTATTTGGTGAAAGCTTCTAGAATATTTATTTATTACAGCAGCTACTTTAACTAATATAGGCCACACTTAATAATTTTTTTCTAGATCTCTTTTCCCTAAAACATGAGTATTTTTCCATGTCACCATTTTTTCTTCTTTGTTCAAAGTATTCAATATTTGCATTATATTTCACTATATGTATTCAGAGCATTAAATTATACTCCTGCTATTGGTCATTCATATTGTGTCAGCTTCTCACTCTTGTATCTGTTTGTTTCAACATATATATATTTTTAGACATATATACATATATATATTTAGACATATTTATACATATATGTATATAATTATTATTTCTTCTTTTTTTTGTGGTGGGGTGACAGAGTCTTGCTCTGTGGCCCAGGTTGGAGTGCAGTAGTGCAATCTTATCTCACTGCAGCTTCCACCCCCTGGGTTCAAGAGATTCTCCTGCCTCAGACTCATGAGTAGCTGGGATTACAGGTGCACGCCACCACGCCCGGCTAACTTTTGTATTTTTAGTAGAGGAAGGCTTTCACCATGGTGGTCAGGCTGGTCTCAAACTCCTGATCTTGTGATCCTCCTGCCTCAGCCTCCCAAAGTGCTGGGATTACAGGCGTAAGCCACTACTCTCAGCCATTGCAACATATTTTTACATATCTCTGTTTCTGCAGAAAACATGCTTACATTTATAATTATGGCACCAAATGGTTGAGCTGTTTTGTAGTGCATATATATATATATACTTACACATATACATATTTATATGTGTGTGTATGTGTGTATATATATATACACACACACACACATTGTTTCCTGTGACTTCAGAAGGGTTGCACGTGTTTACATTCTCATCAGTAGTATTGATAGTAATACTAACTTTTATTTTGACTTCTGAGGGTTTCATCGGCTGAATTTTAAGGATTGGGATCATGAAACCACTATTGGACTGTTTTCCATACAATCGATACAAACACTTTTCTGCACCAGCGTTATGACAAAAGGGCCTCATGCTCATTTAGTAGGAGAATTCATGCACAGTTTTCTTAGAGTGCGAAGATCTTCCTCTAAAAGAAAACGGCATCTGTATTCAGCTTCTTTTTAAAATCGCCATTCTTATATCGAAGGTTTGCTACGCCAATGTTTAATGCGGCTCTTTCCTTCTGCTTCCTTACTCTCCTCCACTCACGTTACAACCATTCTGCTTGTCCTCTAGATACGTGGTAATAGAATCTTTAGAAAACTAGAATATGTTCTATGGGAAAATATCTTATTCTCCCTATATTGTCTAGTTATTTTAATTTAAAAAAATTAAATTACAGAGTAATGGGAAAAATAGTTTATGTTTTACAATTATCATAGCTCATATTGTGTTAAAATATGTTGAGAGTAGCAATAGAATGCTTTAAGAGATATCTTCCAACTCATATGATATGTTTTGCACCTGGGGACTCTACATCTTTCTGCTTTATCATAATACAAAGGCTTATATATTAAGACTGTATAATTTCTATATTTCCAACTGAATTATTAGTATTTATGAAGAAAAAATAAAGCTGTCTTCTTTTATTAAAAGGATTACATACCTTATTTTTATCCATAGCATAAATAAGTAAACAAAAATAATAGATGCCTAGTGAGATATCTTTCTTTTCTTTCTTTTAAAACACTGATTTCTCTCAGATTACATAATAGGATTAATTGTATCACAAGTAGTTTTTCTTTCTCATATTTTTAATAACTAAAGGCCCAACAAAACTGGGAGAACTATCTGTAGAATCTCTGAGAACCTAAAACACTTGCCAGTCATTTGTGTGGCGCTCTTTCTATGAGTATTTAGATGTATATGTTAAATCCTCTGTTTGTTATATTATTAGCTAAATGAGTCAAGGGGTTCTGGTTTTTGCAAATTAACAGAGCATCTTTTTATCTTGATGTAGTTTGTCAAATGATTCTCTATACTTTTTAAAAGACCAACTTACATGCTGGGTTTTTATTCAAAAAGCCTTTATATGGTAGTAAGGACTTTGGGTCAATTTTACCCAGAGCTGCATGTCAAAGATCAACTCTTCTACTCGTATGATGTGAATAAGGATTATAATTATAGTCCAAAGTGATTGATTTACATGTGGGCTTTTAAAGATATTTTTATTAATGTATAGTAGATATTATCTCCTTGGATTGTGTGTAATATAATCAGTATGAGTTTGAGGTATAAGAGAAGTTTCTGAGAAATCATATAGCAAATTGTATTTGTTTCTCAACCAAATCTGTACCCATTTCAATTCTAGAAAACAGTAAGTCTGTCCTGTACAGTGAATAATGTAAACCATAAATGAAAGCATTCCTTCAACCAAAGGAGTGGATACCATTATCCACTAAAGTCCAGTTTGGTTGCTCGTGTAAAACATTCAGATCTTTTTCAAATAGGTTCAAATTAAAATATGTAAATAATAAGATTAAAATGTTTGCATTAAAGCAATTGCACTTGTTTAGCTTCTATTATATTAAAAAGAAAATAACAGAGTCCAGAAATGAAGAATAGGAGAGTGAAATAATCACATCAAAACTTTAACACTGTAAACCTACCACAATTAACTCAGAGCTTTTTTTTTGAGCTTCCTAGTAGCCAAAGAAAATGCAGAATACCAGAAGTTTTATGGCTTCCCTTTTCTAATAAAATAAGTAAATTAATCAGAAGAGACCATTCGTGCCTAATCTGAAAAAATGTTTTACACATGTCTTTTATGAGGAATATTGAATACCATGGTAAAGGCTGTCATCAGAAGCAGTTTTACCCCGGAAAATGCATTGATGTTTTATCTATGGTTATATTTTACAGTCATCCTTCATAAAATCTGTTACCAGACATTGTTTGGCTTTGTGAAGACCTGAAGGTGCTTTATCTTGCCAAACTGTGGTCAGCTACAAGAACAATTAGCATCCTTAAGTACGTGTGAAGAGCAGATTCAGTATGCTGGGGTGGGTAAGGACACAAGTGCTGAGGCCGGAGCACCTGCCCTTAGACTCCAGTTCCACTCTTAGGTAGCCGTGTGACCTAAGGCAAGGTGCTAACATTTTTGTACAGGAGTACATTACTTAGAAAATGTCTGATACATGTTAATTACTCAAGATAAGTTAGCCACTATTATTTTTATTAGTATTATCATCAATATGTACTTTTGAAAGCTATATTCTATTTGTTTGCATATATTGTAATAAAGATGAATTTGTGGCAAATTAAACAGCCGTTTCTCTTGTTTCCTGTCCATATTTGGCAATCATGAAAAGTGCTGAAGAATTATGTTCCATTGCTTCAAAGGCAATGTGCAAAAGGGTTTCATGAGGAAAGCCACATTCCAGATGAGACACTCGGTTTGTCACATCTACGGTACTTTTCCAA
The DNA here is from genome assembly GCF_030222135.1 of Aotus nancymaae. Taxonomy (NCBI): domain Eukaryota; kingdom Metazoa; phylum Chordata; class Mammalia; order Primates; family Aotidae; genus Aotus; species Aotus nancymaae. The sequence goes on along the minus strand of NW_026988576.1, from coordinate 4,619,527 downwards.
TGGAATGTAAAAACAAATAAAAGAGAAAGATGCTCAAGTACACAACAGTGTACTTTTTATGTGCAAAAATAGAATATTTACGGTGGTGGGCAGTAATGAGGAATAAAGAACTCTTTATAATATGAATCATTATGTGACAAGCCGAGGGGCCAAATGGCATCTATAATGAGGTCTTGGAATACAATGTGTCACTTCTTTAAACTCTGCTTGCCCAGAAGTGTCCACTAGGTCACCTAGGCTGCAGAAATTATGGGGCCAGAACCGATTTCTTCTGTTCTTGCTCACTCACATCACTAAAATCAGCTTACAGACCATTTTTCCTAAGACATATATAATGATCTCGAGCAAAATGCTCAACTTCTTTGGATATTAGCTAACTCATCTACATTTAGATTTAAATACCTGTTGTTTCTGACTAACAGGTGGGTTGTGTTGATCAAATGAAAAGCAGATCCATGAAAGTAGATTGCCCATTGTGATGGAACAACAGGATACAATGAGAAGATGTCCACTTGCCCAGCCGAGTGTTACTAGCTGGGTGAGATTGTTCACTTAACTCATCTGGAAATGAGCTTTATCCTTTGTGACATGATGGTATCAGTGTCTATCCCACAGAGTTATGCTGTTATATTCCCTGATTCCTTCAACACGTATTTATTGAGTGGCTATTATGTGCCATGAACTGAAATTGTTGAGTGCCTATGACATCATTATCACCACCACCACCATGATCAACATCATCATCTAAGCAGCTCATATTTTTTGTCATAATATAATGTTCTTTTCACTGTGCCACTATTCTCACATGAATTGTTTAATTTTGTCCTAGCAACACTGCTATTTTATAGTACTAGTAAAACTATTTTACAGATAGAGAACTCCAAGCTCAGAGAGCTTGTGCAACTTGCATATGCAATTTGTATGCAGAACCTGTATGCCTTGGTTATCATGAAATATTGCCTTGAAAATTATGAAATATTGTCCCCCATGTCTACAGTCTACTATGAAGTTCTTGGAGGCTGCTAGAGCAGTGAGTGCAGACAGCAATATCCAGGCATGGGACAGACACTCAATTCTGTTTTATATAATTATGTGAACAGATGGGAGAGGCTAATGACCTAATCCCAGTTGCATTTAACAATATTAAAGATGCTGACGAAGACTAAAGGTCTGTGCTGAAGACTTCCTATTGCATTACCCATATCCCAACTCATTTTGTTTCTGAGTGTTGCCATCATTCTTTTAGCTCGTTCTGAGGATTGCGCATACTGTGTGTGTAGATGGATACACTGCTATCTGATTTTTTTCTGTGACATCACAGATCCCTACTACCAGCTTCAGAACATTTTGGTTTCCTCTTTACGGGAAGCTAGAAACGACTGCAGCCTTTGGGTTCACAGCTTCATAGCTATTTTAGGCTCTTCTACTTAATTAACTGTTGATGGACCATCTGGGCTTTTCAGAGTTTTGCATGGCGTTTTCTCCAACTCACCTTGGAATTTTATATTTAGACATATTTGTCAACTTATGAACAAGATTCTTGGGTAAACAACAAGATCTGTTTATGATCCATTCTTTTTAGAAGTGTATGGAGAAATGGAGACATTTGACATTTTTTTTATTGCTTAGAATTGGGAAAGCTAAAAATGTATAGGGTAGCATAACTCGGAATTCTTCTGTTTGTCATTTAATCTTTCTACACAAATTTTGGAACACAAAGCAGCATTCAGTATCCCCCATCTCATATTGCTTTGTGATTTGCCCGTCTTTCTTTAATTTTGTTCAATTTCAACTTCTGGCAATCAAATAAAATAAGGTATAGGGACATGTAAATATGTTAACTCCATTTCCAATATTACAAAAAATGTTTATGAAAAACATATTGTTTCATATATACTTCTTTAAAATTGGTTGAACGACATTTTCTGTTTACATACCAAAGGTTCTTTGTATTGTAAGTTCATATCCAAGGACTGCCTGCTGTTGCCATCACTGTGTAGAGGATATATGCAATGCATTTTCTTATGAATAAGTCTTCAGGTTATTAATGCAGTAAGCCAGTTACGGAGAATGAACTGTCTCAAACATGCACACATAGAACAAACTAAGATACTATCTTTATTTCTTTATGCAAAGGTACTACTATGTAAGTGATTTGTTTCATAATTGTTTATAGTCAATAAGCTTAGGAAATTCTTTACAACAAAATCAGACCATGCCCTTTGCTTTCTCCTTTTTGTAGAATGAAACCATAAAGCTATAAACGTAAAATGTAAATAGTTTAATTCAAAATTAACACATTTAAAGAGTTTTTGAAAACAAGATTTTAAAGACTGAAGCAATGACATAAGAACATGATCATAAATATTTATAAATTAATATTCAAAGTTGTGTTACTTTCATCACTTTCTTTCAAAAAACAAAAGCCTTTTATTGTTTTTCTTATTTTCTCTAGCATTATACTGTATAAATCTGATAATCATTGAGAATATAAATACTATTATTGCAGCCACCCAAATGGTAACATACATAGAGGTACTTAACCATAATGCATTACTCTGAACAAGTTCCGTGTCAACTCAATAAAAGGCCAATTGAAAGAAATCGTACAGGACGGCAGAAATAATGACAACAATGGAAGCAGTGGTACTAAGAAAGCCAACATCATCAGTAACAAGATATTGTCATAAAACAACTTGGTACTTAAGAAATTGCTATTTACTCCAAAGAAAGCTATTATCCAAATAGTTAGAAAAATAAAAACAGCATTTTTTTCTAAATCCATATATCATGTTTCTACTTTGACCTGACAGAAATTCTAAGTTTTTCAAAGTATTAGCCTCTTATCCACAAGTCTAATTAGAGCAGAAATTTTTGATCAGTATTATTTAAAGGCAAGTTGGTTCCCTTACTCCTTTCCAGAGCTTTTTGGCTCAGTGAAACTCTTTCTAACCATATACACCTGCCTGCATCCTAGTAGGATTATTTATCATTGCTTTTAGTTTTGCTGAACAATATTCATTAATTTTCCCAAAACTGTCTCTAAAATTTTTATAACTTTAAAAGTAAAATTAAAAATAATCTTGAAGTTCTGAACATTATGTTTCAGGAAACACTAATACTGTAATACTAAGACAGGAGTAGGCTTAAGCATAGGTGAAGTATCTTTTCACAGTGAACATGAAAAGAAATTGATTTAAGCATTATTGCCCAAAGCTCGAAATTTTTAATGCCTTATTTCTTACCAAAGAACTTCTAGAAAATACATTTAAAATGGGAAATATTCAAATAGTATGGAGGTTTACTTTTCTTGATTTGCTTCTTACTTAACAGACCATTTCTTTTTCTTTTTTGGTTTGTTTGTTACTTAGACACATTGTCTGGGAAAGAGTGAGTGAGAGAAGGTTGGATACATCGAAGAGGGAATTCCAAGACTGAAACTCTCTAAGCTGGGCAGCGAGGGGAAGGAAGGGCACAGGACAGTAAACATCACTGGAAACATCCCTTTCTCCCTCAGTTAGACCTGGGCTTGGATCCTGGCTCTTCCACTTCTTAGTTGGATGTCCCTCGGTAATTTAGTGAACTTTTGAATTTGTTGATCTCTAAATGACAGTAAACATAGTTACTCTGTGTGCAAACATCCTGTGACATTCTCTTTTACTGGGATAGGATGTCTTTGAATATCTACTATATATTTCATAAACTGACACACTGTTGCATAACATCTAATTTGCTTGGTGGTACAACTTAATGACTTGAGAAGACAAATACACAGAGGAAGATTTCTTGGGAGAGTTTACAACAGGACCCTGTGACAAACATTATCAAAGCAATGACCTGATCCAATTCAGTAACTTCCGGACATTCCTCAAAGGAGGTAGATGACATAATGGAGTGGAGTTATCCATTGACCCCAGGTTGATTCATGGAAAAAGTGGCAAGGAGGAAGAATCAATTTCCCAAAATTCCAGGCAGAACTGCTTCCAAATTGTGTTGATTTCTCCGTGGCAGAAAACAATATATTTCATAACTGTGATGCTCCCTATGTTAACAGAAAGCAGTCAAAATGTAAGGAACGACAGTGGTCATAATCTAACCTCTAGGAAAAACAAGGGCTCAACCCAATCTTCCACAAGAAACATTTTAATGAGTTAAGACTCAAAACTCGAGGGTCTTTAAATTTTAGAAATGAGAATTGAAAACTAGGAATGGAGAGAAATAAAAACTCTTGTGTTTGCATGCTAGGCTGACGCTTTGGTCTCCTTGGTGGGTCTTTTCTTACCCTCTTGGTCCTTCCTTTGGATTGCATCATTCTGCTCTTCTCTCCCTTGAAAGTCCTTATGTATGGTAAGGTGAGAGGTTGAGGGTCTCTCCCCATTGATAGTTGCTTCCAATATTTTTCCCATTCACTACCAGAAGGATACATGGAAGCCTGTGTAACAGACGGACAAGTGGAGGTTTGGGACTGGCTACTCTTTTTGCACCTAGTTCATTTTAGCTTTTGGGGTTTGGTCTAGAAGCAGTTCTGTAGCGTGACTGGCAATATGTGACACAGCATGCTAGGTTTCCTCAAAGGCAAATGATCAGCACACTGCATCTTCCTGGAAGATTCAGAGGTGGAGAAAATAATTTATACTAAAAAAAAGATGGTCAGATATGGCGGAAAATTCGAAGTTGATGTAAATGTTGTAAAAGCAAAGCTTTGAAACAATTTTACGTCTTTGGCGTGCTGCATGAGGCCCTGACTCTGGGTGGTGGTGCTATGGGCTTGGCATGGAGGAGACATGAGACATGCTTAGAGGCCATTTCTCTATATTAATAAATACTGCACATTTTCTAGAGTTGCCTTGAAATTTTGTCTATTAGGAACTGGAGTCGTTCTCATTGGTAACATGGAGACATCCATCTTGGTTGTCATCATTATGACCAACAATTGTGTATGTTGTTGTATTTTGTAAAATGTAAAGCACAGAACACAAAGAAGACTTTTTGTAAAATCATATGAATTTGAATTTAAAGATCTTTTTTTCATTCTGAACTTGTTAATTTTTCACAATTAGAGAGAATACTCTTTAATCAAGTATATCTTTACAAAAATTATAAAGGTGTATAGGCAAGTATATGTGTTTGTATATGACTTTTGGTGAACTAAATTTTTTTTCTACAGAAATTAGTTCTTTTTTCTTTATGGTACATTCTCTAATTGAGTTATGACACATTAATTGACCCTACTATAAATATAGAATTTTAGTTTCTGTAACAATTTATAGTTCACGTGGTAGATGATACACCACTGTTTTCTTTTAATTGACTGATACTTCTCCATGAAAAAATGTCTGAAACTTGTGGAAATGGAAAATTAGGAAAACTTGATTTGACAAACAGCTGCCCCAATTGCATTTCTCCACTCTTACACTTTTTATAATGCCATTAATGTTTATACATGCACAAGATACAGGAAATTCTCAGAAGGTTACGAATTTGTTTAGGTCTATCTAATTGGTTTATTGGCTTAGCTACAAGAGCTTTTGAAAAAACACATGTGGATCATCTTAGTGGTAACTATTTGTTTTAAGTGTCTTAACTAAAATACAGGCAGTAGTAAGTCAATTTTAAGTTTTTAAAAATTTTCTTTAAAAAAATAACTAAGAACATTTCCGTGTTTTAATCTTATATTTATTTTATATTGCAAATACTGTATTGACAGCTTGAAAACATCATAGATTCACTCAGAGGTCAAATATTTTCTCAAGTGTTTCCAGTAAGGCATTCTACACATATATCAATGAAATGGAGCATTACAGTGAATGCATAGGAAGCTGAAGACCAGACCAGGCGTGGTGGCTTGCACCTGTCATCCCAGCACTTTGGGAGGCCAAGGGGGGCAGATCGCGAGGTCAAGAGATCGATACCTTCCTGGCCAACATGGTGAAACCCCGTCTCTACTAAAAATTCAAAAATTAGATGTGCCTGGTGGTGCACACCTGTAGTCCCAGCTACTTGGGAGCCTGGGGCAGGAGAATAACTTAAACCTGGGAGGTGGAGGTTGCAATGAGCCGAGATCATGCCACTGCATTTCAGCCAGGGCGACATAGTGATACTCCGTCTCAGAAAAAACAAAAAAATGTCAAAGACCACTCCTGTTATCAGGCCAGCATTTTTACCAAATCCACAAGTGTACAAACACATCGTTTAAGAATATTGTGCATGTAAAGAATTGATATGCATCTTTTAGGACTAAACGCCTTCCTATGGGCTCTTCTCACCTCTTTTATTACATTAAGTGCCACCTGATACGGTTTGTCCCCATGAAAATCTCATGTCGAATCATAACTCCAGGGTTGGAGAGGGAGCCTGCTGGGAGGTGATTGAATCATGGGGTGGATACGTCGTGAGTGGTTTTGAACCATCCGCTTGGTGCTGTTATTGTGACAATGAGTTCTTAGGAGGCCTGGTTGTTTAAAATTGTGTAGCACCTCCTCGCCCTTCCTCCTCCAGCCACATGAAGTGCCTCACTTCCCTTTGCCTTCGGCCATGACTTTAAGTTTCCCAGGGTCTCCCCAGAAGCTGATGCTGCCATGCTTCCAGTACAGCCTGAGGAATCATGGGCCGATTAAACCTCTTTTCCTTATAAATTACCCAGTCTCAGGCATTTCTCTACGGCAATGTGAGAATGGCCTAATACACTACTAATTCCTTTCTCCTCCAGCTGATTTTCTATTACACCTTTCCTAATTAGCCAGACAAATATTCTCTGAAACCTTTTTATCATGGCATGCCTTAGCCTTAGGGCCTAGGTGAACCTCCATCCCTACCGTTTCAAAACCAAACAACTCTGCTTATATTTTCAACTTACAAACTGTTTCTTGTCTTTATGTATTTATTTCTTAATTGTGTTCATATTTGTACTTCTCCCATTAAAGACAATGTTTTAATTTTCTTTGAGACTCTAAATCTCACTTAAAATTCTTACTAATGCATGTAAAAATGACAGATTTGGGGCCTTTACCCATTCATGCAAGATCTGTGATTTTTTTTTTTTTTTTTTTTTTTTTTTGAGACGGAGTTTCACTCTTATTGCCCAGGCTAAAGTGCAATGGCGCAGTCTTGGCTCACCACAACCTCGGCTTCCTGAGTTCAAGTGATTCTCCTTCCTCAGCCTCCGTAGTAGCTGGGATTACAGGCATAGGCCACCATGCCTGGTTAATTTTGTATTTTTAGTAGAGATAGGGTTTTTCCACACTGGTCAGGCTAGTCTTGAACTCCTGACCTCAGGTGATCCACCTGCCTCAGGCTCCCAAAGTGCTTAGTTTGGTTTTTTTTTTTTCCCTTGTCTGAGTCAGAGTCTCGCACTGTCTCCCAGGCCGGAGTGCAGAGGCAACCCTAGCTCATTGTAACGTCTGACTACCAGGATCAAACGATTCTCCTGCCTCAGACTCTGAAGTAACTGGGATTACAGGCACCCACCACCAAGTCTGGCTAATTTTTTACATTTTTAGCAGAGGCAGGGTTTCACCATTTTGGCCATGGTGGTGTTGAAGTCTTGACCTCAAGTGATCCACCTACTTCAGCCTCCCAAAGTTCTGGGATTATAGGCATAAGCCACCATGCCAGCCAGATCTGTGAATTTACATAGAATTATACATTACAATTATGAATTTCTTGTAACTGAAAAACTGTGATGACCTGAATATGACTTCAAAAAAGCCAATGATCATGACTGTTAATAGAAGCATAATGCTAATCCTAACAAGTGGATTTGGTAAAAATTACCATGTGGTCCTTTGCTTTCCATGCATTCATTGTAATGCTCCATTTATTAATATGTATGTTCAGTGCATTACTGGCAAAAATTGTTAAAGTATTTGACCTCTGAGTATATGATGTTTTTCAAGTTGTCAAGACAGTATTTGCAATATAAAGTAAAGAAGCATAAAATTAAAACATGAGAATGCTCTTGGTTTTTTAAAAGAAAAACTTAAAAAATATTGGATGTTGGTCTCCTAGAACTTATACTGTGTTTTAATCCTTTATTCCAGCAAAGCGTTAGTGAAACAAACATGAGAGTTATTCAGATAAGTAAAAATGTTAACTTAAACCCTTTTATTTTTTGTTCATATTGTATAGTAGACTACCATAGATTTTATATATTATATTCTTTCAAAAAACCTAAATACACTAAAAATTAGGAAGCAAATTAGAGATGCAACTTTCATCTTTGTAGCTTCTGTTATACAAGAACAATTACATCTAAGCTGGAAAATAATAATATTTTGCTGTATAAAATTATCAAGATCATCTCAGAGGTAGACATATATTCATTCATATGCAACTATGAGTTGAAATGTTTATTCAATAACTTAAACAAGACCTTAGAGGTCCATTGGTGACTTAGCTAAGATATTTACAAATGCACATGATTAAATCGTTTTTCAGTGTGTAGAAGGCCAAGGTACGTAGTTGGGCATTGCATTATTGACATGTTTGAAAATCGACAGTTCATGCTAAGTGCTGTAAGCATTAATAGTTGAGTAGACATTTTTAGTTCATTTGGCCAATACGCATCCTCTTCATGGATGTGGAAACAAGAGGGAAAATATTTTAAACACAACCATATTTTAGTTGCTTACTATTTGTTGATTATATAGCTTTTCCAATATATGCCCTAGAGAGTATACAATATGGTATATTTCTGTCAATATTGAAAATATCTGCAGACAGAGCAGATATCACAGGTAATAAAACTGCCTCCACTCCCACTATTACAGAAACTTGATAAGAGCGAAGACTTTTCAATTTCTTCACAACTGTATCCTAGCAAGTAGAAAAGGGCCTTATATACAGTGTGGTAGGTGCTTCATAGATATTTGTTAAAGAAAAAAACAGATAAAACATCCTACTCTTTATAAAACAAGAAGGACCTGATACACTTGTTCAAACAAACCAATGGTCATGATTGATAATGATCAACTGATTATCCCTTATGAAACTTAGTAAAAGAGTATATTTCAGACTCAAATATATCCAATTTGAATTCTAGTGATAATGCTTATACTAACTCTATGACGGTGGGCAAGATATTTAAGCTCTTTAAGCTCCAATGTGTTTACTTATGAAATTGGGATAATGCACTAACCTGAGAATACTGGAATATTATTGAATGAGTAACATATATGAATTGTCTAAAATAGCACCTGGCATGAAATAGACAGTCAATAAATCTTGTTATCGTTTCTTCACTTGCAGAAGTAGCATGGAAGCCATTATGACATCATGCCCAGGTCTGTTAGCTTTGGTCCTACCTGGACATCTTCAAACCACCGCTATCTGGACATCTCTGCTTTGATCGGGTGACAACTCTGGAAAATGGTCTGATGAACTGACAGCCAATTAAAATACTAATAACAGACAGTGGATTAAGGTTTTGAGGGCAATTAGTTGTCTCACTACAATAGAATGAAGATGCAATGATGCACTTTTAGATATAGGATCAAGAAAATGAGCAAGAAAATTTTGACTAGCAGCACAGCACAACGTTCTAAACAACAGCATTTAATATGGCTACCAGTGCCCAGTATTAACCTGGTAATTAGAATAAATGCTCCCAAAGTTTCTGTGATTTTTTTATCTCACTTAAGCCTTAATAATGAACTTGAGGCACTTGGGTATCTGAGTGGATAAAAAAATGAATTTATGGATGAGTATAGGCAGACTTCTCTTTCTCTGGAATCTCAGTACATCCTGAAGAAAAAAATAAAAGCAACAAACAATTATGTGGCTATGATGCAAGTTTTGGAATGTTCTACTTATGGCTTTGAGTGTTCTGGTATGTTATGACCACTGTTTAGGAAAACCTGGTCATATCAGGATATGATTTTTTACTGGATTCACTCTCTTGAGTTGTCTTCTGTTTATTATAGTAAGAGCAAATGTTTCTGTGAAGTAGGTCAAGGATTTTTAAGATTCTCTAGGAAACGTATGTGAGAATACCCCTGAAGAGACGAAAATTTGTCTTTTACGTAGAACAACTACATCAATTAATGAATTGTTCCCATGCAGAGAGTTTTGGAACCTGCGCACTGTAATCTTTGCTAATGATGACCATGGCTACATAAATATACTTTAATAATAATACAATTAGATTCATAAGATCATCTAATTCACAGAGTGATTCTGAATATCAATTAAGCTAATGAAATTAAATAGTACTGACCACAGGGTATCTATCCCAGTCTGTTTCAATCTTAAAAGCATATGACTCAGTTCCAAGTCAACACTGTAAGAGAGGATTTTTGTCAAGGATCTGAACCTGCTGCATGCCATTAGAGGAGGCCTTTGCTGGTATATTGATAGCTCAGGGAATCTCCTATTCCCAGGGAATGTGAGATCTCTAGAGGAAAGATAAAAAGAAGTTATGTCAGCATTGCGAAAATGATCAACGACTCACCAAAATCACCAACTCTCTGTTGCCAGGCAGTGATCAAATGTATATTGACTGCCTACTTTGATTGAGATGCTCCAGAAAGCCCTGAGTATAGAAAGATGAACAAGAAAAACAGCACTTTCCTCAAGAAGGATAGTTTTTGGAAATAATCAGCCATAAACATCTTCTAAGAGCTATAAAATGGGAATGTATATAATGCTCTTTGAGAACATAGCAGAAAATATTGGCTTCTGCCCAGAAAAGAAGGGTAGGGTCAAGAGAGGTTTCAGAGTTTCATAAAGGACGAGTAAGTGTTTTTACAGAGATGAAGGAATAACAAGTGTATAGGGGTTTGGCCTGTTCAGGAAGATTCATAAAATACAGTGCGGACTCATGGACACAGAGAAGGAACAACACACACAGTGGGGCTTGTCAGGGGCAGGGGAAGGGAAAGCATTGGGATAAATAGCTAATACATACGGGGCTTAATAACTCGGTGATGGGTTGATAGGTGCAGCAAACCACCATGGCATACATTTCCCTATATAATAAACCTGCATGTCCTGCACATGTATCCCAGAACTTAAAATTAAATTAAATTAAATTTGAAAAAATATAATATTTTCGTAATATAGGATATACTGGAAGACAGTGGCAAAGGGATGGGGTTGGAAAGAGAGCCAGGGCTCAGACATTTGAAGAGTCTATGTGCCAAGCTAGGGAGTCAAGCCTTACTAGTCTAAATCATAGTGCATTAAAGAATTTTCAGCAGAGAAAGAAACATGATTGGCTTTGAATTTATTTTTATTTTTTTTAATAGCAATGTGTGAATGGAAAAATACTGTCTTTTCTTTATTAGGCTCACAGAATTATTAAAAAAAAAAAAAAGAAAAAACCTCACCCACAAAAACCTCCCAAATCCTAGTTAACTTTCACTTGCTTGCCATACCTAGGTCTTCTTTTATAGTTCCAGCTCTGTGACTCTTTCCCTGAGTGTAACTCAGTCTGTGACCCTGCATGGCCACCTTTTCTTTTTTGGAACTTTAAGTAAAAAAGAATTCTGCCTTTCTTCTTTCCAGATGGTCATTGTGTTGTATCCCATCATTATAAGAATGTAACAAATATTTAAAAAATCCTAAAGAAAGTACATAATTATGTGTTGCCTTTTCATTCTATTACTATTGTTCTTTTTTAAAGATCACCTTCAGCAATGTGAAAAATGATACGTAGGCAAGACAGGAGGCAGGAAAAAATGTTGGAAGCTTGCTGCATCAACTTGGTGGGAAAGTGATGGGGTTTGAATCAAAGCGGTAGGAGTTAAGGTGGAAGAGGACCTCCAGGAAATAGAGACTGTGGCATGGAGAACAATGTGTCTGCCTAAAATTCAGGGTTTTGTTAAAGGAGAAAGGGGAGAAGGATTGTTGGAGCAGGCAGATGGTGTTCTCTGCCATTGTCAACAGGACCAGTCAATGACATCGAATGATTTTCCATCAACTCCTCCCACAATTCTGGCCTCTCCTAAGCTGATAGTCTGGCCTGATGTGACAACATTTACATTGGAGTGCTACATGACAGTAATTCCAGTGTTTTTAAACTTTGGGTTTGAAAGTTTGTCTTGGCAGATTTCCCTCGTTTGGGGTTTGGTTTATTTGGCTAGAAAGTGGCATATTCAGACAAGCTTAAATACCAACCCCAGAAAACACAATCTCAAGCTTTTCAGATTCTGTAGTTCAACACACCCGTGATCCTAGGTAGACAGCCCGGATTATACATGTGACGTGCTGGCCAGATGTGGACATTAAGTAATGGAGACGGCCTCTCTGGCTGCCTTGCTGGCATGGAGGGATGAAGAAAAGTGCATCTGGAGTCTGGAAACTTGGTTTAGGCCTGACTTTGCCACTTGCTCGTTTTATTCCCTTGGGGAAAATACATCAAATTAAATTTTTGGATAAACAACAAAATAGCTAAGTTTTAGACAAACTTCCTGTAAATAATCACCTATTCATTTCTTTATCATTTCAATTTTGATACCTAGAAAACTTTCATAGGCAAGGCATATTTCTGCTTTGTGCTTATGTCTGCTTATCTTTCTAGTTTGTGTAAAACAGCCACATTGATAATTTAAAATGCACTTTTGGATATTTATATGACACTACTGCCTTAAACAAAACTATTACTGGCATTTGATAATTTAATGAATCTTTATTTTTCCTGGAACCAGTCACATCGATGTAATAAAGGAAATGATTATAAATGTTTTATTAAAAGAAAGTCCGGTAATCAAATATAATCTAGAATTGAGACAGGTACATATGGCTTAGTGAACTGGAGGGACATAATGTCTTTTAGCAAAAAGCAATCTATTATAAAAGAAATAACCAGCACTTATTACCTTGACAACTCCTTGGTCCAGGGATGCTATAATCTAACAGATGGACACTCTAATAGCCAGACTACGGTTGTCTCTGAGCTTGTATAGCTCTTTTGTAAGCTGAGAAGATCATTCATTTCACTGGCTTGTGAGGAGTTAATAAAATAATATATTATATAAAAAAGCGTATTGCATATTTAAAGCAAAGTACAAATGTTTATTATTATTATTGTTCTCACAGGAGGCTAAGATTCTCCGTTAGTTACTATGGCTCTAAAGAGGATTCAGAAAACTGTTCCATGAGACATAGTTTTCCATGCACACATAGAATTTGGGTTTGACTCTTGGATGATACAAATGGGTAACCTTGCTTCAATTGCCCAAGGAAAGACATCTATCTCACTAAGGGAACTGGATAATGGCACTATAAAGCACATTTGCAGATGGGTCTAGTGAGAAATATTAAACTTAAAATGGACATGGAAAATTACCTATTGCAACATGAGACAGTTGCTTTAAAAATTGGCAGAGAGCATATTGATACAACCAAGAATGGAAAGAAAAATAAATGAAAGATGCATATGTGTACACACACACACACACACACAAACATGTATATATAGCATGCGTGTGTGTGCCTGTTTCTTCTAGTGACAGAGAAAAAAGGGAAAAAATTAGAATACAACACACAAAATAACCCTGGATTACAAATGTGATTTTACCCAGAGCACAGTGCTTTTATCAGGATGATTTAATTATGTCTGTAATGATAGAAGATATAATATTCATTTAATAGAGGATCTGATATCCACATAAAAACTAAATTGTTTGATTATTATAATCAGTCTAGGAAAATATACATGGCTTGCTTTGTCTATTGTTTTTCAAAAGTTTTATGTACGTGATAGGTGCAGTTCAGGTGCTGTTGACCCTTGAACAACATGGGTCTGAACTGTGCCCATCCACTTACGCCCAGATTTTATACACAGATTTTTAAAAATAAAAACATTGGAAAATTTTTGGAGATTTGTGACAATTTGAGAAAACTTGCAGATGAATTGTCATCTCTGAGACAGCAAGACCCGCCCCGCTTTTTCTTCCTCTTCAGTCAACTCAATGTAGAGACTGTGAGAATGACCATCGTGATGACCTACTTCCTATTAATAAATAGTAAATGTGTTTTCTCTTTCTTATGATTTTCTTAATATCATATTAAGTTTTCAAATGTCATTTCAAATTTTCTTTTCTCTTCCTTATTTTATTGTAGGAATACAGTATATAATATATAACATACAAATATGTGTTAGTCAACTATGTTAGCATTAAGGCTTCTGGTCAACAGTGGACTGTTAGTAGTTACATTTTTGGTGACTCAAAGTTGTATGCAAATTTTTAACTGTGCAGGGAGGAGGGTCAGTACCTCTAACCCTTGCATTTTTCAGAGGGCAACTGCATAAATGTTGTATTGTTCTCTAGCAGTAACAAGGTTCTAAAAAAATATTCCAGGCAATATGCTGATTTATTTACAAACATTATGTCATGTTATTCCCGAAAAGGCACACTTAAAGTCTGTACTATTTTCATCCTCAGTTACATGATCAACTTAGTTTCAGATAGTTAAACCCTTATCCTTAGATTACACACCCAGCACATGGCCAACCGAGAACTGAACCCAGATCTTTCTGATAAAAAATCCCCATCCTTAGTAAATTTACAATGCTTTGTTGTTATAATCTCAGAGGGACTCTCAAATTATCTGTGGTGAAGGGCCAATTTTTGTTTTTGTTTTTTAAGTTTCCAGTTCATGGAAGGGCTCATATTTTTATAAAATATGCTAAAAAGATACAGTGATATCCAATTTCTGTAAAAGCTTTTAAATGCTTACACTCACTTTCTACGTTTAGTGTAATTCATTTTGTTCCAGCTTTATTGAGGTATAATGGCAAATAGAAATTGTATGTATTTAAGGTATACAGCCTGATATTTTGATAAACATATAAATTGTTGTCTGAGTCCGTTTTGCTTTGCTACAAAGAGATGACTGAGACTACTTTATTTATTATTATTTTATTTATTTGTTTATTTATTTTTTGAGACAGAGTCTCTCTCTGTCACCAGAAGCCAGGCTGGAGTGCAGTGGTGCGATCTCTGCTCACTGTAACCTCCGCCTCCCGGTTTCAAGCAATTCTCCTGCCTCAGCCTCCCAAGTAGCTGGGATAACAGGCACATGCCACCACACCCAGCTAATTTTTGTAATTTTTAGTAGAGACGGGGTTTCACCATGTTGGCCAGGATGGTATCGATCTCTTGACCTTGTGATCCACCCGCCTTGGCCTCCCAAAGTGCTGGGATTACAGGAGTGAGCCATGGCGTCCGGCCACCTGAGACTAATTTATAATGAAAAGAGGTTTCTTTAGCTCATGGTTCTGCATACAGTACAAGACGCATAGCACCAGCATTTTAGTGCCATGGGAGGGCTGCAGGCAACTTCCCCTCATGAACAAAGGTGAAGTGGAGCAGATATATGGAGATCACATGATGACAGAAAAGCAAGAGAAAGAAAAGAAGGAGAGAAAGAGTGGAGGTTCTGGGATCTTTTTCACAATCAATTCGCATGGTAACTAATAAGGCAAGAATTCCCCCATTATCTTGAGGGCAGCACCAAGACATTCATGATGAATCCTCCCATTGACCCCAAAACCTCCCACCAGGTCCCATCTCCAACACTGAGGATCAAATTTCAACATGAAATTTCGAGGCAACAAATCTCCAAACGCTATCAGTTGTCAAATGATTACTACAATCAAGTTAATTAATGTAGCCATTATCGCACAGTTGCCTTTGTGTATGTATGTTAAGAATACTCAAGATCTAGTATCTTAGCAAGTTTTAAGTATGCAACACATTTTTATTAACCATAGTCACCATGCTGTGCATTAAATCTCCAGAACTTACTCATCTTAGAACAGCAAGTTTGCACTTTTTAACCAACATCTTCCCATTTCTCCATGTATTCTGATCCCATCATTCTACTCTTTGTTTTTATAAATTTAAATTTTTTTGCTTCCACGTATGAGTGAGATCATTCAGTATTTGTCTCTCTGTATTTGGCATATTTCAAACAGCATTATATTCTCCAGATTCATCCATGTTGTCATAATGGCAGAATTTTTTTTTAAAGGCTGAGTAATATTCCATTCTACAATTGACCCTTGAGCAACACAGGAGTTAGGGAGATTGACACCTCACAGTTGAAAATTTACATTTAATTTTTAATTTTCCAAAAACTTAAGTACTAATAGCTATCATTGACTGTAAGATTTAACAATAACATAAACATTTAATTAACCCATAAATAGACTACTAACTACATATATTCTATGCATTCGTGATACATCTTTTATTTCTCAATTTAAAAAGTATTTCTAGGCTATATGGTCTATCTGTAAATTTTTTCAAATCATTACAGATCTCCAAAGAATTTTCCAGTATATTTATTGAAAAATATCTACCTATAACTGGAGCCACACAGTTCATATTCGTGTTGTTCACAGATCAACTGTGGATATATATTTACATAAATATATACCACACTTCCTTTATCAATTCAACAGTCAGTGAACACTCACATTGTTTCTCTATCTTGGCTTTGTGATTAACGCTACAATGAACATGGAAATACAGATATTTCTTCAAGATAGTGATTATATTTACTTTAATTATATACCCAGAAATAAAATTACATAATTGTATAATTTTATATTTTTTTTGTGGAAACTTCATACTTTTTTCCATAATGGCTGTACCGATTTACATTTCCACTCACATTGTGTAAGTGTCTCCTTTTCTGCACATCTTTGACAACACATGTTATCTTTTGAATTTTTGATAGTGGCCATCCAAACAGTTTGAGGTGTTACCTCATTGTGGTTTTGATTTGCATTTCCCTGATTATTAGCAATGTTTAACATTTTTTCATATACCTGGTGGCCAATTGTTTATATTATTTAGATAAATGTTTATTTAGGTCCTTTTCCCGTTTTTAAATTATATTATTTATTTATGTGGCAATTTTTTTAGGTCCTACCTATGTATTAGATCATTCAGTATTTGACTTTCTGTGACTGGTTTATTTCAAAGAGCATTACCTTCTTCAGACTCATCCATGGAAAATGACAGAATTTCTTTTTTTTTTGACTGTGTAATATTTCATTCAATAATTGACCTTGAAATGACACAGGAATTAGGATAATTGGCCTCTCACAGTTGAAAATTTATGTTTTACTTTTGACTTTCCAAAAACTTAACTACAAATAGCCTACTATTGACCTCCAGCTTTACCAATAACATAAACAATTGATTAACCCATAGACTAGTATCTACATATATTATATGCATTCATGACATATGTGATATACCACATTAACACAATGAAAGACAAAAATCGTGATCATCTCAATAGATGCAGAAAAAAGCATTTGACAAAATTCAACTTTTTTTAATGATAAAAACTCTCTCAACAAAGCCGGCATAGCAGGAATGTCCTTTATTCCTCTGGCTAGGACTTTCCACCATGTTGAATAGAAGTGGTGAGAGTGGGCATCCTTGTCTTGTTCCTGATCTCAAAAGAAAAGCTTTCAACTTTTCACCATTGAGGATGATAATAGCTGTGAATTTGTCATAGATGACCTATACTTTATATATTTTATTTCATCAATGTTTTACAGTTTTAATGCATAGTTTTTTTTTTTTTTTTTTTTTTGATGGAGTTTTGCTCTTGTTGCCCAGGCTGGAGTGCAATGGCATGATCTTGGTTCACTGCAGCCTCTGCCTCCTGGGTTCAAGCAATTCTCCTACCTCAGCATCCTGAGTAGTTGGGACTACAGGCATGTGCCACTATGCCCAGCTAATTTTTTTGTATTTTTAGTAGAGATGGGGTTTCACCATTTGGACAGTTTTGTCTCAAACTCCTGTCCTCAGGTGATCAGCCTGCCTCGGCCTCCCAAAGTGCTAGGATTACAGACGTGAGCCACCATGCCTGACTGTGTGTAGATCTTTTAGTGTATGGTTATTTTGGATATTAGCCCATTATCGATATATAGTTTGCAAATATTTTCTTCTATCCTGTAGGTTGCCTTTTCATTTTGTTGATTGTTCTCTTTGCCATGTGGAAACTTTTTAGTATGATGTAGTCTCACTTGTTTATTTTTGCTTTTGTTACGTGTTCTTTGGTGTCATATCCAAAAATTGATTGTCAAGGCCAATATCATGGAGGCTTTCCCATATGTTTTATTTTAGAAAACATTATTAGCCTTTAATCCATTTTGAGTTGATTTGTATGTATGGGTAAGATAAGGGTCCAATGTCTTTCTTTCTGTTTTTGTTGTTGTTGTTTTCATATAAATATCCAGGTTTCCAAATAATTTGGAATTGTTTAGAAACAATTCCAGTTACAGAAGGCACTATCCTTTTCTCATTGTGTTCTTGGCACTTTTATTTCTGGGTTTTCAATTCTGTATCCTTGGTCTATGTGCTTTTCTTTAAGCTAGAGCTAGTAATGTGCTGTTTTGATTCCTATAGCTTTGTAATATACTTTGAAATCAGAAAAAAAAATCACAGCTTCATTCTTCTACAAGATTGTTTTAGCTATCTCATCTATTGAGATGATCACATGATTTTCATCCTTCATTCTGTTAATGTGATATATCAGATTCATAGATTTGTGTATTTTGTACCATCCTTGTATCCCTGAAATAAATCTCACTTGATCATGATGTATAACCCTTTTAATGTGCTGTTAAACTTGGTTTGCTAGTGTTTTTTTGAGGATTTGTGCATCTCTGTTCATATCATAGGTGATACTGGCTCATAATTTCCTTTTATTTTTTGTAATGTCTTTGTTTGGCTTTGTTATCAGGGTAATGCTGGCCTTGTAAAATCAGTTTAGAAGTACTTCCTTCTGTTTAATTTTTAAAGAAGGATTTGGAGAGGATTCATATTTAATTTTTCTTCGAATGTTTGGTAGAATTTATCAATTAAAGCATCAAGTCCTGGGTTTCTCTTTGATAGGATATTTTTTATTCCTGATATAATTTCCTTAACTGTTATTGGTCTGTTCAAATTTTCTATTTTTTCATAATTTAGTCTTGGTAGGTTGTATCTTTCTATGGCATGGGATATTCTGCATAAGTTTGTTAGGTCCATTTGGTCTAAAATGTCCTTATGTAAACACTAATTCAAAGAATCTTTATAAAGTCCAATCTTGTTGCTTTTCTGTCTGGATGATCTATTAATTGTTGAAAGTGAGGGTATAGGAGTTTCCTGCTAGCACTGTATTGTTGTCTATTTCTCCCTTTAGATCTGTTAATACTTTGTTTATATACTTAGATGCTCTGAAATAGTGTGCATACATATTTATTATTTTTATATCTTCTTGATAAATAGTAAAGATTATATTTATTATTATATAGTGGCCTTCATCTCCTGTTACAGTTTTTGACTTAAACTCTATTTTGTGTCAAGTATGTATTGCTACTCCTTAAAGCTAAAGTGAATCTCTTTTAGGAAGCATATAACTGAGTATTTTTTTTTATACATTAAATTACTCTATGTACTTTGATTGAAGAATTTAATCCATTTGGGTTTAAGATAATCATTTATAGGTAAGGACTTACTACCAACATTTTGTTAACAGCCTTCTCATTGTTTTGTAGTTTCTTTGCTCCTCTTTTGCTGTCTTTCTTTGTGATTTGATGATTTGATGATTTTTCTGTAGAGATGTTTTTATTCCTTTCTATTTATTTATTTATTTATTTATTTATTTATTTATTTATTTTTGTATCTACTGTTGTTTTGCTTTGTGGTTATCATGAGGATTACGTAAAGCACTTACTCTCACCCTCTACAGTATCTCGTTATAATTCTAGAATGAACTGTTCACAAACACGTCCCAATCTCCTTCTAGCAAGAACATAAATTTCAACTGAGGGGTTCCTAGACTTTATTTTCTAGAAGTTTATGATATCACTGAATTCAAGATGCAGAAAGATTTTCCTGTAGGAATATAATTATTTTAATTATTTGCAATAAATAACATAAATGTCTAATATAATTTGAGAGCACTACAAAGTTTTATTATCTTGTCTCTAACAACAGCCATGCCCCAGAAATTGCCTTGGTTAGCTTTATAGATTGTATATTATAAACACAACAGTGGATTTTTAAAATACCATTTTTATTTAATTATATTTTTCATCATTATCCAAGATAGTATGTGGTGGTTTTAGGGTTTTAGTATTATTGGTGATGGGGATAAGAACCAGTGTGTTTTGCTGCAGTCTTTTTTTTCTTTGTTTCTTAGTGTTTACTTTTCCTTTAGCTAGCTTGATCAGAGTCTAAAGTTTAATACCGATTCCTCTTCGTATGGCATGAATATTATGAGTACTAGGCATTATAGCCTAGTGCTTTTATTTTTAGAGATGGAAGTCTTACTATGCTTCCCAGGCTGGACTCAAACTTCTATGCTTAAGAGATTTTTGCACCTTAGCCTCTTGGGTAGATGGTACTACAGAGAAATTGTGCTGTTTTCGATCAAATATATTGATGAGGAGAAGGTTATCATTTTTTAACTATCAGAAATGGCAACCTTATGTGGCCACAGGGAGCAAGTCCATAATTTAAATGAGTACAGACGTCAGGTGAAAAAAAACACCATAGCTTGTTAGGGCTTTGGCAAAATGGAAAGTCCTTATCCCGTATAAAGATATTCACATTCAATATTGTGAAGCACTTCATGAGGAAAAAAAAAAGTGGGCAGATTTGCCTAACAGCATTTCTATTTTCATCCTATGTACACATTAGCAGGATAAATTTTCAAAGCCTTAATATACAATAAAATCAAATTCTATACCATTAAGTTTTATGTAATATAAAAGTGTGTTTAATTTTCTGACTTATAAGCTGCTTCTAAGGGTTTTCCCTACACAAAATTCTCCTAGTTTTAAGCATTATATTGATAAAAGGGGATAAAATGTAAAATAAGAAGCAGAATTTGAGAAGTATTTCAAACTAAACTAATTTGCTGATTCAGGGTCAGATACCTCCTGGTCCCAAAATGCTGGCATATTGATTTTACATAGGGGTAAGTAAGGTGGGGTGGATTAGCTGGGGCAGGAACTGACAAAGGAGGCTGGAATTCAACTAAGGAAGTGCTTCTCCTCGCCTTTAACTTTTAATGGATTCTTACTGTGTGCCAAGGACTGAGCTGGGCACTCCCAGTGGCATGCTTTCAATGACTTTATAAACTAATCACTCCCTGTTCCTCATGATGTTTGCCGTATTTTCACAAGGAATGTTCAAGCAAATGTAGATTCTTTTGTTCATCTTTCTTTACATGCATAATTCACAACTTCTAATAGCAAACATTGAGGATGAAAGAGATTATATCCATTTCAAATGCTTCTATTTGCCTAGACAATTATTTATTTTTTTGTTTGTCCCTCTAGCATTTTGAGATCCTCAAGAGTAGAGGACACGTATGCCTTCTCCCTGGATCTTCTCTCTGGCACACTAGAATGTAAGCTTCATGAAGGTGGGCAGCTTTCCTGTCTAGTTCATTGATGCATCTCTCAGATCTAGAGCAGCATCAGCCTCATAGAAGGATCTCAATAAATGTTTTCTGATGAGTAAAGTAAGTGAAACAATTTTTTGTTTCCCATTTTACAGGTAAGGAACTAAAATATTTAGTATGCTGATTAGGGTTACAAGACTCTGACAGTCTGAATAAAAGCTTTTCCTCTTAACAATTGCCTTAACTTCTGTGGAATGAAGAGCCACTAGTTAGAATAATTACTTGTACAAATATAGGACTCAGGCAGATCATCCAGTAAGAAGAGATTGTGATATCAATGTGCAGGACATGGTAGGCACTGAGTCCATGATAGTTTTTTTGTAATTAAAGATTTGGGGACAAAGATTAAAGAGACACTCTCCAGGACAAATTGATAGTAGAAATAAAAGAAGGACAGTCATGAATGGCTTTGAATTTCCGAAGATTGTAGACTGAATCTTCATGGGAATATCCAGCATTTTCTTCCCCATACCTGACCAATAGATCAGTTTCTCTTATTTGACTATATTATCCCCTATAACAGGAATCTATCAAGCTGAATCAAACCTGGACATTTCAGAACTTGCCAGAGCTAGATTCTCCTTGTATTCAGTGTGAAATGCTGCCAAGAAAAGAGAACACAAGTGATTAATTCCTCTTATGATTGTGTAGAGCAGAGGCCTGAAACACCTCTCTAATTCTGCTCAGGATGGCAAGTACGAGTCTGGCCCTTAGAAGTTTATGCCATCTACTCACAGTCAATCCACTTCCGAGGCTGTCTATGTATTCTTGAACTTGTCATTTCAGCTGATGCTACTCTAAAACATATTATCTTATACTTTTCAGCAGTTGTTTCAGAGATATTCTCCTGTTATTCATGTTGAATGCATGCTTTAACTTTCAGTAGATGATAAGAAATTAAAGAGAAAAGACAATCTCTTTTATCTATTTAGATAGCTTACAATTAAAATTATCATCATGATATGCCATACATGCTCAAGTAATGTTGATACATCAGTATCAGTTTCTCAGTTGAATGAATTCCTCCATTGAAGTCAGTGATGATAGCTAGCTAGCTAGCTAAATGATGGATTTGCGATAGATAGGTAGATAGATACATAGATAGATAGACAGATAATAAATAGATAGATATGGTCTGGCCTGACCCTTCCTAGTGAATAACTCATACCTGGTGGAAAATTGCCTATCTTTGAGAAGACAAGTTTCCTGTTTTAGGGTGTAATAATTGCCAAAAAAATTTATCATATTCTTGTTTCTTCAAAAACAATTCACCTTTTTTTGAAAAAAAAAAGAAAGTAAAAGAAAGAAGAGAAAGAAAAGAAGAAAAAAAGAAAGAAAGAAAAAGAAAGAATGAAAGAGAGAAAGAAAGAGGAAGAGAAAGAGGGAGAGCGAACGGGAATCTTGCTCTATTGCCCAGGCTAGAATGCAGTCTAAAAATGGGTATTGAAAACCTCTTTTATGCCAATAATTGTGCTTAATAATGGAGACAGGAAGGAATAAAGGAGGAAAATAACAAACAAACAGCCAACCAATATTTCATTTAAACCTGTGAAATGCTATGCAACTGCTGAGGAGTGATTTACTTCCAATTATGTGGTCACTTTTAGAATAGGTGTGATGTGATACTGAGAAAAATGTATATTTTGCAGATTTGGGGTGGAGAGTTCTGTAAATGTTTATTAATTTTACTTGTTCCAGGTCTGTGTTCAAGTCGTGGATATCCTTGTTAATTTTCTGTCTCGTTGATCTGTCTAATATTGACAATGTAGTGTTAAAGTCTCCCACTATTATTGTGTGGGAGTCTAAGTCTCTTTGTAAGTCATTAAGAATTTGCCTTAGGTATCTGGGTGCTCCTGTATTGGGTGCATATATATTTAGGATCGTTAGCTCTTCTTGTTGCATTGATCCTTTTACCATTATGTAATGTCCTTCTTTGTCTCTTTTGGTCTTTGTTGCTTTAAAGTCTATTTTATCAAAGATGAGAACTGCAACTCCTGCTTTTATTTTTGCTCTCCATGTGGTTAGTGAATCTTCCTCCATCCCTTTGTTTTGAGTCTTTGTGTATCCTTGCCTGTGAGATGGGTCTGGATGCAGCGTATCGATGGGTTTTGGCTTTTTACCCAATTTGCTTGTCTATGTCTTTGGATTGGGGGATTTAGTCCATTTAAATTTAGGATTAATATTGATATATGTGAGTTTAATACTGCCATTTAATGCTAGCTGGCTGTTTTGCCCATTAGTTGATGTAGATTCTTCATTATAGTGATGCCCTTTACCTCTTGGTATGTTTTTGAAATGACTGATACCGGTTGTTAACAATTCACCTTCTAATCATAGGTAATTTACTTCCAGAGATTGGTTTACTCAGTGGGAATATTAGACACGCAGTAAACATCTATCAGCTGATGTAAGACTCTAAAAAAGATGTGGTTTCAACATTTTAGAGCCTACTTTTTTTTTTTTTTTTTTTTTTTTTTTTTACACAGAGTCTCGCTCAGTCACCAGGCTGAAGTGCAGTGGCATGATCTTGGCTCACTGCAACCTCTGCCTCCAGGGTTCAAGTGATTCTCCTGCCTCAGCCGCCCAAGTAGCCACTATGCCCAGCTAATTTTTGTATTTTTAGTAGAGATGGGGTTTCACCATGTTGGCCAGGATGGTCTCGATCCCTTGATCCCGTGATCTGCTGGCCTTAGACTCCCAAGGTGCTAAGATTACAGGCATGAGCCACCTCGCCTGGCTGAGCCTACATTTTAAAAAGAACTTTAACCTACCTGAAATTCACAAGAGAATGTAATAAAGAAAATAATAAATATCCAAAAGTCAAATTAATAGTGTAACAAGACTCTCACAGGACTCTTGAAAATCTTCCTGTTTCTCTGAAACAATTTTCTCCTGCTGAAGTACTGATCTAATGTCACAGGTTTGGGGCTCTATATTACACTGGAATACAATACATAATGAACCTTAATCCCAGACGTAGCTTTTATCACAAAAGCCTTATGGAGATTGAATTTAGGACAATTTATTGAAGAGATAATATAAGCTCAAAACCATGACTATTTGCTGAAAACAATATAATTCTAAGCTCAGTGACTCTTTATGCCAATTAACGATTTCAGGATTATTTACTAGGGCATTGCAAGTTCACAGAAAGTTTTAAAATCACTGAAACTGTTTACTACATTATCATCTCAAAAGCAATAGAAATGAAAGCAAAAGGAAATGCTTCAACCACCTTCATTAAGAAGTTCATTGAGCTGCTCATTTCAACAGCAGGCTATAAGCAGAGAAAACAGCCCTTAGAAATAAATATTAAAAGCTCATCTCCATAGACAGATAGGAGAGAACAGAGAGCTAGCAACCTTTGATATAGCAACAGAGACCATTCCTCAGCTGGAAATGCACCAATGAAAACCTTTCCAAGAAAGAAATCTTTTTCTGAGAAAGAAATGGAAATTTTCTAAAAACCTATTAAAACACTCAGTGTGAAATAATAGAAAAAAATTAAAGGATGCATCATAAAATAATATAGCCTAAGAAATCAGCAGGTTATAACAGAAAAGAAAAAAAATACCACCTCAGTCATGTTAATAAAATGAGAAGTGAAATTAAACACCATAAATAAGATTTCTTACAGTCTTTAAAAAGAAAATGATTCAAACAGATTCATTTTCTGAGGCTTAACTCTTTCAAATAATTTCTTTTGAAATCCTACATGATTATTCTGAGTCTCAGATGGTTTGGGATCTTCACAATGGGGTGCTGAGAGAGTATGGTGGACAGAAAATGAATAGGCAAGAAAATGAATCAGGTTCAAAGCTTGGTTTTGTTTCCTCTTGTAGTCATTAGACCAATACCTAACTTCCATGGTCTTGCTTTGTTATCCAGAAGTTGGGGGCTGTCCACGTTCCCTGGTGGTTGGGAGCATGGGTTTTAGAGTTGGGAAGACCTGAGTTGGAATTTGCCATGTATGACATATGAGCAAGCAAGTGGCCAGGATTGAAGAAATTAATTATCAGTGCTCAATGGGTCAGGGCCAACATGATGTTGGTGACGATAGTAAGAAAGATTAAACATGCCTTGTACAATGCCCCCAAAATCTGACAAATTGTGGATAAACAGAAATTTCACTTCTTCTCTTACACTATTTTCCACCAAAATGTAAGGATTTTAATGGCAAAGACCAGCAATTATTATAGTGTGTATTGCATATAAATACTTTCTTAATATTTGCTAAATAAATAACTGATTAAATACACACACATACACATACAGACACACACACACACACACATCTTACAATTATATGGTGGCTGAGGATGTATCTGCTGTTCTTGTGTATATCACCTCGTTTGAAATGCACAGTAACCCTATATGGTAGATAGCACTGGCATAGGTATCCTGATATCAAAAATGGTTAGGATTCAGAAAAATAAACTAGGCTAATGACTTTGCTGGTTAGTGGATTCAGTATTTCTGCCACTGAATTCAGTGCACTTTTCATGATCATACACTAACTTCGGTATGTTAGAGAATTTTATACAGAGAAGTTGACGCCCATACACAAGAAGTTAGAGTCTCACTGGGAATACACTAAAACTTCCCCAGAAAGATCCCCTGGGCAATGTAGAAAAATCTGTATCCCTCTTCTGAGGCCACCCCAGGATCTCACTGGCCTCAGACAGCCTCTAAAGATTATCTAATCCAAAAGTGCAGACTCAACCACGTGTAATTCTGCTCACTTTGCATACAACAACAAATCTTATGAAAAAAGTAGAGCACAGAAACATAGTTGATCAGGATGTCCCTTTAACTGAAAGTCAAGACTCAAGATTTACATCCAGCTACCATGTCAACGAATGTTACGAAGTCAAAAATAGACTGGTAAAGATGAAAAGAGGGTGTGGAACAGAGTTGCTTTTGCTGACTGAGAAGGTGTAACAGAAACTGAACCGAAAAGAGCAGAGGGCTCTGGGGCAAGAATGTTTCCCTCTCCTCCCTCCCTTTTCCTGCTCTAATTATTAACCTCGTTCTTTTCATGTTAAGTCAATTTGTAAAATTCCTGTCTCCTGACTCCCCCCTTCCCTTCCTGTCTTAAGCTCTGTGGATTAATGCAACTGGCGGTCAGATCTCGGCCACCAGCGACCACAGGTGGCTCTTGCTTGTAAACAGAAAGCTGAGGTGGTTTTATTGTATATATGCAAGTCACTGAGTAGATCGGTGGATGGATTAACTTGAAACCTCTTCTTCTTGGGAAAGTCGGACTGGTTCCTTGCAGGCTTGTTCCTACTGCCTGAAGAACACTCCACCTGCCTGCCCTCACATCTCCTAGGACATAGATCACGAGCCCATTTTATTAAAAATAATTCATAATCATGTTATGGTGACTGCCACTTGGATATTTTCAAATGGAAACACTCAGGCGGAGCACACTGAAACAAAAAGTTCTCAGGTTAGATACACATGTGAGAAGAATCTTTAAATTAATTTAGAACGAGGCTATTACTGCCCTAAATAACTGGTACAGTATAAAACACTGGAAGCACTTTGCAGTTTCCTCTGAGATCCATTCTGAATAGGAAGCATAATTATCCTGAAAGTGGAGATGACAGGAATCTGATTAAGAAAACTGAAAAACGGTGAATCCATTTCCTGACTCAGCAGCAGTTCAGCTGCCTTTCGATTGCCTTGTAGCACAGCGTGGAGAAGGTTGGCCTGAGTCGTGGGCCTGGGTGAAGGTGTGCTTGCTACTGAGAATGGACCTCGTGGTTTTGGAGAGCTTATTCAATTTCCATTACTTCCTTGAATGTTGCTCCATTTGCAGAAACACCTATGCCATAGCTCATAGTAAGTATTCAATGAATGCAAGCTTTCTTTTTCGTACAGACACTCTTCTCAGATCAGTCATTCCTCTAACAGCACCATTTTGCCTCTGGACAATAGAATGTGTTTTATCCGGTTTTCCATGTCCAGTGTCTGTGGCTGAGTGGTAGGCAAGAGCCGTGGATGTGCTAGATAGAACCTTTGGTTACTCCCAACAGATTTAGTCACAAACTGAGATGAACTTCAGGAATCTTTTCTGTGCTTAGTTCTACTGCTCTCCTACAGAAACCATTTTATCCCAATCAGTATAGACAGTGGAAGATAACTCAGGCAACTTAATTAATCATTTTGTCTCTGTAACTTGATCCAGTGAATTGGCTAATTGCCTAGTGTGAATGAAGTGGCGTGAAGATAATGATGACAATTATACTAACGAAAGCCTGAGATATTGAGTTAATAATGGCCATATTTGTAATGCATAGAATAAATGGCTAAGAATTCACGAGGAATTGTAAGCACGATTCATGTTATAATACTACTAGAATGAAGTATTCTAAAAATATAATACTTTTAGAATAAAGAATATAATACTAATAGAATAAAGTATTATAATACCAATAGAATAATCGATCTATTATGCCAATAGATCAATTAAGGAGAAAAAGAAAAATATACTTTTCAATGAATGAATGAATGGTACTTTTGACAAACAGAGAGAGTATGTGAAGTGAGATATCGACTCTCAGCCACGACCCTGAAACTTGGTAGAAAGCACAATTCCACAATGAGACTGTGTGCCGGGCTACCCCAGACTGCCCGCCCAAGGACGGCGGCAAGACACTGGCAACCAAGCACACTGAGATCAAAGGACACCCAGTGATCAGATGAGGAGGCTTTTTGTTAGTGTCTGACTTCCTGAGGATGGAGAGTATAAACAAAGATAGTGGCCTTCACAAAAGCAGTACTATCCACCAGGACTTTGCAGATCTTGAGTCAAAAGAGTGCTCTGGAATTGAAACTTCTCAGGGGTATTACATCAAAAGATGATCACTGGCATTCCTTCTTCCTTCTCTTTCTGTCATAGCAGACTGTTCTGAAAAGTAAACTATGAATTTTGTGTGCAGAAATGCTATGCCGTGGTGAATGCAGAAGAAAGTCAAAATCCCAAGTGTATTAGTAATTTATATGAAAACGCTTCCTCTCTGACTCTCCCTCCCTGCCTCTTTTTCTTTCACTCCAGATCCTCCAATTGCCAAGGAACTCAATTAATTAAACAGGATGTCATTCAGGCATTCTACCCCTCCTTCCATCAGAACAGGACAGGGCTTGCCGTAGGTCTCTGGGTGTTTTAGGGTACCAATTAGTACCTGAGTGCCAAAGCCTATCTCTACCTAAAAGGGAGCTGGCACAAGGTTCGACATCCATCACCTTCCTTTAAGGGCTGGACTTGCCCCTGGGCTCTGCTTATCAACTCCATCATCTTTCTCCAAGGTCGTTGTCGCTAAATAACTAAATTTTTAGGTCTGTAGCACCAAATATGACTTCTCTTAACTATTTAGATTTTCTGAAAACGTGCTTTTGAACCATTATACCTCTATAGCCATGATTCTCAAACTATAAGACGTTAATTAAAATGTTAACTTCCTCAGTTGAGGACTTCCAGAATTGTGATTTAGTGAATCAGTATATGGCTCAGAAATCTGCATTTTAAATAAACATTTCCGGTGTCAGCAGTGAAAACATGCATGTCTGCGTGTCTGCAGACCACATGTACAATTAAAAATGAAACTGCTTTATGGTACTGGCCATAGCTTACTTCTCTCTGGCCTCAAATTCTTACCTATCTGTGCTGAAAACATCTGATTTTTCCAGTCTGTGTTGTCTTCCAGAGCCCCACCCTCGATTATCTGCTGTCTGCCAGCCTTCTGTAACTGTTGGACTTCTGTTTATGGTCATGCCTGAGGAACAAAGTTGTCTTATACTACAGAACAAACAAATGTTGATGCTTTCCTTCATGTGGTATAGACAAGATAGCAAATAGGAAAAAATGAAAAATTATCCAGGTTTTTTTTTGGCCTCTTCCTGTCTTGCATCCCAATTAATAGAGGCAAAAGTATCTGAAAATATCTACCCAAATATTGAAGAGAAGTTCCAGAAGATGAGAGACATCCAAAGAATATAAGTGAGTTGGGGAGGTTAGGGGTGAGGGGAGAAATTATACATATTTTAAAGTAGTGGATAGACATTAACTACACTGAATTGATTCTTTCATAAATTTACAAATAGATTAATTAGCTGGATTTCCATTTTTCCTGCTGGAGTCAACTTTAATTGAATACTTCTAACACTCCCTTAAGGTTTTTATGGGTAGTTATGGAAGAGAGAAATATTCATTGTATTTAGCTGTTTTTCATTTCCTCTCTCTTCCCTTCTGTGTGAAGATGACTGTAACACATGTGTCCCATTGGCTAGCAAGAGAAAGTCAGGTAGACATTGCCGCCCCTCACCCCATCCCCCCTTCCCTCCTACCACATCCAGAATACCTGTAAACCTGCTTGAGGCCTTAACATGAGTTTTTAATAAAATAAATATTATTTAAATATTAACTGTGCTTCTTTGAATTACATAGCCCAGATCGTTATACCTCATTTCCATCGTAAAGACTAATCAATAATTGTGGGAAATAATTATATCACAAAGATAAGCTGTATATTTTTCCTTTAGAAACAAATAATTGTCTCAATCATTGAACAATGTTTAATTTATGTAAAATAATTTTCCGCATTGGTGAATTTTAAATTAATTATTCTTTCACCTATAGTGATAGAATTTCGGACATTTAAGCTACGAGATTCCTATTAAGAAATCTTTTACATTTTTTCCCCAAGTTTGTAAAAATCCCAAATAATTTCCTAGTGACTTCATGTTGCCTTCTGGATGCTAAGATCTAACATTGCGTGAGATTATAAACCATTATTCTTAGTCTATCTGTTTACCCTTCTCACACTCCAAAATAACTCAATTATTTGCTATTTCTAGTCCTCTGCCCAACAACCAATTAACTTCTTCTGAAGTCAGAGCATCATAATTCTGCTGAATGGTACTGGCTTGCTTTATAAAAAAACATCCAGATATTCCTTCTAGGTTTGTTTTTATTTTGATAGAATGATCATAAAGATCAAGAATGTGCAACTCCAAAGTAGCTGTCTTTTATACAGTGAGATTTCAGAAGCTATAAATAAATAGGTAGTGGGAAACTTCCCATTACAGTTGGAGGATATCTACATTGCTTGTTTGTGTACAGAGCTTTTTAGACAACTGCAAATGTATTAACCTGTATATGAATAAATGTTGCACCAATGTTAATCACATATGTATTTGGAGTAATCTTTGGCTCATGCATTATCTCTATTTTTTTTAGATATTTCAAAGAGAATATTTTTTGTTTTTACTTTAAAATGTTGGTATCAATTTGAAGAGTTTGGAATTATTGGTGTGGTAGTGGATTAGAAGTGAAGCTATCAGTATGAACTTACTTGGCTTAATATAGGTTCAGATGGCTACATACAGAAATATTTATAGATGTGTGTATATGTCCAGGTTAGCATATAAACACATTTTCTTGCTCTGTCAGTGAGAGAACTAGAAGAAATGACACCTCTGTAGCTATGAGCACACCTACCTCCCAGAACGTGGATTTTAACACCATTTTCTAATAAAAGAAACCAAGCCTCCTTGGTAAAATAGATGATTCTGGGACTTAGGCAGGAAAATATAAGATAATCCCAGAGCATCTGGAAATGTCAAAATGTATGGAAGGGCTCAAAAGGAAAAATGCCACCAAATTGGTGAGATATGTCAAAGGGCTACAAAAGCAAACTGGAAGAGGCAACTCTCAAAAATCAGAGCAAGTAAATAGCAAGTACAAGAGCATTAGATTATGACCCAATAAAAACAAATGTCTATGTGTCTACACTGATACAAATAAATGATAGCAAAAATAAAAAAATGGGGAAGAAGTCACCAATATCCCATTCAGAATTTCAAACAATTTGTGTAGATCCTCCATTTTCGAAGAGTGGAGCAAAATTCCCCAATTCCTGGATTTCAGCTACATGTGACCTCCTTCCATAGTACACTGTGGCAAGTGGTTAAGAAAAGGTTACCTGTACAGATAAGAAACCTGACAAACACTATCTCAGCCCGGTGATCAAGGTCAATACAAACAGCGTTTGTTGGTATCATGTATCTTTGGTTTAATGTGATAGCCCAGTCTAATTATGAAAGAAAACATCAGACAAATTCTAATTGAGGGACATTCTACAATATATCTGACCAGTTGTCAGCAAAACAGTCAAGGTCATTAAAAATGAGATGAGTTGGAGAAACTGCCACAGGCAAGAGGAGTCCAAGGAGCCATGACAACTGAAGTGTGACATGGTATTGTGGATGCAAAGCCAGAACAGAAAAGGACAATAAATAAAAACTTAGGAAGTCTGCACCAAATACAAACTTTAGCTAAAAACAATGTTGAAATATTGGTTTATCATTAGTAGTCAACATATCATCCTAATATAACATGCTAATATTAGAAGATATTGGGTGTGAGGAATAGGGTAGCTCTCTGTTCTATCTTTCGAATATCACCATAAATCTAAAATTGTTCTAAAAGATACAGGTTACTTCAAAATGGTTTTAAAAATGTCTTTAAGATACGTTACAACAAAAATAGCATTTTGGTGTATTCTATGTAAGTTTCACTTATACGAAACTTGGTATATTCTTATTCCTCCATAGTTTATAACTTTTGAAATTTTGAATGTGGTAGATTTTAATTTTTCCAGTACAGAAGATTTAGACTGCAATCCCACTAGACAATTTTCTTCCACAGCGTATTTTCTTCAAATACATGCTTTGAATATTTTTTTTCCATTTGACGCTTACCCGTATTTTTGCTGCCTTATTCTTTTGTTATAAACTTTTAAAGCCAAAATTTGAACCTTTCAACAGTACACGTAATAATTTAAGCTTCACCAAATAGATGTGGATTGAATTTTTATCTCCTAGTTGCAGGAGATAATTTAAGTGACACAAATTACTTTATCTCATTTAGGAGGCAAGTCATGATCATCTTCATAAACCAGAAGATTTGAGATATATCAGAATGGTGTAAAAGTTTAATCTTGTTGTAGTATACTAATTTACTAAAACTCACTTTGCATCAACAAGAGAGACACTGCTTCTAAGAGAGACAAAAATGTTTTTAATAGAGGAAACTTACTATGTATACATTTAATGATTCTACTCTTCAGTGTACATTTTTATATTATAAATGTTTTTCTATTAAAAAGTCCAAAACATGGTTGAATTGTCTTTAATGCAGAATTAAGGGAACATGTAGGCATCTAGCTTTAGAAAAAAATATGTTTTATTTTGCTATGAACTATTGACATTATATATGCAAAATTAAAGTGGTTTCTTCTTTCTTTTTTTAAAATGTACCAAGTTAAAGCAAGAGAGGAGGTTATGATTATTTGCTGGTTACTCCCAGATCCCAATATATAGTCTCAAACTCTGATTCAATTGCCCAAAGGCATGTCTACTTAGGCATCTCATCATCACTTCTTTATAACTCAGTGTTTTTTGAGAGGATTGCACCCAGTCTAACGTGCCTTCTCATTTCTATTGAGAGTTCCCTAGTCATGATTCCTTTCTCTCACTTTGAAGGTCATATGTTCATGGCCAATATGGAGGCATCTGACTTTGCATTGCATATTTTTTTTGAGATCCCTTCTATCCCGTAAGTGATGTTAATCTTTCAAGTTTTAGATCACAATACTCTTGAATCTTAACTAATTTGGAGGAGAGATTCTAAAATGTGTTTATGGATCTGGATAATTTATCAACTATGTACCAAATCCTAGCTCTCTGAATACTTTTCTGTGGATTTCTGCAATGTCCTCCTAATGGTCCTCTGTCTACACATTTTCTCCGATTCTGAGGTCAAGCCTTCCATTTGTCCTCTGGCTTCTACGATCTTCCTTGTTCAGTGACTTTGCTCTTTCAATTATCCTCCTCATCTGCTAAATCATCCATCATTCCATCTATGCTAGATTATTTCCTTCAGCATAATACATTACTGTAATATCCCCTATTTTACAAAAAATGTGCTGATACACTATATCCTTCTTACATGACTGCCTCCTTTCTTTACTCACCATTCACCACACAATTTCTCAAGAGATTTGTTAAATCTCACTGTCTCTATTCCTTGCTTTCCATTCACAATTCAATTCACTTTGCTCAGAGTTTTCATCACCACTTTAGTGAAATTGATCTTGTTAAAGTCACCAGTGACCTTTATGTTGCCAGATTCAAATAGATTCTTCTATAGCTCATTCATAAATTATTTAAAACACACCTAACCAGTTGGGTAATGCTTTCTGCTCATATTTTTGACTTGCATTTGTTCTTCTTATTTCATTTGTACTACCAGTTTGACATAAGAGAGTCACCCAACTAAGACCACTCTACAAGCCAGGACTGCATTTTATTTTCCTGAGCTGTTGTTTACAGAATCAGTGTTACCCTGGAAGCCATGCTTAGCACTGGCCCAGGAGGACCTGTAGCTTAACATCTACGCAGGCCTCATAAAAACTCTTCTGTACATCTTCCATTATGTGTTCTTAAAGGAAAAGATGACTGCATCTAAATGCCATGAAAGTGTGTGGCTCATGCGCACTGCCCATATAGAGATAGGCGTAGCCTCAGAATGTGGAGAAAGAGGTATCATTTCTCAGTGGTGCTGGAACTGACATTCTTGCTTTTCATTATGCTATTGTGCTCCAATTTGTGATTTTAGAGGAATGAACTAACTAGCATTCTATTTGGGTATGTGCCTGTGTGTGAGTGTGTGTGTCTCTTTGCAGGGAGCAGTGGAGAAACATTTGGACTTTTCTACAAATCCCTGTTACCTAAATTTGGATGTATGCAAGTCTATATTTCCAGGGTATGACAATGAATTCTCATGGTGGTAAGTAGATATTCTTTGAATTCTTAATTGTAAGTTCATTAAAAATATGATTAAATTGTTTTTAAAAAGAAAGCTTAGATTTCTTGAAATGATTTAACATATTATGATATAATTAATTGTAATCTACTCTTTTCCTTTTGCTGTTAGAAAACAACTTCAAACACCTTCAAAACATGACACATTTAAAAATATGAAAAAGTTATCTTAATTTTTCTAATTTCACATATACTTCAATTTACAATTTTTATGAAAATATGCTTTGGGTTTGATATGCTTTGAGTCATTACATTTTTAAAAAATAATGTTTTAGTAAAAATCAAATTATGTGAAATTCCTGATAACTATTAAATTAGAAATTTTGATGAAATAAAGAAAATTATTTCTATGAATAACTACATAATGATTTGTAATTACATGTATCTTGATATCAGCATTCATTTAAACATGTTAATAGTGATTTGATTCAATCATTTTTCATATCTTGCCAAATTTCTGTTAAAACCGTATTTGTACATATATACATATATTTCTCAATATGAAGGTATATGTGTTCAGATAGGAGAAAATATTTCAATGGAAAATTTGTTAGCTATGTGTATAGTATTTAAACATATGGTTTGTGAGTCTCTATATTTACTTTTAATCTGGGCTAACAAATTCTTGGGTTTATAACTTTTGAACCGAAGAAGACAGTATCCAAGAATATTTAAACTTGCTTACTTCCAGTAGTGGCATGCTGATAAGAATATACTACTATAACTTAGATCAGCAATATTTTCAAATATTTCTTTTATTTTTGTTCAATTCTATGCACTTAAAAATACTTTGCCCTTCAGCTTGTTTTTCTGAGGTTAGCTTAATCTGTGTTCTGTTGCTTGCGACCAAAGTGTTTTAAGTGATGTACCTACTTTTTGCCTTCAGTAATATTAACTGGTCCTGGATTTTTCTTTATACCTCAGTGGACTCTCTCTGTCTCTGCTAGCCCTTTCTCTAGAATAATTTGGGGTTTGGTCTCAGGCCCTTTTCTCTAATTACATTTTACTTACAAGGCATTTTCTAGTTTCATGATTTTCAAGGCCATGAAGTGCTGATGGCTCCTGGATTCATAAGTCCAGTTTCAACCTCACTGCTGAGCTCCAGAACCACGGTAAATGTTCCATAGCTCTTTACTAAATAAAAATAGCCACAGTGGTGGAGATTGCAGGGAATGAGGTCATTGTTAGTGGTGAA
This sequence comes from Aotus nancymaae, assembly GCF_030222135.1. Lineage (NCBI taxonomy): Eukaryota > Metazoa > Chordata > Mammalia > Primates > Aotidae > Aotus > Aotus nancymaae. The sequence goes on along the minus strand of NW_026988576.1, from coordinate 4,584,018 downwards.
ATAGTGGTTGAAGTGATTGACTCTAACATCTAGATACTGATATCCAAATGCTAGATATATGCTGTATCAAGACAAGGCTTATAGGCTAAGAGAAGGAGCAGAGGCCGTAGAAATGGTGGTGCCACTTAGATCAATGCAGACAGGGTTCATGTGGGGAGTGAGTGAGGTAGTGAAGTAAATCGGAAGCCGTGGCTCAGAAAGCAAATTACAGAATTTAAAACATCCTACCACCTTAAGTCAAGACAAAGAATTAAACATGTGACAACGTGTTACACAAATGAAGTATGTGTAGATAAAGTGACAGTAAAAGATGACAAGAATGTTTGAAGCTAGACATGTTGGTGGACATCTCCCAGATAAAACATTTAGAAAGAATGTGAGTTTTGTGTGAACACCTTGGTGCATGGAAGTCTATGGGCTGAAAATCAGCAAGGTGAGTGCAGTCAGTATGGGAATAATGATATCTGGCCATAGGAAGTAAGAACAATGGCCAATGCCCTTACCTTTCCATTTGAGCATGGGAACTCCTGAAGGAGGGATGAGTGTGAGAATAGTAATTAAATGGAAAAAAGGAGAGAGGGAGAGGAGGGGAGGAGAGAAAGAAAAAAGAAGAAGAAAGAGGAGGAGGAGGAAAAAGAAGAAAGAGAAATAGAAGAGGAAGAAGAGGAGGAGGAAGAAGAAGAGAGGAGGGGAAGAGAGGAGAGAGAGGGAGGAGGGGAGGGGAAGAGAAGGATGGGGAGGGGAGGAGAGAGGAGGGAAAGGGAGGGAAAGAGGGGAGGGGAGGGTCCAGGGGAGGGGAGAGGGACAAATGCTCCCAAATGCTGCTAAAATAAACAGTGGATATATGAATTTTGGGTACCACAAGCACTTAACAAATCATCTTCAAGGTATACAATGACTCAAACAAAATAGGAATTTTATCCTCACTATTCCCCAGAGTGAGTGTTTAAGATTCACAGTAGAGCTTCTGTTCCAAGAAAGTCTCTGAAGAATCAGGCTGATAGGAGATCTTTCATCTTTAACTTCTAAGATGCCGATAGGCATTCCATCCAAACAGCTGATAGGACAGAACGTGGAAGATTATGACTGGAAAGTATTTACAGTTTAGGATGTCGGACTTGGAAATATCACACATCCCTTCTGCTCATGTTCCATTGACTACAAGTCCAATGCCCTGGCCACAGCTAACTGCAACTTATACCCTACTTATGTGTCCAGGAGAAGAAGAAAACCTGGAATTGGATGAGCAGAGAGCAGTCTCTATTACACTGGGTACGTGTTTACCCTCCAAAGTTCACTAAACTAAATAAAATTTGGGTTGACATACAGGTATTTTTTTCTGTCTTAACATTTAAAAAAATCCGGATGCTTAATGGTTAATGTCTAAATGACTCCAATTTTTCTGTCTTCACTAACGTTTCTGTACAGTTATATCCTGAATTTGCATGTCTCTGTTATTTTCTCCAACTGGAAATTTGATTCTCAACACTATTTGACGAAAATAACTTCCTATAAAAAGATTTTGGAATTCCCACAAGTACAACTCAGAACCTTTATTTAGTCTCTTTAAAATGCAAAACCGTTTTTTGGAAAATAAAAATTTCAGGGTGCAACAGGATGTATGCAAACTGTAATTAAAACAAATTCAAGACAAGATAAAACCATTAGTCTTCATGGAAAATCCAGGAGGAACATTCACAGTTCAATGTCACTCTCATTGGTGAGTAACTGATCTTGACACTAGCAAGATTCTAAATTATCCCACATAAGTCTCAGAACCAACAGCCTAGCAGTGAGTCACATTAACTACTTGACTTTGCAGCAATCACAAGAGATGATTTTCTTGGATGGCTTGGCATCCGCACACTCTGCTGATCTTTCACTTCCTTACTTTACCATCTTAATATATTTTTCTCTCCCTTTCTGTTTCCTACACACAGGCAAGTTTTTCTTCCTATACTCTTTAATCCAGCAATCCCACTTCCACCTTTCTCTTCTATTATTACTTCTATTCGATGTTTCTCCAGTGCGTTACTTCTGGTCTGCCCGCTTAGGTGTCCTTCCATCTCCTAAGCCAGAAAAATGTTCACTATCTTGATAGTATTCACCAGCCAACACCTCCTTTACATCACTGAAGGTAGTTCACAAGTACCTTCAAGGGATACACATGGACTTCTAGCTTTTGAAAGCTGAGTTGTTTTCCATAACTTTCACTCCCTGAAACTGATCACCAGTCAAGTCCAGATACTATGAATCTAATCCTCATGAGTGCTTCCATATTTTACTTTCACTGCCTTTTTGTTTTCCTTATTATCTTATGCCTGGCAAGTGCTATAACCTCTGAACTAACATTCCTGTCTCTAAATCTCATTGGTCTATTGTTCATATTTTTTGCTAAATTAACCTGAATCATCACTATGATAACGTCTCCCCCATACTTAACAATCTACAGTGGCTTCTCATGATTCCAATAGCATAAAACTCCCCAAATTTTAATATAGCATAACAACTTTGTGGCTCACGCCTGTAATCCCAGCACTTTGGGAGGCCGAGGCGGGTGGATCACGAGGTCAAGAGATCGAGACCATCCTGGTCAACGTGGTGAAACCCCATCTCTACTAAAAATAAAAAAAATTAGCTGGGCATGCTGGCACGTGCCTGTAATCCCAGCTACTCAGGAGGCTGAGGCAGGAGAATTGCCTGAACCCAGGAGGCGGAGGTTGTGGTGAGCCGAGATCGCGCCATTGCACTCCAGCCTAGGTAACAAGAGCGAAACTCCGTCTCAAAAAAAAAAAAAAAAAAAAAAAAAAACTTTGTTAAAGTTTTGCCAAAATTTTATTTTACACGGCAAGTCTTCATTAAACTTAATTCTTTGTCTTACACTTTATTATTGAACTGTTATTAAACATTGACGTCTATCCTTAAGGAAGTTTATTTTGTACATATACTATTGTTTAGAATGGATATATCTAGAACAACTGTAATATTTCCAGAGCAAAACTTAGATATGCAACTTTTCTTTTTTCTTTTTTTGTTTGTTTGTGTTTGAGACTGCAGTCTTATCTCCTGAATATCTGGGACTACAGGCATGTACCATCACTTCTGGCTAATTTTTAAAATTTTTCTGTAGAGACAAGGTGTTACTATGTTGCTCAAACTCCTGGGCTCAAGCAGTGCTCCCTCCTTGGACTCTCAACGTGATAAAATTACAGGTGTGAGTCACCACACCCAATAGATATGTGGATTTTCATATTTCAAGTTTATCATTATTTTCCTCATTGCCAAAACTTTTAGGTACTTAATTAAGGATTATCTCAATCTAACCTCCCTTATTCTCTAGGATTGATGCAAAATTCTGGAGATTTATTAAGAGCAACAATATAAGATGGTGAATGTCTGGCCTCGTTATCTGGCCTACACTGGCACCCTCAGAGTTGGCACTGCCCTGCCTGGTCTCGTGAGCAGCCTCTGCGATTAATTTAATTGCATATGAAATCTGGCCTGCTGCCCACAGTATTGTCTGTTATCATATTTCTTCATCCCAACCCCGTGGCCTCTCTAAGTCTACTGCCCTTCACTCGTCTAAGTGCACGTCCTTCCCATGGATGTGGGAAACACTGGCTGCTTTGCAGGTGTTCTTTGGAGCACCAGAGAATTTTGTGAGGCAATCTCAGCTCCCCACTGTCTTGACACCACACACAGTGCCCTTGGCATTATGCCATGGTTTTCAGAGTGTGCTGCAAGCTACTTTTTTTCCTTCCATTTCCAAATGGGAAGTAGGACATAGCCATTGTCTGCTTTCACATTCATAATCATATTTAGGTTTTGTGTGATTTCTGGTGATGGAAAAAGGAGATGGGAAACAGGAAGAGAACTGGAGTCAAAGAGAGATCTCTCTCACAGTCCCATGCTATTCCCTTTTACAGCCCTCCTCAGCCCAGAAGAAGAAAACTTAATTCACTGGGCATTGTTTTGGTCAGCTATAACAAAATACCATAGGCTGGGTGACTTAAACACCAGAAATTTATTTCTCATGGTTCTGGAGGTTGAAAAGTCCCAGACTGGAGTGTCATTATGGGGAGGTTCCAGTGATGACTCTCCTCCTGGCTTGCAGATGGTCACATTCTTACTGTGGCCCCACATGGCACAGAAAGAATGAGAAAGCTCTGGTGTCTTTTTCTTACAAAGGCACGAATCCTACCATGAGGCCCCACCCTCACGATCACAACTAAACCAATTACTTCCCGAAGGCGCCATCTCCCCATAATCATCGCACTGAGAGTTAGGGTTTCACCATGTAAGTTTTAGGAGGACATAAACATTTAGTCCATAATGGGCATTCTTCTTTATAGTAAGTTACATACACGTTATGATGAGAGTCCTTTCAAAGTATCAACAGCCCATGCTTTTGAAACCTTCATTTCAAACTGTGCTTGAATAAACTTCTTGCTTGGCAGATTGTCCTGTCCCTGAACTAGCAGTCTCCTTAGGTCTAGACTTTGCCTCAGATGGGTGAAGGATCAGAAGAGGGAAAAGAGAATTGTAAATGAAAAACACCAAGGTTAACATTTTCAAATAACCTTCTTGAAAGGAAGGTTATAACAGGTCTATGTTTAGATATACAGATATAAACATATACTCTCTATTATCTTCATAGACACTAACATAAGGACTAAGAGATTTGAGAAATATGTTGAATTAATTGAAAATGTAAAATATATCTTTCTCTATATAATAAAAATTATAACCAAGTTGGGTACAGGAATAATAAAAGCTAAGTTCATTGAGTAGTTGCTTGGTATTCTATTTTTATTCAATAAATAAAGCAGCTACTAAAATATTATGTTTTAAACACTGGTAGGAGTTTGTCATTTAATTTGTTTCATTCACTTGTAAATGTTCACAACCTATCAGTAGGTGCTGAAATTTCTATAGCTTCAGTATAAAACGAAAGCTTCAAAGTACTATTTTTCTCAGTGCCAGATATTAAAGTCTTAAATGGCCAATTCTAAAGATACTTGAACATTGCTTAGTGTTTTATAAATACTTTATATAACATGTAAAAAAATGACATTTATTAGCTCCCTGGTTATTTTTCTTTATGATTGCGAACAATGCAGCTCAGAAAGGAAAGAAAGAAATTGCATTTGAAACCTGAAAAGGCTACACATAATTAACTGGGAAAAAACAACCAATAGGAAGGAGCAGGAGAGAAAAAAACAAAAAATAACATAAAATCTTGATAGAATGAGATGTCTAAAGTACATGCAGAAAATAAAAGATTTTATTCTACTTTGATTGATTATTTTAACTTAGAGGTCTAAAAATATCATTTTAAAATTAACTAAGAAAAAAATCCAAAGATTTGTGACTATAATCTTAGAGGAAGTTAAAATTTGTAGCAAAGACATTTAATCTTATAATGGTCAGCAATAGGAATAAATTAAATTTTTTTAAAAACGTGGTTTAATAAAAAGTATGCATTTTATCCTATTGTGTCTATTCACTGGGCATATAATTGCTAAGAATTTAGTATGATCATGACTCAATTATAAGTGCTGTACAATCTTAGAATTACGTTGTGGAAAAAGCATAGCATTAGAAATAAGAAGGCAGAGATTCCAGTTCAAGTTTCTACTGCTTTTAAACAATATGAGCCTGGTCAAATGACTATATCCTTCAACTCCTCTATTTTATCATTTATAAAATAACACGATTATGAGGATGATCAGAAAATTTCTTTCATCAATTTGATGCATAAAACATCCAGTATGTTAATACATATGATAGTGCTGTATAAACTGCTAATCAAAATGAAATGTAATATATTTCACATTTTAGTCTAAGATTTTTTCTTTTCCATTTCAAATTTTGCAAGCTTTAATTGAAAATACCTAGAGTGAGAGAGAAATATGTAGTATTTTCATGGGAATTATTATTGAACTAAGGTTTTTACCATTCCAAGCACCAAGTTCATTGAAGTCATTTTCATTTGCTTTACTTCTGAAGTCTCTGATGCCAGATGATATCTATCTACATCGAGTTGAATTGCACTTAGGAAATTATTTCTCTGTGCAAGTCAAAGAGAACTTGATATCACGTGAGGCAGGTATTACTGTAAGGCATTGTGACTCAGAAGAGAAGAAAGCTGCTCATTATGTCAATTACATTTATGGGAAACAAGGGAACCCAGTTTCCCATCCCTCTTGTGAATTCTTTCAGCAAATTAAATTATGAGCATGCAGACTTGTTTAATTAATGGAGTGCATTGCAACTTGGAATTGTATCATCTGTGCACAAAGAAATCATCACATCACAGTCTCGGAGATGTTTTCTACTTGGCCTTCCATCTTGGATGGCTGAACATCACACTCAGTCTTTGAGAGAAGAGAATCTCACTATTGTCATGTTTCTATAAACATGAATAATTTCTGAATCTGGCGTTGTGAATTGTACTTGGATAAGAAGAATATAGTCTATAAAAATTATAGGGCATGCTCGTAGTACAAATTATTTTCCCAGTAATTTTGACCAATAAATAACTGCTATGCATATAAAAATATGTCAGAAACACTGGAGTAGCTTGTACCTCCTTAGCACAGCTATGTTGGATGATTGAAGCTGATTGGATTAACAAGAATAATATGAACCACTCTGAAATATTTCTGTTGCTAAGTGTCCAAAAATTCAATTTAGCAAATGTTTGCTGAGTTTATGTTTTATGCAAAGCACTTTCTTAGACATCCTGGTTTGTAAAGTTGAGAAGACAACCTTGGCAACTTGCAGTTAACTAAGAGAGACTGAAATGTAAATATAAATTCCTGCAAATACATGATTAGTACCTTGACAGGGATTTTTGCAATGTGTCATGGAAATATGGATTCAAAAGCAACTCCATCTACTAGGGGAAGGGGTGGGGTAGTGGAGACAGGGGCCAGGAAAAACTGTACAGTACAAATATTCCAGCTAAGAGAACAGCTTATGCTAAGCCACAGAAACATAAAAAAATGGATCCCATTTCTGGGAACACTGAGCAGTCTAGTTTACATTATGACTAGAGATAGAGCCATAATAGGACACTGAGCTATGCTTTAGAAATTCAAGTAGTTTTGGCCCCGTGCGGTGGCTCACGCCTATAACCCCAGCACTTTGGGAGGCCAAGGCGGGTGGATCACGAGGTCAAGAGATCGAGACCATCCTGGTCAACATAGTGAAATCCCGTCTCTAGTAAAAATACAAAAAAAATTAGCTGGGCATGGTGGCACATGCCTGTAGTCCCAGCTACTTGAGAGGGTGAGGCAGGAGAATTGCTTGAACCCAGGAGGCGGAGGTTGTGGTGAGCCGAGATCGCGCCATTTCACTCCAGCCTGGGTAACAAGAGTGAAACTCCATCTCAAAAAAAAAAAAAAAAGAAAAAAGAAAGAAATTCAAGTATTTTTAAGTACATAGAAATTGATGTGTTTTAAATAAGAGTGACAAGATCATACCTGTTTCTTTCAAATCAGTCATCTTATCTGACTGGAGAATATTAGAGGGATAAGACATTCTTCACAAGGTAGTGGATGAACAAGGAAATGGTTTGAAGTGTTCCTGTAGGGGATGAAGGATGCCTGGAAAATGGCAGCAGGTATGGAGAAGACAGAGTAGGGGACACACCTTTTGTTTCTGGTGTCCTTTTTTTTCCTGGTAACAGGACATCAACTGTCTTTTGACAAACAATCTCTCTCCATGATCAGCTGTGTGGTTTGAGGAAGCTGACACCATCCTTTCTTTAACTGGGTGAACAGGCAATGAAGGAGAAGCTAATTTGCACATTTCATCATCAAGACACTCTCCAGGGATTAGGAGTAGTTATGTGCAGTCAGAGTGAATCTCAGAGTATGTTAGGAACCAATACAAAGGTACTTTATGCTTTCAATGGGATCTGCATGAGGAGGAAGGCAAGACTGAAAAGTTCTAGCTGATCTAATTGGAATCAGGACAGGTCTGGCTTCAGAACCAAGGCAGAGACATGGAAATAATTTTTCAGGTAAAATAATAGAACAGACATTTGAAAATAAGTGTCCTGAAATTAAGAAAGAGGTTCGAATCATTTGCCTGTTGGGATTTGACTCTATTGGTAATGAATGATGTTGACTGGGGAGATTTGTATTTATTGAGAGAAGACGGGGACTAGGGAAGAAATCCTGGTGAACAATGGCATTTGGGAATCTGATTTGATGTAAGAAGTGGATTATAGAAGACTCTCATCTTCTAATTTGTACTTTTAAAAATTGTATATTCTTAAAATTTAGCACATATATTTGTAGCGAAAGTATTTTCCCCCTTGGATCAGTTAAAAAATAATACTAGGTGAAAAATATTGAGGAACACTTGAAGATGAGAACACATGTGTGGAGTGACACATTTTAAAAGCAAAATTTGTTGGGAATGGGGTGGTGGTGACAGAAAAAAACATTGAGAAGCAGGACCTAAGGGGAGATCACTTTCAGATAAAGAACAAGCTTTTTTCAAGTGGCAATATTTGAGTTGTCTTTGAAGAATAAATAAAATTTTGACATTAATAGGAATGGATGGGGGTCAAGGTGAAGGTGATGAAAATTCTGTAGCCTTTGATATGTTTGCTAATGACTGGACTCCCTTCAGAATATCTCCTGACTGGTTATCTGTGGTTCATGTTCTTGAGCCTTATCTTTATTAAACAGTGTAGAGAAAGGAAGTCACTTCAGACTCTAGTCTGTAAACATATATTTATAGTTTATGAAAGCATAACTTGGATGGATCCAATTAGAAATCAGCAGCTTTTAACTACAGGATGCTAACTCTGTCAGAGTTCAATAATCTGCAACTTATGTTTTCCTATAAAAGGCAATTATATATTCTACTTTGATTCTGTAGTAATTCATCTAAAAATTTATCTTAAGAACATAGTTATACATTTTCTATATGAATCTTCATTGCACGCTTGTTTATAATAAGAAAATAAATGAGCAAAAATCCCTGCATGGCAACAATAGAGTGATAGATTAAGCGAATTATGATATGCCAATATAATGACATTTATGCATGTAAACAGAAATTATGTAGAAAAATTGTAAAGATGTGAAAAGTACTTAAGATATATTGCTTTGTCTTCTCAACTTACTCAACTCTGTGCTTGTGTTTGCACATGTGTATGTATGTATGCGTGTGTGCATACATATGTCTGCGTAGATACACACACAGGTAACCACGTTTTTATTTAAAAGCATTTTTTGAAATCTTACGTTACACAACAAAATGTTGACATTTTATTAGTTCTGGGTGGATGAGTTCGGAGTACTATTGTGTTTCTCTTTCCTTATCTATATTTTATAATTATTCTATAATGGACACTTTAAACCTTGGTGGTAATAATACATATTGTGTTTCATAAATCTCTGTTTAACAAAACAATACAACTTGAGCTAATTGTGCTCTTTCTTCTTTTGGATGCCCAGTATTTCATCTCAGTTCTCTTTCTAAATGTACCTTAGTACCAAAAATAAAAAGAAATAATAAAAGAGCAAAGACTTGCTTTCTAAGAGCTTTATAGCTCCAGTAAGGCCACCAGACCTAAGCAAGTCCTTGCTTGAGTCTTTGAACGGGCGATGGCCAGCAGGGATTCTGTAGAATTCATTCCCCTGGAACTGGCAGCATTAATGGTCCAGAGATAGTGGTGGTCATCTAGGGCTTGTGGCAACTGCAATGCCACCCTGGTCGTTCCTGAATGTGACCTTAATTTTTGTTATAGTGATGTGTCATTTGTCTAGACCTGCGTTCTTAAGTCTTCTTGTATAGTCTTCCTGTTGATTTCCAAGTGATCTACATGCCTGCAACAAACTGTTTTCTGTGACTGTTAGCCAACTTTATTTCTTTCCTTCCAAACAAAATATCAGCTTCCAAATAAATCTGACTGACAAAGGGTTGGCTTTATTTGACCAGCATATCAAGTCTGTATATTTAGATTTCTTAGGTACAAGTAGCACAACTTTAGAGTTTTGACAGAACAGCAAACCACATAGGAATTTTTGTGACATATCTCATAGACTGAAAATTAGTGATAGCTAGACTTCTGGAAATGTAGAGCTATAGACTATCCTATTTATTATAATTTTGGATGAGTCTATGCCCAGAGAATAATGAACTATGAGGAAATATTGTCACCATCATAACTTTAAAAAGTGTCTTATAAAGGAAAGTATGGTTGCAGGGTTAGTTTTGACTCCATGCCACTTAAAATTATTTTATATACATTTTTAAGTCACACACTTTTTAAAGAGCTATTCCTTACTTGAACTTATTTTACATGAATTTAAAGCATTTTGTAAAAATTTAGTATTCTTTTCATATTTCTTTAGAAATTTTACCATTTCAGATTCTCAATGACTTGACATGGACATCTGGGTCAAGTCAATTATTGTATCTTTCTTATTCGGTACATGAGCAGGTGCCCATAAAGAATGGCATCTGCTGTTTTGTTGATTGCACTAATATCTGGGACAATATGAAATAATTTTACCTCTTCATTACTAGTGTAACTCAAATAGAAATCTGGAATCATCTATTGTCATCATTCTTTTTTAGTTGTCCATTTACTGTTTCCAGATATTGAAGCAAAATATTTGGCATGATTACTACTGATAATATTTTTGATAAAAATAATTATCTCACTATTTCACTTTATTTACTTTTTCATCCAAATGCTGACTATCTCCATTTAGCAGACATAATGTTCTCATTTAGAGGATAAATTTTTTCAAAGTTCAACAGATTTTTCTGGAAAGCGAAGAATGATGAGTGGGAATTTATAATAAAAATCATAAAAAAAATGAAGTGATTTTCTGAAGATAATTATTAAACTAATATCTATCAATTGCTTAGCTTTAGCTATAGATGTGCAGGCTACAAATAAATGCTAAAAAATTCAAATAATTGTTTTTTGATTAAAAGCTACTTTCTTCAAGCAGTATGGTAAAAAAGTGCTATTTCAAACACCATGTTAAACAGGTAAATGATCTGCTACCCAAAAGCAATAAAAATTACAGTTGTATTATTCAGATATTTCATGACTCTACAAAGGCATTTAGGGATACAGAAGTAAGTAACGGGGAGCTGTAAGGAGAAGGTTCAACTTTAAACTGATATATAAGCAATTGACCCTTGAACAATGCAGGGGTTAGGAGTGCCCACTCACGTGTGGTTGAAAATCTGAATGTAGCTTTGACTCCCCAAAAACTTAACTACTAGTCTACTGTTTACTAGAAGCCTTAACAATAATATAAACAGTCAATAAACACATATTTTGTATATTACATGTATTATATACTGTACTCTTACAATAGAGAAAAGAAAATTATATAAAGAAAATCATAAGGAAGAGAAAATACATTCAATATTTATTACGTGTAAGTGAATCATCATAAAGATCTTCATCCTTGTGGTTTTCATTTTGGGTAGGCTGAAGAACAGGAAGAAGAGAAGGGTTTGGTATTGCTGTCTCAGGGGTGGCAGTTCATCTGTGAGGTTTTTTCAAATTATAGCAAATCTCCAAAATTTTTCCAATAAGTCTATTAAAAAATTTGCATGTAAGTAGACCCACACAGTTCAATTTCATGTCATTCAAGGATCAACTGCTCCATAGTTTAACAAAATATTTCATTTGTTTTCTCTTTTTTAAATAAAGCTTGAAAGTTATCACCCTACAGTTTAATGTAAAAGTCAAAGAAAATAATCTAATAAAAACTACATTCAATTAAATTTAATTTTAAAGAAATAGAATATTTGCTGTCAGATTTAAGGAGCAGAGTTAGCTTAGAATTAAACTAGATGGTGACAGAGTCTTAGGGCAGTAACATCAAACTACAAAACAAGGTTTCTGAAGGATAGCATCTCTGGCAAATAAAACATTTGGTCTGTTCTATTGCCTTTAAATTAGGCTCATTACTCCTCATGATACATCTGATTGCTCTGAACATCTCAGTGAATGGAGCATGAGAGGAGCAAGGCTATTTCTTTTTGACCAGCAACCAAAGCTTCTTTGGGAATACCTCTGAGAGACTTCACTCATCTATGAGGATTCGGGGAAAGTCAGGAGTGGGCAGCTTTCAGAAGCTGTGACCTTGAAAGAGCCCAGAAAAAGTGGGGGCGGAGAAGCAACTTACTGGAAGCAAAACAAGCAACAGAACAAAACTAAGCTAACAAAATTGCATGCCAGATCTATTTACTCTTTTGAAAGTTGAGAACTTTAGCTGGTAAAATACATTTGGCTCAAATTCTTGTTTTCCCTTAGAGGTTTCCTTGTTTGTGTGTGTTCACTGAACATAGGCCTCCTCCATCTCAGGAATCTGAAAAATCAACTGCAAATACATTTAATTATTTTCCAAATTGTAGGCCACTCTAGCCAGGCAGTTCTGCTGTAGATCACTTTCCATTGCCACAACCCAACAGTAACAGCAGGGAAATACATGGTGGGTGTTTTGTGGAAGAATAAGTAGACTAATCAGTGCAAATATTAAGATTAGATTTTTGAACCATAATATCAATTCGAGTATGTTAGGTTTGGACACAGACTAAGCAATTCTTATGCCTCATAATGGCCTCACCTCCTGCCTTCAGAGTTCTCAGGCTGGGTTCTTCCATTAAGTTGGAATTGGAGGAACTCTGAGGTTTCCAGAAACCAGTGATGGGACTATGAAAACAATGCCTAGAAACTGCAAAAATTATAAATCTACAATCAAATATTTACATCAAGTGTGTTTAAGTGGAACCAGAAACATATTTTTAAAGTATGCTCAGGTGATTCTGATGTTTAATATAGAAATCTTCCCATGTTTAAGTTCTGTGGAGATTATTGTATTAGTCTGTTCACATGCTGCTATGAAGAAATACCCGAGACTAGGTAATTTTTAAGAGATTTAATTGACTCACAGTTTGGCAGGGCTGGGAAGCCTCAGGAAGCTTACAATCATGGCAGAAGGGGAAGCAAATATGTCCTTCTTCACATGGCAGCAGGAAGGAGAAATGCAGAGTAAGTGGGGAAAAACCCCTAATAAGACCATTAGATCTTGTGAGAACTCACCTACTATCACAGTGACAGCATGGGGAACCACCTCTGTGATCTAATCACCTCCCATGAGCTTCCTCCCACAACACTTGGAGATTACAATTCCAATTACAATTCAAGATGAAATTTGGGTGGAAACACAGAGCCAGATCATAACAATTATTATTTATAATCTATCTGTATTTTGCATATAACCCATATATCTTTAGCTCTAACATATATACATGTGTCATCAATATGTAATCTATCATATGCTGTATCTCTGTCTATATTTCTATCTAATCAAAGCCATATATCTTTCTTTTGCTTTTCTTTACAAAGGTGGCACTGCTCATCTCCTCAGGCTACCTATGCTGAATTTAGCACAGAAGATATGCAAAGACAGAACTAATTTTTGCTCCTATGAGAAAGTTTGGAGTAATAATTATATTCTCCTGAAGAAGTAATTACTACCCACTTACTATGGCCATAGGATAGGTTTGATGAAATTGCAAATCTGATGAAGTTACATCTTGTGATAGACTGCAGTAAGCTTTAAAGAGATAGTCTCCACTTTTACTTTGTATTCTCACATAGTCAACCTAAAGTTAACCCTCAAAACTGGGAAAAGCTTTATGACAACCACAGAGATCCCCAAAGAAGTGGAATGTCACCCATCTGGGGACCAGCCTGCTAAGGTTGGCAGTAGGAAACACCTTTCCTCATATCCACATAAATTGCTGATCCTTTTGGTGGTCCCAGATGTCCCTCTGAGGAAATGTCTGCCTAGTCTTTTATTTGACTTCAGGAATGTGGCCTTCCCTCATTTCCTTGGCTGAGAATCTAATGTCTAAACCATATATTCTGAGTTCCCTATTGGTCTTGTTTTTGAACTCTCTTATTCTTAGTCGTTCATTAAAAGTTTACTTAGTACCACTGATTTTGCAACCAAGCTTTATGATATTCTGCTTCCTTTCTGAATCTGCACATCTTTAAACATCTACTCAATTCTTTACAGTTCTGCCATCTAGCTACCTGAAACACATATGCCCTCATCACTAATCGTACATCTTTCCTTTGGAGCACACATGCCTTGTATTGCCACCTTGAACAACCCACCAACCCACTTCAAGTTGTCTTCTCCTAATTTAATACTCACGATACCTGATTCCTTCTATGCCACTGGGGATGTGCTATGTTTACCATCTTTTCACTCAGGAAAAACTTTCTCTTATTCTCACCAGTCTTTTTGTTATTGTTCAAACTATTAACTCTTAGCTCAGGGCTGCAAAAAAATTCCTGTCCAAGACTATTTGATTAGTGAAACAAGCACACTCCATGCTCTGTCTTCTTAGTTTCATTGTTTATCCCTGTATTTCTCAATATTATATGACCTTGAAGTTGCCGTTCTGCCTGCAGATTATTTCTAAGTTGCTGACACCATTATATGAACTCAAAACAGAGAAGATGAAATAGCCTAGCCCCAGTCATGACTCCTATTATGCCTGTTGCTCTTCACATTGCCATTAATAAGCTTATTTATATACCTGACACATGTTAGTATCTATTCGAAATTACTAGTAAATCAATCATGTCACATGTATTTATTAAAATAACTTTAATTGTACCCACTCTGTCCCACAATTTACAGTCAAGCAAAACACTTTTCCCTGCCCAATACAATAGGGAGACAAGGATTAGCACATCTAAAATAACAGGGTATTTTAATATTTAATGCAATATAAATATTCATGAAATAATGAACAATAAACTAAAATTGCAATCAAATTTAGTGGACAAGACAATCTAGGAAGACTCAAGCATTCAAAAAAAGCTATATGGACAAGTAAGAAATAAAACCAGGGCTTTTTTGCAAAATTTTTTTGATGTCTTGTATTTGATGGAGAGATTGCTATGATAGGTGCAAATCTCTGTTTTGTGTTTCTTCCTAGAGTTGCTGTAATCCTCTTGCACTGCCTTACTACCATTCTCCCAAGGCAGCTGTCCTCAGCATGTCCATGATATCTGACTTCAGAAAAACTCTGGGGAACATGGGAATATCATGGGCAAGTGGCCTTGGGAGTCTCTCCCTTTGGACATTTTTGATCTTCCTGATCCTTTTTAAATAGTAAGGTGTGTGTGTATATACATATATATATATATATATATATATGTGTGTGTGTATATATATATATATATATATATATATATATATATATAAAAACTACCTGGGCATTTGTTAACATGCAGATCCCCATCACAATCACAATATTCTAATGTGTTTTAGGTGAAACCCCAAATCAGCACTTTTAACAAATACCCCAAGTAATTCCAAGACTTAAGGTCTTTGGCTCTGTGAAAAAACATCACACTAAAATAGACAAACTTCTAATGACCATGTTCATTTCTCATTCCTGGTTTGTAACATGCTTTATTAGTGTAGTAGACCTTCAAGTCTGGCAAGAAATCTTGTCATTATCATCTTTAAATGTATGTGTCAACACTACTTGCGGCAGTTTCTCCCAGTTCTTCTACACAGAAAATAGGAACATATTTTCTATGTATGTTTCAGACTCCAGCAACCATGACTCTGTTGAGCATTCTGCAGAAGAACAAGAGTTCCATCCTTGAAGATGACTGGAACGTAATGGGGGTAAACAAGTGAACCTGACTCTTAGCTTGTAGGTTAGTTGGAATAAGAATAAGAATTTGCCTAAAGCTTATTAAGGATCTGAGTAGGAAGTTAGTATGTATATACAGTACTTCCCAAGATAAGCTTGGGAAATAAGAATATAAGTTTGGGAAATGATACAACTAGAATGAAGAAACTCAGACATACAAGGAACTACTGACATTTTCTGCTTTTACTGCTTTTACTTTGCATCGTTTTATCTAAAACAAATCATCAGTGCTACTGAAAAAAAATTATCATGGATGCTGCTGAAACACAGCTGATGGCAGGGGTATGGGTGAAGAGCCAGACTGTAATAATTTAGGCTTTACAAGAAACTGTAGACAAAAGTAAATGAGTGGGTAACTGTTTGCTTATAAAAATTTATTGTGGTACCACCCACAAGTCTTTAGGCTGTAGTTTGTAGACCTCTTGTCTAGAGTTGGACAACCAACATCCTGAGAAAATTGCTATATTCTAACTTATTCCCCATATATTTTGTTCCTCCCTAGAATAAAACATAGGGAATAAACTTACTTTTAAAATAATATATTTATTAAAAGCATGCTATAGAAAGTTCATGTATTTATTCATTCTTCAACACTTTATTGAACATAAACCATATGCTGGGTACACTGACATTTTCTCCCCCATCTGATTCTGGCTAGCTTCTTACTAACTGTGAGAACCTAGTTAACATCTTTGAGTCTTAGTCTGGGATGATGATAGATACATTAAAAGGAAAATTGTATGAGGGCTTTCAGCAGTGGCTACACTGTCATCTCCAGTTTGTAGAGAGTTCCCAGTTCTTTGTGAGCTTGAACATATAAAATAGATGACTTTTAAACTAAGTGAAGACCTTTATGCTTATCAATGGTCTTTCTGTTTTGTTCCATTTGAGCCAGTAATTATGGGGGCTTTTTGTTGTTACCTAGATAACTATATCACTGAGATTGTAAAGAAGAAACTGCCAGATTCTTCCAAATATCATTTACAACACTTTACAGAGGGCATAGCCCAAATTAGGCCTTCAACAAATATTGGAGGAATGGAATAATGTTTATTGTTTTAATATATTGGGATGATCTCAAATTCAAGATCTCTTAAGCAAAATGTGATCTATAGCCTGCTTTGATAAGCATAACACATGTTCTCCTTTCTAAAATGTTATGTTTATTTCCATCGTTTTAGAAATCTTATTCATTTTGCAAAATATATGGTGGGGAAAAAAGACTATGAAATATGATCTTGGCAGAGCAGGGATTGGCCTAAATGATATATTGATTTTTTTCATTAAATTTCTAGTAAAGCAGACAAAACACATTCACTATGATTAACTACTCATAGAAAAATGAGAACTGAAAAGGTGAAAATGGGACATATTAAGAATTTAATGATTTGGAAGATATGTAATACTTGATTCCATTTTGGTATAGAAAACTTCTATGCCTCTGTCTTACAATGCTTGTTGTGGAGATGTTCTTATATGATACAGAACATACTGTATTTTTTTTTTTTTTGTAGAGTTGATCACTTGGACAAGCAATTTATTTTTTGAAAATGAAGTAAAATCTATTAAATCTTAATGAACATAAGACCCAATCTTTACATTCTAGCTTAGGGAGATATACACACATTTAAAAAATGAATCATTAAAGAGGAATGTGTAAAACAGAAGTAATCTTTGTTGATATATAAAAATAAATAGATTGATGATCACATTCTGTTGAATGAGCACATTCTTAAACATTCTCGTGCTCAGATTCTCTCAATCTTTTTCTTGCAGGAGATGGTTGTCAAACCAATCTTCCACAAATCTCACCTGAGGTTAGGTTCAAGCAGAATTTATTCTTTGTAAGGTGAACAGATTTTGATGGGTTGTAAAGAGCTTTAATTTCCTTTTTAGATTTCCAGCAGTAATTGGCAGAAATAACACATTCTTCTCATAATTATATTTATATCTCTGTAGTTCCTAAATGGTATTTATTATATTTCCTTCTCAGGGGGGATTTTTTTCTTCCCTAAATACACTCAAACAATAGGTTAAAAGCTAGGAACAATTGAAAAGCCCATTTGGTATAATTTCCTACAACAATGCTTCCCTTTCCACATCTTTATCATCGTGTTTACCAATGATAATGGAAGAAAAGTAGAGCACGATTTCCTGTGGCTTCTTCATTACCTGGCTCACATTAGAACTAAGGGCAATCGTAATGTGTCTGCACTGATCTCTTGAATGAAGTTCAGCGTGGACATAACTCGTTTAAAACCATTTTTTTTAAGTTTACAGTACTTTATTTCTTTCATTGTTCTAAAATACACACATTCCCCAAAGTGTTTCCAGAATTTGAGGGTCTCTTTATATGTGACTTTTCCCACTCAAGGGCTCCGGGGAGTAGGAGTCTAATGACCTCCTACATGTAATATATTCAGGGCAAATGTCAGAGGGCAATCTGGCCAATTCATCAAACTATACAATGTGCATACCTTTTTACCCTGCAATTCCACCTATGGAAATTTATCTTACTGAAGCATAAGCATAAATGGCAAAGATATATCTATAAGGATGGTCATTAAAGCATTTCAATGGCAAAAATGGGAACCATGCCAACTCTAGCAGGAGGGTTAAACAAGTGATGATGTATCCAAACGACTGACTACTAGGTAAGCATTTTTAAAGTCCGGGAAAGATAGGGAAAGGCAGTCTTTATAGAATATGAAGTAGAGAAAGCAACTTAATCAAAAAACATGCAGGATACAAATAAAAAATGCTCCCAGGGGTCAGCCAGGTAACACCAGGGCAGATGTGACCCAGGACTGCTATTGTCCTGCGTTCTGCTTGGCACAAGGAGAAGGCTGGCCACACTGAGCAAAATGTCCTCCCAGTGCCCATCAACTGTTGCCATGCAGGTACCAGTGTGCTATTTTGTCAGATATTTAGATTTTTCAAGAGAAGAGAACTAGATTCAGACATTAATGTATATTCTTGGGTGTGTGTTTAATGTTTTCATTTCATTTAAATGCTTTCAGATACAGTGTTAGCCAAGCAAAACATGTGTGTCGGTAAATCTTGGCCAAGTCAGGATTTGTTACTCCTGATGTCTAGACATTGAAAAATGCAGAAAGTTACACATCTAATCATGACACTGATAAGTTCTGCAGGGTAGGTTTGGAAATCAGATGACAAAATGGCCCTGTAATGTATACACTTCTATTTTGCTTGATCTAGTTTCACTGCACATACGTACATGGCGTATTTTCTGTGTCAATGCTTTTAAAAAATCCCATAAAGTCCCACACTGTAAGGAGAAAAAGTAATTTTGTGTATAGACACTATCTCTATCTCTGTGACTTAAGTAATTTACTCCAGCTTTCTAGAACTCAATTTTTTTATTTGCATAAGGGGGATGAAAAGTTTTGCCTTATGTATTAGTAAGAATTATGTAAGATGATATTTACAAGTCTCTGTATGTAGTTCTTGCTCTGTGAATGTTCAAACCACCCATTATCTGGTGATGCCAAGAAGCAAATGAAGGATGAGAAGAGACTATTTTAAATTCAGATTGTTAAAATGTGTTTCTTCATTCAGCTGGCAATGAATACCAAAATGCGTGTCTACACTCAAGAAGGATTTGTCTACATTAAAGATTAAATAGCTCCATAATTGTTTTCTTACCATAACTAGGGACTTGGGAAATAGTACTAATCTTTTTATTTGCTCTTTCAGTAAATCATTTCAATTATCATTTGCTCTTTAAGAAGTTACCCTAATTTAATACTGGGTAAAAATCAGTATAGTATATACCATTCAAAATGCTTAAAACTGCAACCATGGCCTTCATCGATTTTCTGGAGGTGAGAGAGGCTTTCTTTATTAAAGAATCTGGCCCCCTTAAACATTTTCACATTCAAGTGAGTTACGAAAAACAGGAAAAAAAAAAGTAAGGGTGGAAGCTTCTTAACATAAAGGGAATAACCTGATTTTGAACATAGACATTCTTTTCTCTGTGAAGCTAAAATGCAAATCAAGAAATTCATATAATTATTTTTATAGTTAAAAATAACCTCTTAACACTACTTCCCACCTACTACTTTAACCCAGAAAAGTCTTTCTGTGATCTTTTTTCCCCACAATAACGCTAATATCCATCTGAAGAGGAACAAAAATGACAACAAAACAAAACAATGTGAGTATTGCTCTTTGCAAGAAATCCAGAACAAATTTTGAAAAACAAAGGACAAATTACATACACACACAGCCTCAAAAATGGAAACAAATACACAAAACAAAATGACTACCTACAATTCATCAATCAGATATTTTTAAAACATCCAGTGAAATTCTAAAGGTGGGAGTTTAAATATTACATAACAAGAACTATCACTTTACCTAGACAAGAGAATATGGACTTTTCCACACAATAAATATTACCTGTTCATTGCCACTTATTACGTTTTTGTGAAAGTTGTGAAATTGCAAAAATTTGTGATATAGTGAAAAGTTTCTTTGAAGATCCTTGGGAAACACCTCAGCTCTCCAGATAAGCCTCCTGCAAAAAAACTACATTGGGGTGCTTGCTGTCTTAGGGGCTCACAGGGTTCTTGGCTTCGGAGCCAGTGCCACCATTGCTAAGCAATTACTTATGCGTGTCATATCTCCTGAGAGTTCCAACCCCCACCCTCCCGCCCCCAATCCCCAGCAATCCCCCCCCCCCCCCGCCTGACCCAGCCACCATAACCTTCAATCTTTCCATTAGAAAATGAGCAAGGCTTTGAAACCAGAGCATCATGGGACTGCATTCCGAATCCACCTCTTACTGGGTACATGACCTACAGAGGTGAGGACTTTACGCCCTCTGACATCAAGTTTCCTGATCTAGGAAACTGGCTCATAATTTCCACCTTGTAAGTTTGTTTTAAGTATTAAAAGAAATACACATATAAAGTCTCTGTTGTATTGCAGCTACTCAATATACAGTATTATTGTAATCATTGTTGCTATAGTATATACGAGTAGATTAAGCCACATTCAGTTCTTCTATTGGACAAAAATTGTCATTTTAAACACTATATTAATGCATTTTAAAATGTCAGTTGCTAAGAATTTAGGGCCTACTACAGCTATAATACACATAGAGGCCAGGTGCGGTGGCTCATGCCTGTAATCCCAGCACTTTGGGAGGCCGAGGCTGGCAGATCACGAGGTCCAGAGATTGAGACCATCCTGGCTAACATGGTGAAATCCCGTCTCTACTAAAAATACAAAAATCAGCTGGGTGTGGTGGTGTGCATCTGTAGTCCCAGCTACTTAGGAGGCTGAGGCAGAAGAATTGCTTGAACACAGGAAACAGAGGTTGTAGTGAGCTGAGGTCGCACCACTGCACTCCAGCCTGGTGACAGAGTGAGACTCCATCTCAAAAAAAAAAAAAAAAAAAAAAAACTAACATCTAACAAGTGTCTAATCACTTTATACCAGACATAATTCTAACTGTTTTATGATATTAATTTATTTACTCATCCCAAAAATCTTATATTGTGGCTTATATTATTATACTTATTTTACAGATGAAATAAAAATGAGGCACCAAGAAGTTCATTTATTCATATGGTGGAAAAAGGAGCAAGATTTCTACTTGCATGAAACTTACATCATATCTGGACAGAAAGACAACAAACACATGGGCAACAACAACAAAACATGTATATATAATGTTTGGAGGAAATTAGTTCATGGAAGAAAAAGAAAGCAGAAGGAGGATTCAGAGGGTGATGAAGGTGCCACAGCATCAAGGCTGGCCAGTGAATGCTGCCCTGCTACTAAGGCAAAACTCGAATAAAAGCCAGGATCCCGAGGAAACAAACTGAGCAGATGCCATAATGAAGAGCACTGTGGGCAGAGGGAAGCGCATGTGCAATGACCTCAAGCAGGGAGTCTGTCTGTCTGCAGAAGAAGTTCTTGTGGCTGGAGCAGGGTGAGTGAGAGTTTGTAGCAAAGACTGAGATCAGATGAGAAACAAAACAAAACAAGAAGCCCCATCAGGCAGAGTCTTAAATTCACTGAAGGATTAAGAATTTTATTTTGAGTTAGATGATGAGCCATTGAAGGCTTTGGGACAAAATAGAGACTCAACCCAACTTTAAAATGATAGATAGCAGGTTATGTATTACATTGTAAGGATGGACACGTCAGTATCCATTTGCTAAAACCTATAGAATGTCAAGCACCAAGAGTGAACCCTAATCTAAACTATGGACTCTGGGATAACAGTGATGTGTCAATGATTGTAACCAATGGACCACTCTGGCCTGAGATATCGATTGTAGGGGAGGTTGTACATGTGCAGACAGGGGACATATGAGAACTCTCTATTCTTTCTCCTAAAATTTTCTATAAACCTAAAACTGCCTTAAATATAAAGTCTATTTAAAAGAAAAATAACTGGAAGTCTTGTGGACATTAAGCCATAGGGAGAAAAACAGAATCAGAAAGACAATTTAGGAGACTATGGTAATTATCTAGGTGAGAAATAATGTTGTCTTTCATAAGATAGAAGGTAGGAAGGTTTTAAGAAGTATTAGATTGTGGACCTATTTTGAAAATAGAACTGATGGTATATATATTTTTAATAGGTCGAATGAGTTGTATAAGAGAAAGGAAGGTGTTAAGAATGACTTCAAGGTGGTTGGCCTGAGAGTCTTGAGATGCCATTTACCAGGAGAGGAGAGTTGAGGAGATCAGTGTTAGGAGGTAGATGAAGAGTTTAGTTTTCAGCAAGAGTTTGAGACATGGCACACTTGAGAAGTTAAGGAAATTCCTGCGAGGTCACCTAGTTTTGTGAATAGCAAAGCTAAGACTAGGACCAGAAAACATAAACAAAGGAGCTGACTCTCACTGCGGAGTTTATTACGCCTTAGCCAACTTTCAGCAGCACTTAGTTTACGTTTTATATACAAACACGATAAAGGTTCAAGCGGCTGGAGGGAAAAGACGTCACGAGACCAAGTATTTTATGTTGGTCTCATTCACTGATCTTTCCCTAATACCTAACATAGAGTTCGGCATGTATTCACACAAATAAAAATATATTTAAAAATTCTTTAATTCATAGATTTTTTAAAAACCTGAAATAGAAATCTGTCAGACATGCAAAAGTTGAGCAAGGTACAGATACGGTTAATTTTATTTTATGTTGGAGAATTTAGACAAGTACCTAATGGCATTTTTGTGTGATTACCTCAGAAGTCTGAGAATATACTTCTTATTTGAGATAATTGAAACTTTAGTCACGAACAACATAATGAAAATTTTTTTGTCAATAAGTGAAAATTATGGGTGAGTTATGAAGGATTAATAATTTGTTAGAGAAAAAAGCAACAGGTTTATAAAAGAAGAAAAATGTCTAAGATATAAGTCTATACAGGAAACTATACAATAAATACTGAAACTGAGAAAAATACTTTCCAACAAAGATAATGAAAAATTACTGTTTTATTGTGAATACAGGAAATACAGCTAGATAAACTGATACAGTACTAGGAAAGACATAAAATGCCAATCAATAAACTCAAAATATTAATTGTCTAATGCCTACCTCCTGGTGTTGGACAGGTTGGCCTAGCTAGAAGGAGTTTCCCAAGCCAACTCCAGCTGTGTAATACGTGAAACCCTAAATGGACTTTGCAACTACCATACCACACAGTCTGACAAAAGTGATCTAAGTCTCTCTGGACAGGCATAACTTCCCAAGATTCAATTGCTGTATCATGAACCATGAGATTGATAACCAGAAAAATCACTACAGGAAACCATTGAGCTGCACATGGAAAGAGGACTCTAGCAAAGACCATTCTCCACATTCAGGCTTCTACAACAGGGCATCGTGTTGTGTGAAGGGGCCAGATTCAATTCGTGGCACGGAGGAGAAATGGGCATAATTCAAAAACATAATGTAACTGACAAATCATTATGAAAAAAATTTTAATGTCACTAATAATAAAAGGGAAACAAACTAGAATCTCACTCATCATTCATTCGTACATTCCATACCTGATTTTATGCATACATAACTGGGAATACAGCAACGAACACAATCAACAGCTGTCTCTACCATCGTAATGCCCACATTCTTACAGGAGATAATAAAAAAGCACAAATAGATAATATATTATTTGATGTTAGATAGTATGAAATGCAACGTAGAAAGGAAACAGGGCAGACGTGTGGGGAAGGGTCATTACACCTGTGGATGGCAGGTGTAGCAGTTCTAAGTAGGATAAAAGGAGAAGGCTTCCAGGAGATGATGACATATGATCACAGACCTGAAATTGTGTTCTGTTGTAAAATGTGTGTGAAACAAGCAATGGACTCCGAGCTTAGAATCGGACTGTGCTGAGGTGTACACTGCACTGAATACTGTGTTGTAATTTCCTCATTTGCACATCAGGGGTAACCCCTTCAGTTGTTGAGAATTTAAGAAAGATTTCAATATTGTGTCACAGGCAACAAGCAACAAGCAGGAATGTTTAGTTTGTATTTTTTTTTGTTAGAAAACTATTGCAGACTTTTCTTGAAGGATAATGTTTAATGCTAATAAGCATAGAGCAATATCTTGGTAAAGATAGGGCACAATTAATACAATGAAGGGAAGATCTGTGCTAGTCAGGATGTTTTCAGATCTATGCAACTGAAATTTCATCTTAACAATGAATAACTTTATAAATCCATCACAGGAACTCTGGAGTTAGAGTAGCCATCAGGGCTGGTTTATGTGGAGGTCAAGGTTGCACGCAGGTCTTGGGTTCTCTCAATTGCTTCTCTTTTCCATCCTTAGCATTGCTCTTTCTGAAGACCTGTAGCGGAAGGGTGACCTAGTATCCAGGAAAGACACTATTTATGCTCATCAATACAATGGCCACTAGATACAAGGCTATTTACGTGCAAATTAACCAAAACTAAGAAAATTCAAATTTCAATCTATATACGGCTGATAGGATAATAAAATTATAATTATTTTTTGTCTTATTCGTATTTCCTGTTTCTTTCTGATTTAAAAATGGTATTCTTTGAGAAATAACCATTAAAAAATACACCCCCACACAATACACACAATGCACACAAACCTCATTAAAATAATATCTTCTCAGCTAATATAATATGAAGATTTCTTCTTAATTAAAATGTGAAAAAAGAATATCACATGTTAAATATGATTAGAGCAGAGAAAAGTGTAGTCACAGAGAAAGACTGGAAAGAAATTTTAGATATTTCAATGATGAAACTTTGTTAGCCATAACATTATTAGTGACAATTCTTCCTACCTTTCCTCATTTTATTAAATGTATATTATTTCTATGCTAGAAAAATTTAAAAGGATTTAAAAAGAAACATGTGCGTATTTTAGGAATACTGCCTTTGACAGTTCTAGGTTCATACGCTCCTGATTCACAATTAGTCTGATGTCAACTCTTCTGGCATGAAAAATAACAAACAAGGCCCTTACTTCCCTAAATATTGAACCTACAATGTAACTTTTTTTTTTCTTGCATATTATAATGGTAGACCATTTGATAACTAAAGGCTTACTAGCTACAAAACGTATCCTTTTTGAATAGATTTGTGTTTTAGCAAGGGGCAAAGTTACATATAAATTTGAGGTTTTGAAACTGAGCTTTGTAGAAGGCTAGGGCTTGCTGGAAAGTCCCTGTGGCTCCCTAGAAGGGGATCAGTCAGGCCAGCTGGAAAGGGGAGGAAAGGGCTTTCAGCCTCCAACCACCCACTTTCCCCTGAGCAGCTGGACTTTCCTCTGCTATCTTCTACATTTGATTGCTGTATAATTTTCTATTTAGAATAAAACTACATCTCAGTACGTAGGAAGTCGCTGTTCTAAATGATAGAATGACTATCCAGCGATCAGATTTCTATCTTGCAGAACAACTGCTGAGAGGAAACGCAAGGCAGTGCTGCGGTTCTCTCCATCTGGACTTGTATGCAGCCTGCTCCTCTCTTTGTTTGTGTACAAGCCAGACCTCCTCCTCTAGTTACTGGGTGCCCTAGCGACTGTCACAAGGCAGTCTCCCTTGTAGCAGTTCACTGCCTCCCTCCCAGGAGCAGGTGTAGACCATTTCCTCACATTTTGATCTCTGCACCTCAAAATGTGAAAAAGGTCTACCTCTGCATCTGGGCTCTTTTTTAATGAACACATGCAGTGTTCAGCATTGCAAACATTGAGGGCCGCATAAAACAAAGATTATGATGACTAGGCATGATGGTTCACACTGTAATCCCAGTGTTTTGGGAGGCTGACACAGGCAGATCACTTGAGGTCAGGAGTTCAAGACCAGCCTGGCTAACATGGCGAAACCCCGTCTCTACTAAAAATACAAAAATTAGCCGGGCGTGGTGGCACACACTTGTATTCCCAGCTATTTGGGAAGCTGAGGCAAGAGAATCACCTGAACCTGAGAGGCAGAGGTTACAGTGAGTGGAGATCACATCACCACACTCCAGCCTGGGTGAAAGAGTGAGACTCTGTCGCAAAAAACAAAACAAATAAACAAAAGGACTAAGCATACCTCTCACAATGACATCATTTACATTTTATTCAGATGAAAGGCGAAGAATGTAGACAGCATAAAATAAAGGGCTAGTGTATATTAGTTAAGATGTTTTAAATAAATGAAACAGAAATCCAAACCTAACTAATAAGGAACTTTTTATAAATACTTAGCGAGGAATCGAAGTTAGAGTAGCCATCGGGGTTGGCTGTTCAGAGGTTCGCTGATGCACCACGGATGTGGGGATTTCCGCTGCTCCTTGTGCAATCCTGATTGTTGGTTTCTTCTGCCTGCTTGTAACACCAGTGACCTTACATCCAAGCATGATGCTATCTAGAAATATGCTCTTCGGAATTATCATCACTGGCCATACATGGCTATTTACTCTTATCCAGTGGCACTAGTCACATTGTAAAGCCAAATAACCACATGTAGGTAGTGGTCATCGTATTGGACTGCACAGATATAGACAATTTACATATTTTCGGGGAGCTGTATTCGACAGCACTGGATTTTGGGAAAAAGGAAGACCATGTTCCTGTGATTCTTTCTTAAGAACCAGGACATTTCTCAGAAGCTTCTGAAAAGACCTATCATTATGGTTCTTTGACCATTAATTCTCATGTCCATTCTGAAGCAAAACCTTGACAAGACAACGGGATTATAGTAGGACCCACTAACTTACCACAGACATAGGGGAATAGTTGATATCCCCCTAGTTATGTAGCTCCAATGGTGTGGCTGTGTTTCAGTAACATTTTATTCATATAACTAGGCAGTGGGCCAGATTTTACTCTCTGGGTATAGTTCGTGAACCCCTGTTTTAATTCGTGAGTCTAAAATCAATAGTGAGAGTCATTTGGTTTATGTTTTAAAGATCAATAAAAATTTTCTTCTCATGCTCCTATCTTGCTATGCATATTCAATCAGAATTCTAGGCTATGGTTTTCAATTTTAAAAGCTGGATATATTTGAAACTCAAAGCATAAACATTTTTTAATCATTCATAAGGTCTGGAAAGGGTAACCTGAAAGTTAATTCCTAATGATGAAAAAAAGAAGTAGTACATATAAGCATGATTTGAAAAGATAAACACAGAATATAAGTTATTTCTACCACGGTACTTCTAAATAACCAATATTAAGAAGAGCTGTATAAAATTGCTATTCTTTAAGGAAATATTGGCAGTGTGCTACAATACCACCTATTACTGATATTTAAATATCAACATTTTATATTATAGTTCCTAGATGTGAGTACCTAGACCAACGATGACATCTAAGATGGGTCTGCTGATTCCTGACTATACCCACACTCATGCACTGGTGTGCTTATGATTTTACTGCATCCAAGAACTTCAGAGCTGGACAATATTTCCAAATCCCTAAGAGAAATCAAGATTGTCTTGTAGAAAAACAAGCACTCTCCACGTGTTCAGCTTCTCTAGCTCTTTTTTTTTTTTTGGTTTGGTTTATAGGAATGCATACTTGTGGAGGAACTTCATAGGTATGAGGCAAGCAAAAGCTTTCATTCACTTAGGGAGGGTGATGAAAGAACTATGCAGAGAGGCAGCAGCACAGTGGCAGGAGGTGGGAAGAGGGTGCATTCAGACATTCTCTGCAAATTTTGCAGCCAAAAGAATGATTTCTTTTTTTAGAATTTTCTAAATATACAAGTAAAAAAGAAATGTGAAGCATGTATGCATCACATAACATTGCAAATCATGACATAATATAATATAATGTAGTCATCTTTTTTGTGGAGCTGAATGTGTATGCCATGTTGCTTTCCCAGAATATTTATAGATTTCCTGAGAGTGACTAATTGTTCTCCAAAAGTATATTTTTAGTTGCCTTCTCTGTATCCACAGCTCTAAGAAACTGAAAAAATGGAAGCCTGTTGGCAGAAGTATCAATGAACTCCCATCTGTTGTTAGTGGTTTCATTACAAAAATGTGTGTATCTCTAGAAGAAATTTTTTAGAAAGAAGTCATTTCAGCTCCATGTCAATCGATAGTTTTACAAGTAACCCGTCATAGTTTATTTTATATGAGATCAGCCCTTTCAGGAAAAAGAAATCATTCTGTGAAGCAATCTTACAAAAACTCTGCTAGGATATTATATGTATGAGAAGACTCTAAGAACACAAACCCGTGAACTGAAGCTAATGAATTATCTATGGATTTAAGTTCAGATTTCCTAGGTTTACTTGAGAAGATGAATATATTCAGAGAAATAAATGCCATTACTATTTTTTTGTCTGCTAGCAAATGGCATTATCAATAGATTTGACTTTGTAAGATGTACACATTGCAAATTCCAGTTACGTATTTATGAAATATATTGATGTTGTCAGTCTTTATTTACTATAGTGTACTACAAAGTCTAGACAGAATAATAGCACATTGTTTGCAGAGGCGTGGATTACAAAAATCATTGAATTTGCTGTAATGCTAATCCCTGGGTCTCATTCATTCATTTTTTATACTTGATTTTACATTCCTATGAAGAAAAAATAATTAATGACACTTTTCCACTCTTCTAATTTAACTAGAATCTTGCATTTGGAACAACAAGTAACATTTAATTTTACCATTGAGCAATGTCTTCATTTGCCTATTTCTCAATTCCAATTTAAAATGCAAATGTTAACAATTTAAAATATTTCTTTTCTAAGAACATCTCACACCGATACAGCTTGTGCCACTATAAAAACATCAATTTTCAAATTCTCACTCATTGCAGATCGTCATCTAGTTGCTGAATAAAAACAGGATCTCTAACCCTGAAGTTTTACTGCCCATTAGCTTAAATCCAACCTGGTTTTTAAAAATGGAAAAACCATTACTAAAACTCCTAAACGTAAAGAAAAACAGAACAACTACCACTTGCCAAATCTAAGAGGACTGACTGACAGAGAATGAGGAATCTATTAAATGTTCAAAGATCTAGTTTTCTGCAGTCCCCAACCTCCTTTCCTCTAGGCAATCCCAAATATCTAGCATTAATCATGCATTAGTTCCTCTGCCCCAGCTTCCTCTCCCATACCTCCCAAAATACAGCGTAACGTTTATTGCCGTCCCTGGAACTGATTTGGTGCACACTATCACTCAACAGAAGAGTTTATATTTAAATTATGGACTCTCCAATAGTTTAAACATCTTTATTTTCCTCTTGCCTTGCTCTTGGTCTTGCCCATAGAAAATTGATTTTTGCCTGACAGCCATCCTTTTATAAAAAGGTGCTTTGTACAAACTTCTTTATCTTCTTTGCTGATGGTCTCATTTTCTTTGCGGCCCATTTGTCTGTGCTGATGTTTTTCTGTGTGATAAGAAGGTTATCTACCAAATGGCAGTAGACTTACTGCCAGTAGTGGCAGCTGTTCAATTTTAGATGATCTTCGGAATCATAACTTTCCTAGGAAAAAGACACAGTGTATGCACATTAAATGTGATTATTTTAAAATTTGCTTATTCGCATGTATAATCAGAAATTTAGCTTTCCATCTTTGAAACAGAAGAAGAACTCTCCATAAAAAGAGGCCTGCCATTATTCTGATGACATACACTCTAGGCAGCCTACACACTTTAAATTCTGTCTCCACCACTTATCTAGCTTTTGACTTTGGGTGGGATACTCAATTTCTATGTCTTCACTTTGCTCATCTCCAAAGTGGCGATATAAATATTACCATCTTTGGCAGTATTGTTAGGAGGATTGAGTGAGTTAATACGGGTGAAGCTCTTCGTTGGTGCCTGGCAGATGGAAGGTACTCCATGAGTGTTGGCCATTCTTCATATTGCAGGAATAACTTTGTCTCCATAGCAATCAAAACATCATCGTGGGTTTTGTCTGTATGACTGATGGACTGGTGTTTTCATCATATCAACCACTATTTAGGATAGGATAGACTCAGTTGCTGAGCGATGTTATTACAGAAATTCAGTGACATTCAAGAAAGTCTCAGCAACACTACTCAATAATATTGAAGAACTGTATCACCCTTTACAGTCAATTTAGATAACCAGGAAACTAAACAACCACACTTCTTTTAGAGTTGCTTTCCTGACGGGGCATGCAGAACAGTACAATTGGTACAATGCACATTAGGTGTGGGCTCCTCTCTGTAATATTAAGTGTAAATATAAATACAGGAAAATAAAAAATGTAAAGGCAATTTTAATTGTATCTGTGCATGTTATGAATGCATTCTGACAGAAATTGAAAACATTTCTCTTTTCCCATCAGATGCAGAAACAAGGGAAACAGTTCTGCAAGAAGTAGGGGCTGCATCATGTTTTGAGATATAAAAGTCCAGGCAGGTACCTAGTAACATGTTAAGGCCAGGAATAGGGGAGCTGTGACTGGCTCCTCTCTTTCCCTCCACCATGTCACCCAGCTGTGCTTCTACTTGCTGCTCATTTAGCCCTGTTGGCTGCAGACTCTGAGGTGTCTCTTAAATCTACCCCCATTTGTTATTCTCAAGGATAATAAGAATATCCTTGAGCTTGCATGACTGCAATAGTCTCCCTACTGATGTTCAAATTCGATCTTCTCACCTAAAACCATAATTGGAGAAATCTTTTTAAACCAGTATACAGGGCATGGTCCTTAGAGTTTTAAGCCTTAAATGGCTTTCTATTGCCTACTCAACGAAGTCTCCAATCTTCAGCTTGATTGTGGGGCCCTGAGTAACCGAGCCTTGCCTCCTGGACAGCCTGGATCCCTCTTTGCTCTGCTCACTCAGCCATGTTGGTCTTCCTGTCCTGGAGTGTGTCTCATTATCCGCACTATTCACTGTTCAATTGCTGCCCCCACTTCGAATCACAGCATCAACACTGTCCCTGGCTACAGGCCTTTCCTCCCTGCACTGGCCCCCCTTCATACACACCTGCCATTTCTGATCACAACAACCTGTGCTTCTCCTTTTGAAATGTTCACCCTACTTGGGAAATACTTGTTGATACTTTCTCCAGTCAAATATGAGCTCCACGTGGGCAAGCATCATATTTGTCTGTTCGTGGATGCCAGCCTGTGATTGAGCAGAATATGATATATAATTTTCAATGCTCATCAAACATGTAAATAAATGTAGAGAATGCCTAGATAATTTTTAATACCCAATTACTATGTTTTGAGATGGCTTGCTGAACTTGTTTAAATTTGGATCTGAATAATGCAAGACCTACTTAATTAAATGAAATTTTAAATAATTCAATGAAGGTATTTGACTATTAAATGGAAACATAATGGAGTTGTTAAACTCATTGTCACCATGGCTGGAATGCTGTGTTCAAATACTGTCTGCACAACTTAGATGTGTCCCTGGGCTAATTATTGACTTGTAGTTCCTCCATTTTCTCAGCTGTCAAATCGTTGTGAGAATTAAATACGTGAAAATATCCAAATCACTTAGAACCATGCTTCATAATAAGCATAATAAGCCTAACAGTTGAGACACAATCTAAAATGAAACTCCCTTCTCTTCTTCCATCAGTTGGATGCTTGTCTAACTTCCATATTTTCAAGCTAAAACATTAGATAATATAAAATTATTAAATTGCACAAAGTAAAAATTCTGAAAAATTTTCTTATGACCTTTCCTTTGACTAAATATCTAGATTGGTCTGGTCTGGACAATTTAGATGTTTGGAGTTTACAACAATATAGCTTATACGCACTCCACCCAGTCAGATGGACAGAACAAATTAAATCTTAGTTTCATCATCCAATTATCTGCCCATCACAGGTTTTCTCCTCTTTGGACTCACTGAGCTGAGTAGCGACAGTCTCGAAGACACCTCCAGATAGTCCATGGCAGGACATTTCCTACCAGGACAGTAGTGGGTAGCCCATTGAAGGGAGAAACCAAGCCTTTGTCAGAACTTTTTATAAGCTGCTATTATCTGAGCAGAGGATTTTCCTTTTGTCCTGACAAAAATGTCTGTATACATCTATTTTCGTGTATTTTTATGTGATAATTTCCTATTCTATCACCTTAAGAATTCAAAATAATATTTTGTGGAAAAGCATCAGCACCTTAACAAAAATCACATTGAGTTAAAGTTTCTGTTTTTTTTTTTTTTTTTTTTTTTTTTTAAGAACAAAGACTTATCAGGTTCTTAAGTATGATTCAACAATTAAATCAAATGAAATTACTCATTTCTGCCCCCTGCCCTTTCACCCACCCCAGACTGCTTTATAGGGGCTATAATCCATAGCTACGCTACTAAAGAGTGGACACGTCTTCCAAAGGTGTATTCACTCTTAAGAAATGATCAGGTTGCTTTAGATAAAAACTTTGAAGTCTTTATATTTTAAAGAACGTGCACTTAAGGTACAAAATTATAATTGGCTATTTCTGTCAAACCAAAAACAGTCTTTTCACCATCGATAATCCACTTTAAATATATAATGATTCAAAAATATTTCATCTTTTAAACTGATAGCATATTAGCACACTATGGTCAATGAGTTTACTTTTCTTTTTATTTTTGAAGATGCAATAAGTAAGTGAAAAAAGCTTTTAAATATGCTTTTCAACAGCCAGAAATGACGTGATTTATTTGCATGAATTGCACATATGGCTGAAGTTCTTCCTGTGCCTTATTTTCAATACATTAAAATATTTTCTACATTATGACGTTTTATCAAATTATTCTCAGCAGCTCTAGGGAATATAGCTTCTGTATCCTTTGGAAGATGAAATGATCTTCATCTTCTGGGCATTTAATATTAATAAAGGGGTTTATATAAGCAGTAGAAAATGGAAGCTAAAAATCATTTACCTTATTTTTCTTTTGTGCATGTAATTAAGCATCATAAAAATGCAGAAAAGAGCAGACACAGGAAGTAATAAATGCAAAAATATTGTATAACTTCATTGTACTTCAAATTTATATTGACTCATTTTGCCTTCAAAGTAAATGAACTTGGGAAATCATATATATATATATATATACACACACACACACACACACACACATTAAATCTGTATTATATATAATATATATATCATTATATATACATATTAAATCTGTATTATACATATTATATATATCATTATATATATATACACATATTAGATCTGTAAATATATATGTACTTTTAGGACTGCTGTATCAGAGGAAAATAAAGGGTTTGCTATTTCTCTGAATTG
Organism: Aotus nancymaae; assembly: GCF_030222135.1. Lineage (NCBI taxonomy): Eukaryota > Metazoa > Chordata > Mammalia > Primates > Aotidae > Aotus > Aotus nancymaae. The sequence continues at coordinate 4,550,572 of NW_026988576.1, read as the reverse complement.
CCACTACACACATTTTAAAAGCAAAGTGGGTTTACTAGTGGTGACATTTTAAAACAGGAACATTTGGACGATGTGAAGTGAACCAATTCTGAGTTTCAGTCATTACCATGGTAACGCCAGGGTTCAGAAGTCTTCACTGGGAGGCAATCATTGGGTACTCTCGTGTAAAGCACAGATGATTTAGTCCTGCGTTTGTCAGAAAGGTTAAATGGATTCTTTTAATACACTGGAAAATGGAAAGACTTAGATATAATGAGCCAATAAGTCTAATATCCAAGAAAGCAGATACGATTAATGGTTCATCTAGCCTAAGTCTTCCCACCAAGAGTTCAACTTCCTTCAAAGCATGTGGGAGAGTCATTCCCCCCTGTTTCTAGCCTTCCAAAAAGTGGAGGACACTAATCGATTCCTTTATTCAGTTTTACAAATCATTCCTTGCTTGTAACTTTTGCTAATAAGGGGAAATAAATTTCCTACCTATCCACCCAAAATATTCCTGTATCACAAAGAATAAGGAAGGGAAAAGCATAAATGTTCCACTCTCCCCCCTGGTAGAGGAGGGTAGAGGGAGAAAAACACAACAAAACAGATCAGAAACTAAGATGCTTTGAGAAGCCTCTCCTGCCATTTTATTGACTGAGGACCGTCACAGGCAATGCCTTCTCTACTTCACTTATTTATTTGGACACTTAGCTTAAGAAGAATAAAATAAACTCTTGGTATCTTTTCCTGTTTTCAGGGTTAAATTAGATTTTCTACAACAACATACAAATATATGCCAATCACAGTCATCAAACATGATACCTGTTGGTGGTGGAGGAATGGAACCAACTTTAAGCGTAAAGCGGTGTGTGGACTGATCTTGATCGTGTAGATATTTCCAGAAGCCCTTATCAAGTAAGAGGCTCTGCATAACTGTGCAACTGTGTGTTTGGAGCTGCTTGAGGAACAACCACAGGCTGGGAGGCTCTGGGACAGGAGCACAGCCATAGCTTCCGGTGTTGTCTATGTGTGTTATCTACAGGGTGGTCTTTATTCCGAGTGAGTCATTTCCATCCTGTGCACCAGTACATGTGCTGAGCACACTTTCATAGACCAAAAATAGAGGCGATGATTAACAAAACTCCTTCATAGGATTTATAGAGGATTGGGAAGAGAATTAGAAATGAGGTTACTGAATTTACCCCATGTGCATTTGAGGGGGTTCAAGACTTGCCTTCCTCCAATCTACAGATATCCACAGAGAAACTACTGAGCACAAGTACAAGGCAGCTGCAGAAAAGCAGATAATGTCTCTGTCCTCATATAGCAGGAGAGATGGTCATGCCATGTGTGCATAGGCAAATAGTTCGTTTTCATGATACGTGTTTAAAACAAAGTCTTCTATAGGACCAAAGGATACTATGAGTTTTGGGAGTGAGGAAAGAAAAAAATACTTTTTGTTTATTAACCTCTTAATGTAGTGAAACGCAGCTATCAAATCTTAACAAGAAATCGAACACAGGCTTGCTATTATTTCTTTCCATACCATGATATGGTTAATCAGGTGTCAGCTGGGCTGTGTTCTTAGTTACGCAAGAATCCACTTCCAATCTCATCCAGGTTTAGGGCAGAATCAGCTTGCAGCTGCGTGACTCAGAGCCCCGGCTGTTGAGATACTGGCGTTGGTGTGGGATGTTCCCAGCATGGCTGCTGCTCACGTCATCAGGCCAGCAAGGAGAGCTTCTCTTCCGTCTCCTAAGACGGAGCCATACCCAGCACAACGCAAAGCCTAGGAAGTGGAGCTACGTCCGTCTGTGAAGAAAGAAGGAAGTCTGCGGCCTGGCTTGCATTGGAGGGGAAGGGACGTGCAGGGCAAGCATGAGGGCCCCCTGGCGTCTCTTCACCACAAGGTCTCCCATCCCATTTTACAGGAACAGGGTCTGGAATGATGGCTTGCCGGAATTCCCATGTTGGAAGACCAACCGATCTTTAAATAATGGTCTTTGGGTCTCTCCTGCCTCCGCCACTCCTCCAGTGCAGGGCAAGGAAGATAACCTCGAGTCATGACTCGTGGAAAATGGGGACTGTTCTCCCAAATTAATGAACAATTAATTCTTCACTTCCCAGAGTTCTTCCAAATATAGATTACTGAGGCTGCACTGTCCATGCCCTGGAAGCACTCAGCTTTTCAGTTCAGCTTTCTTTTTCCTGTGATGTCCTGGATTATCTATGGCTAAGTTTTAGATAGAATTAAAGCCAAAAAACTGAACTCCTGGTTGGTAAGACCAAGGGATGTTAATGTAAAGAGAGTGCAAATGGGATTGACCAAGTGGTGTAAGAGTCTTCCACATTTTGGCTGACAAAGTTAAAAATCCTCATTTTATTTGCAATGGAATTGTTGGTAGACTCCCAGTACATAAAACAAGTAAACATGATTTCTGATTCATTCATTAACATATTCATTGAGGGACAATTCTGATGGGCACATCTAGGAAGCTAATCTTTTTTTTTTTTTTTGGAAGCTAATCTTGAACATGATGAGGTCTCTGGCCCTCAGAATGTTTTTATTCTACTGGGGAGATAGACAATAGCCAGCATGTAATGTGACTGTGATTGTGTGTGTGTGTGTGTGTGTGTGTGTGTGTGTGATTTTAGGAAGTAGTAAGTTATCAGAAGAAAATAAAACAAGGTAGGTAGATAGAGAGTTCCCTGAGGGAAGGTAACCCTCTAATTAAAAAGCCGACTAAGGACACTCCTCTTTTACAAATTAGCATTTCAGAGAGTTGGATGAAGTGGTGATAGAATGAGCCGCGTGTTGTTCTTGGGGAGAAATGTTTCAAGTAGAGGCAAATGCAGGTGTGACCACCATGAAAGAGCATACTGAAGTGGATACAGCAGGTATAGGCAACTCTTCTGAAATGTGTTGTGAAATTGTAGGAGCAGGTTTATAATCAGGGAAGGTTTTGTTTATGTTGTAGTTCTTATGATGAGAGGTGTTACAACATATGTCTTATCATGATGAATGGTATTACAGCAAATGTCAAATGCAAAGACCTTGAATAGGCACAAGAAGATGAAAGCTATTTCTCATTTAGTATTGGATAGGAAGACAGGTTCAGATACAAGTAGCCTGGCAGCCTTGGTGGAAGGCAATTCCCTGGACTTCTCCTGAATGCTTCCACTGTCTCAGTGAAGTAAGAAGCTAAGTCATCAGCTGAGAGTGTGAGAAAGAAATGATGATGGAGACTAGAGAAGAGAGACGAAGGTGAGAAATATATTGTTTGTTAGTGAGTGAAAGACCAAATTAAAAGTAAGATTGCAGGACAGAGCCAAGGGTGCACGTCTACATTTCCAACCAGAAACCTCAAAGGTCATTTGTGAGAATAATTGTGTATTTTCTTGTAGCCATATTTACCCACCTTGGTCTAGCCAGGGTGGCGTTTAGCCAAGTTCATCCACTCGAGAGAGAAGGGCCAAGGCAACTGTGAGGAAGAGATGATTAGGTGTGGGAGAGATGAGTGTGGGGAGGGGCCACCGACAAGGGTGGGGACACTAAGAACAAGGGAAGGACAGTGAATGAGAAATGCTGAAGGCCTCGAAGCATCGTGGGAGACGCATCTAGGGCGAGTTCAGAGGCCTATGGGGAGCCTTCTCAGCTGGTCATCTTCCCTCCTCTTTCCAGGACTGCCACCCTGAATGGCCCTATGCACAATACCAGTGACTTCTCAGTAGGGAAGAGGCTATTGTCAGTATCTATTTTAATTGGGTGATAACAGTACTGAAGTAGTTGGTAGCAGGGTACGTTGTCTCCCATGAATTAAAAAAAGTGATAGAACCATCATAAATCTGTTTTAAAAGCAACAGAGGTTAAAAAAATTGCTTGTATCACCAGAATACCACACGCATCCTCGATGCCCTTTTTAAAAAATACAATTCCAAACACATACTAGATATCACTTGTCCAAGACAGAGTAGACCAGTTACTCTTTAGCAGAAACCTGAGGTTATTTCACAGATCTAATCAAACCCTGTTGCTGTTATGATGTACAAGACACACACTCAAATGCCAAACTACAGAGGTGAAAGGAGAGGTGAAATCTTAAAATCTGAGGATCTAACTGAAGAACTAGCTAGCCTGGAGAATAAATCCTTGAGTCAATGGAATGTTGATAGATAACATATGAGTCCAAAATTCAAGAGAACAGGTAGGGACAGAAACATAAATTTCAGAATGTTAATATGAAAGTCATTAAAAGCTGTAAGACCGAATGGAATTAGCATGAGACTGAGTGAGGCAAAACAAGAAGAGGCTCAAGGACTGAGCCTTTGGTGGCCCCGTGTTATGAGGATAAAGATGAAAAGAGGGAGAGAAACTGAAAAGAATCAGCCGGAAAGTATGAGGACCATCAGGGAAAGCTGGTAAAGAATGTGTTGGAAGGAGAAAGAAATGGGTTCCGTATACTATTCTTCTTCTTCCTCATTGCTACCTCCAGACCATCCATTTTCCATTAAAAACTTGCTTTCTATGTACAATACTTCTACAGCACAAAACGACGAGACATGAATATTGATTTTGACTTTAGGTTTTAGAAATGTAGAGGTTGTTGAGTGCATTCATAGTAAGAGATTCAATCACAGAGTACAGGTGAATTTTATTAGAGTAAATCTAAGAGAAGAGTTGCAGGGGAAAAATCAAGTACAAACAACTATTTCTGGGACATTCTTTTTTTTAAGAATTGGGGAGGATGTGAGCTGGAGAAGGATATGGGTTAACATTCTTTTTTAAGATGAAAGAGACGAGCATGTTTATATACTGAAGGGAATGACTTATTAGTGAGAAAAATGTGTTAATGCCAATGAAAATGAGAAATTTAGTTGAACGATGTTCATATGTGGTTAAATAACACAAAGTCTGGTGCACTTTGCGGGCTGGGCCCCAGAGAGGAGCATGGCCGATCCGCCCACAGCAAAACGAGAGAAGGCGGAATGCGCAGACCCATATTCGGTCTGCTGAGGGAGCCTGTGGGAATTTTCTGACTGCTTCTATTTTTCATCTGAATCAAAAATCAAGAAACCAGTTCAGTGTGAGAATGGAGGAGGAGGTGTTGGAAGTTTGAGGAGAGAAAAGGTGTGAAAGAGAAATGTAAAAGAGGAGACTGGACGGCGAATATGTTACGGGTGTATTATGGGTTATATAGGCGGTATTAAGGGCCCTTTTGGGGTCAGTGATTGTGAACTTAAAAGTGGGACCTGCCAACATGGTTGTGTGTGTTTCTCCAGCCACGATTAGTTCCACAAAAGGTTGTACAAATGTAGGTATGGAGGAGGTAGAAAGTTGGTTCTACTCAGCCAGTGATCTGTTTTTTTCCAAGCAACCATAATGAAGCGAGGGGAGGATAAACATTTGGGGTGTACACCAGGGAGTAATTGTGCTTAGGAGCCATGGAAATTATTATGCATAAAAGGAAGAGTGAATTAACGAAAAAGAGAGTAAAGGTATGGTAGGATTAAAGGGCTAAGGGTTCCTGTAGGTCAAAGGGTTCTAGAGGGAGTGAACTAGAAAGATGGTGATTGGAAACAAAGACGCCTGATCCTTGGTCATGACCACAGCTAGGAAATGACCATGGGAGCCGTGGCTGAGTTGAGTGAGGACAAGCTTATGAAAGGAGAGGATTCCCAGGAACTGAGAGGCCCAGCTATTGAAAGGATCACCTACACAAGAATTCAAATTACTAAGAATAATAGCAAGAGAGAATGGGATCAGACAGCTGGTAAATGACAGCAGCAAGGAGCAGGAGGAACGTGTGTGTGATATTCACAGCTAGGTTTTCATGGAGGTGACAGTGTCAGAAAGCAGGAATGAGAAGTAAGGAATCATGTGCCTTCTCTCCAGGTTTAGTAGAAGCCTGTGAAATAGAAGCAGCTCCACCATGGAAGCAGACATCCAATTTCCTTCCATTGCTGAGTGCTCCATTTTCTCTGCAACTCTCAGTTCAAGTTCCTGAGAAATGATATGTGATTGTCCAAACATTTGTTTTGAATCTTTTTATGCCAGTTTGTAATAAATGACTCCTTTGTCATGTCATCACCCACAGTCCCATGGTCTGGAGTTGGGAGCAGAAGCTAGGAGTGGCTGGGGGTTGTGATTTGGTTATGATTTGATTTTGCCAACTATGACCCCATAGAGACTGATGCCTTGTTAATTAATGTGAGATTCTGTTCATAAAAAAAAAAAAATCCTGCAGTTAGGAAGTTGTGTTGCATGCAAAAACATGAGAAATCTCTGCATGGGTTTTTTTTTTTTTTGGTAAAATATATCCTATTACCTACAATTCCATTGTTCTACTCAATTAGTATCTGGCCAACATGAAATTATCTTGCTCAAAAGCAGTCCAGTGAAAGGCAGTGTGTGAAACGAATTCTGCGGTCTTTCCTCCTTCCTTTGTCCTCCTGATGGGACTTTTTGCATGCAAAATGTTTATTTCGTCTAATCTTTAGTAGTAGCCTGTTAAGGCTGTGTCTCTAATGCTTCCAAAACACTCGAATTGTTTATGGAGCATAAGAGCAATCACAATTAATTTGATTTATATCTTTCTTAAATAGGGAATCGTACTTAACTCGAGGCCAAGTAACTAGAAACAAATGTAATTGGAATAATCTGTTTACAGTACATTTTTAGCAAAAAGAGATATTTACCACTTTTCTATTCAACACACACACACACAAATGTTCACACATATGTGCACATCTTACCACACACACATAGAAGATTTAAGTACTAAAAATAAAATAAATCGAAACAGTCATTCAATTATATAACTGTATGATACAATGAATCCTGAAATCTAGAATATAAGTTTAGATACTTAATCCTCAAAAAAGTATAATCACTAAATCTTAGTTGTTTAAGTAAGAAAATTGACAAATTGAAGCAAATAAGACAAAAACAAGTTAAAATGCTGAGTTGTATTAAGTCATAGTACAAGCATTCTGCTTCTTTAACAATGCTGTATTTCAATGCAAGATGTTGCAAAAAGACTATCACAGAGTTAAACTGTGATGAGTTTTATGAAGATATTGCACAGAAATATTGCACGGAATGCTAGCTGACTTCCTCCTCATATATTTGAAATTCTTTGCAGAATTACAACTTGTAATAGGAAACAGAACACCTGTTTTGGTCTAGACTTGTGGAAAAAAGTGAATATTTATTCAGTATTTCTTTACAGACAAATGAAGTATATAACTGGAAAGCCAAGAGTTTGTATATATGGTGCAGATGGAAACTTAGAGCTGATGCATAGAAGCCAAATAGGTGTGCAGCTCTGATCCTAACTTAATATATTCTTTTCTCCTTGGAGGATGCATTGACTGGGAACTCTGGGCACTCCTCCAGCAGGAAGTGAACTAGGAAGCGATGTCTGTTCTTCGTGCTCATCTAGAATGTATCCTTTGCTCCTTTTAATTGTAGTTCAGCAGTAACCTAAGTAAATGCAACCTTGAATCAAGACCAAATTGTCGTTCTCCCCAACCCTCCAACCTAGATAAGCCATGTGTTTGTTCCCGATGTCACTTGTAAAGCAAATGAAATACATACGCAGAGCTTTTGCTTATTATACTTGCAGAGCTTGAACATTGTACAAGCAAGTGCCTGCCAGTTGCTTTAGGTGTTGCTGAAAAGTCTAACAGTGGCCTGAAAACTGTGAAAAAGGGCAGTTTCCATAACGGCTTTGACAGATAATAGTCTTTTGAATAAGGTTGAGAATAAACGTGAAGCCTCTTTCTTTTTGTGGAAGACAACAATTGGATCTTACTTTTCTACTTATTCTCTCGCTAATAAAATTGGTGAAATAAACACGTGGATCACTTAGTACCATTCATTTACATTTGTCATGGTGGTTTTAGATCACGGAATCTCATTCACTTTTCTCCCATTTGCCACTGGGCATTTTTCCACTGCTGATATGTAACAGCAATCTTTTTAATGTATTTGGTTTGTAAACATAGGCTTTTTTTCTTGTGTTTATGCTGTTGACTTTCATGTTAGACCATAAGCAATAATAACTAGAATTGTTATTTAAGGCAATCATAACTAGAATTGTTATATATAGAATTGTTCCTTTTTTATTCACTTTTATAAATGTTCATTAGAACTAAGGCAATAGTTATATTCAAGAAATTAAAGACTACATAACTTTTCCTAATGCAAAACCATGAGGTCATCCCACTAATTATCACAGTAGTCTGTGAAAATTTTCAGACTACTTGGTTTCATTGAAATGTTAATAATAGCTTTTAATTTTTTATAATATCTTACATGATTTCTTTTGTTGTTCATCCAAACAAACCAATATCTAAACATCAAGGTACTTTCAGACAATGACACTGAATCTCATTCCCAGAAAAATTACATGCAGTGAAATGATCTTTAAAAGAGAAAGTACATAAGGACTCAGAGAGACTCTCACATTGTTTAATTCTAACATAAGCAAAGAACAAAATTTTGACCTTTAAAAAATTATTAACTCATAAAAAGAAACTTATGTCAACAGAAAAGAATCTAATTTCCCATCTTTGTCTCCCAGTTCATTACAAAGAAGCAAAAAGAAGCCAAAACACTGGAGCTAGTCCCCTGAAGAAAGGTACTGTTTTATTGGGTGATTTTCCAAAAACATCCCTGGAAATCGGTGGTCTTAAAAATTTATGACCCAAGAATATCAATCAGAATGGGCATTCCTGATGTCGATTTCAAATTTGTGAATAAACAGATAAATATTTGTCAACAATTTCAAATTTCTAGATGTTGGAATGTTTTTGATATGCTTAAAAAGACAAATTACCAGTATTTCTTCAAAGCTACTCACATACTTTTGCTAATATGAATATTTTAGAGGACAAGAAGAAGATAGTGCAGAGACAATTTTTTATAACCTTTCCCCCACCATTGCCAGCCGTCTATGATTTCTTTTTTATGTCCATTTATTTGGCAAGAACTGCTGATTTTATTGTTGCCAACTTTTTTCCATGAAGAGCTGGAAGATAAAGCTATTCTTTAGTTTTCTCATTTGCAAATGGCATCCCATGAGTCCTTAGCAAAGCACTGAAATGAATTTCAGATACCTGCCATTATTCTTCTGCTGCTGTCCTTAAAATAAAATAACCTTCAAAGTTGCAAATATTGTCATCCAAAATGGGATGCAGATTCATTACCTCATCCAGAGATTAGTGAAATACTTAAAGAATTGAAAAAATATATATCATGACTGCAGACACAGTATTATCTATATAATAGACCATTTAATCAGGAATTAAACAATAACAACAAGCATATAAGAAAGTTTTTGAGGGCTTAGCATGGTAGCTCATGCCTGTAACCTCAGCAATTTGGGAGGACAAGGCAGGAAAATCCCTGGAGGCCAGGAGTTGGAGATCAGCCTGGGCAACCTAGTGAGACTCTATCTCTACACAAAGTAATTATAAAAAATAAGCCAGGCCTCAACTACTCAGGAAACTAAGATGGGAGGATGGCTTGAGCCCAGGAGTTTTAGTTACAGTGAGTTTGATCATGCCACTGTACTTTAGCCTCAGTGACAGTGAGACACTATCTCAAAAAAAATGTAAATAGATTTTCAAAACATATCAGTACAAGACAAATTTAAAAGGAGAAAATTTACTCTATTATTTGAAAAACATAAGAAAATTGGTAAAATATAGAAAGCAATGCTTTGAAATACACTTTAGAAGACTTTACATCAAGAAACAGCATTCCTTGAGAGGTCACAAATAAACATGAGTGCTACAATTTCCCTAAACAGTAAGACTTTCCAGGATGCATTATGTTCAGGAGGAGCACAGGCAGTTTTCAGTGAAATCGTTGAGATGGGGAGGGATGATCAATGTAGCCAGAAATTTCAGAACAATGTTCTACGGAGAGGAGAATCCCAGAGACAGAACTGTGGTTATTTTCCAGAGCTCCCCTTGATATTCAGTTGCATACGAATCAGCATTTGCAGAAGAAACCTATCAAAATCATAAAAATATTCTCAGAAAAACTAGAGGTAAAGTGTTCTAGAGTCACAAAGAGAAAAGAATAGTGCTTGTTGTCAACAGCTAGACTGGGAAACCTCACAATTCATTGTATACTGGAGAGGTAACTAAGAAAGGTCTCCTGGGGCCCAGTGTGGTGGCAGCTCACACCTGTAATCTCATCACTTTGGGAGGCTGAGGTGGGCGGATCACCTGAAGTCTGGAGTCCAAGACCAGCCTGGCCAACATGGTGAAATCCCAGCTCTACTAAAAATGCAAAAGCTAAGCGGGTGTGTTGGCAGGCATCTGTAATCCCAGCTACTCAGGAGGCTGAGGCAGAAGAATCGCTTGACCCTGGGAGGTAGAGGTTGCAGTAAGCCAAGATCACAGCATTCCACTGGAGCTTGGGCAACGAGAGTGAGATTCTGTCTCAAAAAAAAAAAGCAAAATAAAAAATAAAAAAATTCCTGGATTTTGCAATGCTGCAGATTCACCCAAAAAGTTCATAAAGGCAAGATCTAAAGTATTTAATATGTTATCAACTAAAAAATGAATTCAAGAATAAAAGTCAAAAACATTTATTATAATACACAATATCCAACATTCACTGTAGGGAAATTATACAACTTGTGGCATCCAAAAATAAACTTTACCAGGCATGCAGAAAAGCAGATAAATAATAATAAACCAATAATAAAATCTAAGAGCTTAAACTTGAACTAAGAAAGGTGTTAGAATTAGCAGCAGAGAAACTAAAACAATCATTATGACAGCATTCCATGTGTTATCAAATTAGAGAGAGATATGGAAGGTGTAAAAAAGATCTAAATCAACTTCTAGAGATAAAAACAACACTGTTCTTGATGAGAAATTGACAGGATGGGCTTAATAGAAAATTAGCCACTGCAGAAAATAAAAAGGAAGTGAACTTGAAGATAAAGCAATAGAAACAATTCAAACTAAAACTAAAAAAAAAAAAAAAAAAAAAATTAAAAAGTGAAAAAACATCAGTGAATTATAAACCAACTTCAAGTGGTCTTATATATGTACCACTGGAGCTCCTGAAGAAAGTGAAAGATTGGGGTACAGGGAAATAATTTGAAAAAATAATGGTCAAACATTTTCCAAACTTGACAAAAACTATAAGACTGGGGACTCAAGAAGTCAAGAACCTCAAACATTTAAAAAAGATACACTATAATCAGTTTGCTAAAAATATACTGAAGAGAAAATCTTAAATGAAACCAGAGAGGAGAGACTTGTTACATTAAAAAGAAGCAAAAAATAAGAATGACAGAGAGTAGATTTTTCATTAGAATCAATGCAAGTTAAGAGATCTCTTTAGCGGAGGTGTGTCTCACCACAATGGGAATATACTTGACACTACTTAACTGTACACTTGGAAAATGTCTAAGATGGTAAATTTTATGTTACATGTTTTTTACCACAATAAAGGAATAGAAATACACTAAGTAAAAACTGATAGACTTGAAAAAAAGAACTAGACAGTTCTTCAAATATGTGCTGATATTTTGACATTCAGCCTTATTAACTGATAAAAGAAATAGAAAGAATATAGAAGACTTGAACAACTATATCACTCAAATTAATCTACTTGACACATAATAATCCTTGTAACAACATAAAAATTCATATTATTTTCTCAATTCATATGTGATATTTACCAAAATAGACCATATTATGGACAATAAAACAAGTCTTAGTTTATTTAACATGATTCATATCATATAAGATATGTTCTCTGGTAAAAGTTAAATTAAATAAGAAATAAATAACAGAAAGATACATGGACATTCCTGAATCATTTGGGTATTAAACAACATACTTAAAAACAATCCATGTGTCAAGTAACAAACCAAAATGGAAATACTAAAATATTTGAACTAAATGAAAATGGAAATGCATCATGTCATAAAAAGCGGGATGCTACTGCAGCAGTACTTAGCTGAATGTATAGTACTAAACACCTTTATTAGCAAAAAAGGGCTCCAAATTATTGACTTCACCTTCCGACTTAAGAAACTAGAAAAGAATCACCAAATTAATCACAAAATATATAGAACAAAGAAAGTAGTACAAATCAGATGGTAATCAAGAAAACAAAAATACAGACAATAGAGAAATTCAAAAAAGTAAAGTTGGATCTTTGAGTCAATCAACAATATTGATAAATCTCTAGCCAGAATGATCTGAAAAAAAAAAATAGCACCAAATTTCCAAAGAATGGAAGTGGCATTACTAAAGATCCCATAGATATTAGGCAATAAAAAAAGAATGTGGTTAACAACTGTGTGCCAAGAAATATGACAACTCAGAAAAAATGAACACACTTATTGAGAAAACACAATAGTCACTCAAGAAGAATTAGATTACTTCAGGTATTTTACACTGCAGTTAAAAATTTGCACCCCCTCCAAAAAAAATTCCAGACCCAGATGGTTTTGCTGATCATTTACACCAAATATTTACAGAATAAAATATCAACTCCATCTAAGCTATCCCAGAAAATTTGAAACGGGGAGCCACTTCCCAACACATTTTGTGGACTGGATTTACTCTGATATCACAACCAGACAATTATATTCATAGAAAAGAAAGCATAGACTAATATTCATCATCAGCAACAATGCAAAAGTTTTAATAAAATTATAACAAATCAAATCCAACAATATACAAAAATAATGCCATATAAGAAGTAAGAGGTGTTTATTCTAAGAATTAAGGTTTGGTTTTGTATTTGAAAATTAATCTGAAATTACTCATATTAATAAACTGAATTTCCTGATAAGTATTCTTAGAAGAGTTAAGATAGAAACGTCTCAATCTGGGCCGAGTGCGGTGGCTCATGCCTGTAATCCCAGCACTTTGAGAGGCCAAGGCACGCAGATCACAAGGTCAGGAGTTTGAGATCAGCCTACCAACATGGTGAAACCCTGTCTCCACTAAAAATGCAAAAATTAGCCGGGCACAGTGGCGTGTGCCTGTAATCCCAGCTACTCATGGTTTTGCTTGCACCTTGTAGCTGTTCCTTTTGCATCTCCCTAGAGGTGTTTACTAGGTTCTATATGCATATAGTACCACACCAGGAAGTAGTGTATGTATACTTGAGAGATGGTATTTCATGGTTCTATTTCTTTAGAACTCTTTTTTAAAGGTTTAATGTTTGAAAATGTTAGTGGGTGTTATACGACTGCACATGTTAAGTGAATCTTCCTTGAGCAGTTGAATGGTGTGGGTGTGCACTGTTAAACCATCTGGTTGGTCCAGTTGAAAAAATCCCTTTCACTTGATGAGATGGGGATGTAGGTAGAAGAGCCGGCCTACTTCAAGAGCCTTGGGAACACCCTCCTCCTTCTTTATTTTTTCTGAGGTGGAAATGTGATGCTCCAAATCACACTTCCTCTCCCTTCAGTTCCTTCTGTCCTTTTCTTAAGCTTAATAGTTCTGTGTTCTGGAAACCATTTCATTGGTTTTGATTTCATAATTCTCTCTTTAGTCAAATGTACACAGCCAAGGGTACTGAGGAGTAAACCAGCGTAGAACAATGTTACACCCCTTTCAAATTTGTTCACACTTTCACCAGAGTGATATTTCACAGAGTTTATTATTATCAGCTGACTCTCCTATGTAAAAGTGCCTAGTCACGCTCCATGACAAAGCCCAGCTCCTTGGCGTAGCTTGTCCATATCCTTACCTCCCCACCTTTCCAGGCTTCTTTCCCATGGCCTTCTTTGTAGAATCCATTGCAGCCAGACTGCATTTCTAACATTTCCAGAAGTGTTCCGGGCTCACTCGTGCCTTCGGCCACTGGGATGCCTCCCTGTATCGTGCGTTCACCTTCCTTGTTCATCTGGTTCTCCCCGCTTTATACCTCAAGACTTGTCCTTTTAGATCAGCAAATCTGGAGAGCTTCTCTTCTCACTCTAGGGTGAGCCAAGTGCCTCTTTGCTCCATTTGCCCAGTGTATACACTCCCAAAGAAATGCATGATACATGTTACCCCATTAAATCGCAGGGCATATCTTGGCATCTGTGCCTGATACTTAGACTATCTGTTATGTGAAAAATACTTAATGAATGTCTGTTATGTGAAATAACTAGTGTTTTAGATAATCAAATACAAAGCAGAGTTTTAAACGGCTAAGTAGCTCAATGTAATCATCTTCATCATAGATTGTGTTAAAAATAATCTGTGAAAAGTGACTGATTATTAACAGGTAGCCTCGGGTATGCAGCTCAAGTAGCCATTAAAAAATAAAAGTATAATATTCCATGTATTTTCAAGAAAAGCTTCTGGTTTACTCAAAAGGTAAGTGTTCTTTAAACAACTTCAGTGAAAAAGGGGTTACTTCCAAATGCTTGGAGAACAGAGACAAAGTATAAATAAAACCCTAGTGCCAAGCTGGTACCACTATTGGGCTGACTGAATGCTAAGCATCACCTTAGATGAGTTACCTAGACTTTGTAAACCTCAGATTCCACAATTATAAAGCGAGAAGAAGAATAATACATTTTACACTAAGCTGTTGAGTAGATTAAATGAAATTATCTATGTAGAGCAATTAGAATAATACTGTACATAGTAAAATTTAAAATCAAAATAGAAATTCTGATTTTTATCCAGGGGTCAACTCCACACAATTTAGCAATGGACCCTTCCCAGCCCTCCGGAAGCTGAATATTGTTGTGTATCATATCCAAATCCAGTAGCACCAGGGCATAGAGTAAGTGCCAACTGTGGGCCCATAGCATCCACTCCACTGAAATACATTGTGTGCCTTCATCCGCAGAGTTGGGTTTTGCATTTTATTCTCTAGAGTGAGAACAGACTGCATCTTGGAGAGGCCAGGAAAATTATGTATTTCTGTATCTAGTTCTCTATAGGTCTGATCATTTGAGTGCCTGACATCATCTGTCCACTTATCTATCCCTACAATAAAAAAATATGGGATTAAAGTGGCTCTTATCTGTAGTGGGAGACCGCATATATTTTATATGTCAGTTCTTTAAAAGGGGAAATTCTTTCAGAGCTTCAGAAAATATCACAGAAGAGTTAAAGGAATGTTTGGGAAGAACATGTCTGAGTATTACCTATTAGAATTACAATTTCATGCTTTAAAGTAATTACAATTTTCTAGGATCATTAAAAAGGCTTTTACTTGACAATACTTCTTCTTGTACTTACAGGTCATTATTACAATGAAGGGAAGAAAGGAAGACATGAAGGGGAAATGAGACTGTTTACCAAGTGTAAGTGCATAGACAAAAGGAGATGAGAGGAAGTACTGAGTACCTAGATTCCTGCAGGTAATTATTTAAGAAGCATACGAATTCTGCCCTAGCTTCTCATAAGCCTGCTCATTCAGAGGGTGAGTAGTTGACATGATTTTACATCCCATTCATATTTCTTTATTAGATAATTTTATTTCAAATCTGGTCTTAATTTTTTCTTAACCTTCTGGGATATATAACATTTTGTATTATCATTTATGTCATCAAGAATGGAGATTTATATTCCTTTTTATCATCATGTTTATATAAAGAGTACCTCTAAATGCCAGACACTATAATTTTATATATTGTTAATAAGTATATTCACGCCTGTAATCCCAGCAGAGGCCAAGGTGGGAGGGTCGCCTGAGGTCAGGAGTCTGAGATCAGCCTGGCCGACATGGTGAAAATTCGTCTCTACCAAAAATACAAAAATTAGCTGGGCATGGTGGCACGCACCTGTTGTCCCAGCTACTAGAAATGCCAAGGCAGGAGAATTGCTTGAACCCAGGGGGTGGAGATTCCAGTGAGCTGATACCGCACCACTGCACTCCAGCCTGGGTGACAGAGTGAGACCCTGTTTCAAAAAAATAAAAATATAAATAAATAAATAAATAACTTCATGACAAACATTTAAATATATATAAGTATTTCCATTTCAATGTAGGAAGAGGGAGGCTTCCTCAGGACATTTGGGTACCTGGTCCTTCATACCCAGGAAGTTTTCCATCTTCATGTCATGGGATAAACTATGTTTTAAAGAAATGCTGCATCAGCAGGAAAGTGTTTCTAATAGAAGTAAATTGTCATAGCTTTGAAATTATGTCAAATATCATTTTAACTAAGAAGGCCAATCTCTTTCCATATATTTATCCAGAAAAAAATTTACTGGACAAAATAAAAATAGAACAACTTCATGTGTAGTCATTAATATTTGGATAGGCAGTTGCTATAAAATATGAATAATCTAAAAAATTATTGTAGCCATTTGTTTTTAATAAATCTCATTTGTGATTGATTTATTAAAATCAGAGCCTCTAGAAAAAAGAAACTTAACATCTTTCCTCCATCATATGAAGGCACTAATACTGATGTAACTAGAAAGAAGCAATGTCATAGAGATGGTGTGTAACCTGAGCAAAAAGCTTCTCAACTCTCTAGTGTTAGCTGTACAAATCTGTTGCTGGTTCCAGTTATAAGAACTAAGATTTGTATGTAAGGACAAACATCCTTAATTTGCTTAGCAAGTCATATGTAACTGATGGAATGATTTTTACAAGGGACTCTAGAATTTCAGTTGAACGTGTTTTTGAAGTAACTCCGTATTGAACAGGGAAACCAGAGTAAGTAAACAAATACAGGAAAATCAGGAAGGCAGACTCCAATTTATGTTTTCTGGGTATAACCGACTTTAATAAGGAAATACAGATCATAAGAGTAGCTTTTATCTAGTGGCCTAGAACTTGGTTATGAAAAGTGGTACTGAAGACAAAGGAAACATGACCTCCCCTCCGATGTCCGGGAGCCTTACGGGAGCTGAAAGGACCCAAGTGGAACAGCTGGTAACTGAAACCCATCTTGTCAATGTCAAGTGTAATCCATCTTCCCAATTCAGCAGACAAAACACAGCCATGCTTTTCATACAGTGTCTGGTGTCAGAGTGACCAGACTATTGGCTTCCACCCCTTCAGGATCACGGACAGAGAGCCAAGGCTTACAACCAGCATGCCCACCCCATCAGCTGTGAGACAGAGGAGATGAAGAATGCTGAACATTATGAGTCACTGCTTTGAAGTATTCAGAGGCCGAAATAGTTCAAAATAATTGTCTTAATTATTAAAAGTAGAAGAAGCAGCCAAAATATACTTGCCTGTATTTTAGTTCTGAATGTGTGGAGATCAGAAATGTAAAATAAATGCATGAGTTTCACCTTCTGAACTTCGAGGAATGACCAATAAGAAGCAGTGTTTTAGTAAATTATCTTCAAGAATAATTTAGTCATAAAAAGAAAAGAACTCACGTTACCATGTAAACAAAAGGCTAATAAATGCCCGCGTAAATCAGATAAAGGGAGGATAAAGATTAAGGAAAGTAGGACATATCAAAAAAAAATATATGAGAAATGTTCCAAGCTTGAATATACAAACAGGCACATCAAAAGAGGTTCAGTGAAAACCTAGTTCAATGAATAGGGTGATTCATGCTTTTAAACATCACTTGGAACTGCAGAAAATACCAACAGAAAAATCTGGTCACGTATAAGAGATAAGAGTCTGAGATCCATGGATATTCTCCTTAGATGAGAAGGACACTTCACTTCTGTGGCATCCTTCCCACAAATCCATAATCCAAGTTTCATCATGAGCAAAAATCATCCAAAGAAAAATTGAGATGTATCTTACAACATACCTGTTCAGGCTCTTTAAACATGTCAAAGCTGACCAGAAACAGTGGTTCATGTCAGTAATCCCAGCACTTTGGGACGCCTGGATGGGTGGATCATCTGAGGTCAGGAGTTTGAGACTAGCCTGGCCAACATGGCGAAACCCCAACTCTACTGAAAAATTACCAAAATTAGCCAGACATGGTGATGTGGGCCTGTACTCCCAGCTACTTAAGAGGCTGAGGTGGGAGAAACTCTTGCACCCAGGAAGCGGAGGTTTCAGTGAGCCAAGATCATGCCACTGCACTCCAGCCTGGGTGACAAAGCAAGACTCTGTCTCAAAAAAAAAAAAAAAAAAAAAGCCAAGTTATGAAAAACAAGGTAAGACTAAGGAACTGTCACAGATTGGAGGGGACTGAGGAAGATGAAATAGATTATACCACATAGGATTCTAGAATAGAAAGCAAAACTTCAGTTAACAATTAAAATACAAATAAAGTCTATTTTAGTTAATATTGTTGTACCAATGTTAATTTCTTAGTTGTAACGAATGAAACATCATTATGTAAGCTGACAACTCTAGGAAAAGTTGGGGGAAAAATATATAGGAATATTTTGTATTAAAAGCTATTATAAATCTAATATTTCAATATAAAATTTTGAGAAATTTTGTCAGAAACACTGGATGTTAGAAGACAATAGAAGAATGCATCCAAAATTCTAGAGAGAACTTATTTTCAATCTATCATCATAGCATCAATCAAGTATGAGCTTCAAATTACGATATTTTTATAATATGAGAATAATCCTGAAAATTTACCTTATACCTATACTTTCTTAGATAATTACTTTAGGATGTGTTATAGCCAGAGGAATAAATTAAGAAAAAGAATGATATGAAACATAGAAAAATATATAGAAACACCTTAGAAAAATAATAAAAAGAAGTCCTATGATAATAGCAATAGAGGAATGTTTAGATTGGAATAAAAGATTAATGCCCTCAGAAGTAAAACCTCTGAAAAAAAATTATATTTAAAAAAAATTCTGACAGAATACCTGATCAGATAGAGATGTGGCAAATCACTGTGTTAAAAAATGATGACAGAAAGAAAGAGAAAAGAAAGAGAAGAAGGAAGGAAAAGGGAAAAAAAGAAAGAAATGAAAGACAATGAAAAATTCCAAGAAAATCAAAAGACTACATATAAATGAAAGTACTATATGACCATTATTTCCTTCTTGGCTTTTTCAAGAACCGCATTTACTTAGCTACCACACTGAAATCACCATTCATTAATTTTAAGTAAACTGGTATTGAAAATGTGGTTAATCTTTTTTCTTTTTCTTTCCCTTTCTTTTTTTTTTAAAGGCAGGGTCTCACTCTGTTGCCCAGGTTGGAGTGCAATGCTGTGATCTCAGTTCACTGCAACCTCTGCCTCCCAGATTCCAACAATCCTCCCACCTCAGCCTCTTCAGTAACTGGGATTACAGGTGTGTGCCACCACACACGGCTAATTTTTGTACGTTTAGTAGAGATGGGGTTCACCATGTTGGCCAGGTTGGTCTCGAACTCCTGACTTCAAGTGATTTGCTCCCCCAGTTTCCCCAAGTTTTGGGATTACTGGAGTGAGTCACCGTGTCCAGCCCAAAAATGTGGTTGATAGTTTGAAGAGGAAAAGTACCAGGTGCTAAGAGATCACAGGAGAGGGGTACTGGATCTAGACCTTAGGAACCAAGAAAAGCTTCCAATAGAAAGTACTGTCGAAGCTGAAGACTGAAGACTGACCAGGCTGAATGACAGATGTAGTGCTCGAGAAGATTTCAGTCAGAAATAAATATTTGAGAAAGCCCAGAAGAAAAGTAAAACATTCTGTGTTCAAGGTACGGAAATAAATTGAGATTAAGGGGAGTGAAGAGTCATGGTCTAAGAAGGTATTGAGTTGGCAAGAAATACAGTTTGAGAGGAAAGGGCCATATTAGGAAATAATGTATTTTTAAAGTTTTACATCTTATTCTAAGACTAATAACAAAGTGGTTTAGGCAGGAAAATTGCAGTTATAATAAAACTTTCAGAAAGATTTATTAAAATTAACTGGAATTGAGAAAGAAAGAAGGCATTATTTTACATAATACATTTTTTTTTTTTTTTTTTTTTTTTTTGAGACGGAGTTTCGCTCTTGTTACCCAGGCTGGAGTGCAATGGTGCGATCTCGGCTCGCCACAACCTCCGCCTCCTGGGTTCAGGCCATTCTCCTGCCTCAGCCTCCTGAGTAGCTGGGATTACAGGCACACGCCACTGTGCCCAGCTAATTTTTTGTATTTTTAGTAGAGACGGGGTTTCACCATCTTGACCAGGATGGTCTCGATCTCTTGACCTTGTGATCCACCCGCCTCGGACTCTCAAAGCATAATACAAATATTTTTTAATGTAAAAAATAAATAGTTTGGCCTAGAGGAGAAAACGGCCAGTAAGTAAGAGAAGTGCATGAATATAGAGGGTGTTAGGATGAGGCATGAGTACGACTTAATGACATTTAAACTTAAGGAACAAGGAAAAGGGAGGAGTAATGAATACTTGAGTCACTTTGTAGATAGGGGCACCAATCACTCAACTTAGTGTAGACTAGAGGTGGTTTTTGGGAAGCTGAAGACTCCACTTTTAGATCTCTGGAATATCCAAGATGGGAATTCAATTAGGATATGATTTCAAGCTCAAAACTGTTGGATAGCATCTGATAATGATTAGTGTCTGAAGTCATGTCAATGTTCTTTTGAGAGTTGTATCCTTCCACAGTCATCTGATAGGTTTTTTAAATGGCGTAAACTCAGAAGTTTCTAGAGAAAAAGTTCAGCTACAAATACTCATCCTTTCTCTTTCATTCACAAACTGTGCATTAATCACCTACTAAGATGTTTAGAAAAACAGTAAGCAATGCAGGGTACATGCT
Organism: Aotus nancymaae; assembly: GCF_030222135.1. NCBI lineage: Eukaryota > Metazoa > Chordata > Mammalia > Primates > Aotidae > Aotus > Aotus nancymaae. Next base: position 4,529,942 of record NW_026988576.1, on the reverse strand, counting down.
GATAGAGAAGATCCACATAAGCAAACTTCATTATAATACAAGGAGCTAAACTCCCCGATAGAAGAATGCAGTGTGTCTGTGGGAACATGGAGAAATAAAGATAAGGCAAAACTAGGCAGAAATATTCCAACTGGTTGTTATTTCAGACTGAGACAAGTCTGCCAAGTATAAACTATATTCTATTACAAATCTAGATGCTTTTTGGCCGTGGGTCAGCTCCGTGGCAACACCTACACTGAAGTTGTATATAATCGACCTGTCTGGATCACTTGGTTCACAAAAATGTTTGGCCTACCAAAAGGAAATACAATACGCCTTGGGAGAACTGGCTCATTAGCTGAGATGCTGCTTAGCAGTTGCCTGGGTTGCGTACTGTGGTAAAGCAATATCAGTTGCAGAGCCAGGGGTGGAAGCTGGGGAGAGAAAGTCTTCTGTGTCTTACATTTGCTATGTCTTTGGAGGAAAGACCCTTTTGGCAGTGTTCCTTAAATTTAAATATCTTTTCTTTTGGACTCAAGGTTATGTTTATTTTATCATCATATCTAACCTCCTAGAATGTTATTAACCTGAAGTTATTGTCAGTATCATATGATATTTATTGAATAACAATATTCTCTGATATTGCATATGAAATAAAATAACAAATGATCCTCTTTACTTTAACTTACTACTAATTAGTTAGAAAAGAACCTTTACTCAAGGGGTTTGGAAAGGTCCAATAAGAGAATGAGCAGATGAGAATTTAAGAGTACATAAACTCATCTGAATATGATCTTTAGGTGATGCTGCGTGATTAGTGATAAAAACAGAATGAAGTCATCTCAGGAGGCATCTTGAGCTGGAAAGGAGGGACATATTTGAGTGAACAATTGTGAGGATTCAGACAAAGGCATATGAGAGAAGCAGAGACAGACAGAAGGCTGGAGTCAGTGGGTGTGAAATGATACTAGGAAGATGAAGAATGGACTGACTTGTAAAGAAATTGAGTCCAAAATTGTACTGTGTTAAGAGATAAGTTAAAAGCATTAAAAAATATTTGTAGAAAAAGAGGATGAGAAATCATGTTTTGAAGGTTCATTGCAGAAGCTATGATGATAGCATACCTCAGATAGAAATGAATTATTTTAAAGGGAAATCAGTTTTTAGAGAAAGATAATGAATCCAATTTTGAACACATTGAATTCAAAGTGACAATCCATCATCCAAGCAGATTGCCATGTAGACAGACAACCAAATAGGATAGAAACACCTGCCATATATAATAAAACCACAGGTGCCCTCACTGAGTGAACCAGTATACATAAAGCATCTGAGAATAGTAAGACTCAAGGAAGGCAGTCAGGGGAAGTTAAAAAGAACAAGATGAACTGAGGAATTCGAGAAGATCTTTTTCTTTGGCTTCCATAAGATCTTAGAGTGTTTCTAGGAAGCAGACATGGTTCACCCATGGGCCATAATGGTAGTGGCTGAGAGCAGGTCCCTGGTTTGGTGCTCAGAGACCACTCACCCTCTAGGAGCAATTGAAGGAGAGAATAAATTGGGGCAAGAGAAACCAAGAACGCCACAGCTAACAGGGAAGCAGCAGGCAACATTTGCACTTTTGAGGAGAAATTCTAAGAAGGGATTTCTCCACATTTCCATTTTAAGCCAGAAGTCTTTGACACACTAGAAAGAAAGATGGAATTTTTTTCATGAATAAATGAGATAGTTGGCATTTTTTGGCAGAGAAATATTTAGTTTTAGAAGACCAAAAATTAAACAGCAATATTTAGCACAAAAATAGTGTAACATGGAATGTTTGTCAAATTCCTGCCAAATTCAAAGGTCACATCCTATTAAAGCTTTTTCTTCTTTCCTGCAATAGCTGGTGTTCATGATACAGTATTTGCCTTGTCCTGGTGGGATATATCCCAAGACTCCTAGTAGACTCTTGAAACCATGAATATTGCCAAGCCCTATATATGCCATGTTTTTATCATATACATACACATGTATGACAAAGTTTAATTTATATATTAGGCGTAGTTAGAGATAAACAACACTAGCTAATAATAAAATAGAACAATTATAACACCATACAGTAATAAAAGTTGTGTGATGCAGTCTCTCTTTTTTTCAAAATATCTTATTGTACTGCACTCACCCTTTTTTGATGCTGTAAGGAGATACAATGCCTATGTGATGAGATGAAGTGACGTGAATTACAAAGGCATCATGACGCAGGGTAGCCTACTATTGACCTAATAAGCAGGTTGCGTCTGCAGCATGGAGATGATGGAAAAGGGATGATTCATGTCAAGATAAGAATTGAATGCGATAGCAGAGATTTCATCACGTTACTCAGAGCAGTATGCAATTTAAAACGTGAATTGCTTACTGATAGAATTCTCCGTTTAATTTTTGAAATGACATTGTGCCACAAATAATTGAGACCACAGAAAGTGAAACTGCAGATAAGGGAGGACTATTGTATTCTTTTTTTTTTTTTGAGACAGAGTTTCGCTCTTGTTACCCAGGCTGGAGTGCAATGGCGTGATCTCAGCTCACTGCAACCTCTGCCTCCCGGGTTCAGGCAATTCTCCTGCCTCAGCCTCCTGAGTAGCTGGAATTACAGGCATGCGCCACCATGCCCAGCTAATTTTTTGTATTTTTAGTAGAGACGGGGTTTCATCATGTTGACCAGGATGGTCTCGATCTCTTGACCTCGTGATCCACCTGCCTCAGCCTCCCAAAGTGCTGGGATTACAGGCGTGAGCCACCATGCCCGGCCCGACTATTGTATTCTTAGAGCTAAAATGGAATACTATTGATAGTTTAATCAAAAAATAATTTAGATCATCATGGGAGGTACCATTAGGAAAGATGGTAGATTTTCAATTCAAAATCATATCATTCAAAGAAAAATATAGTGAGTCTCTGCTATAAGATAGATATCGAGGAATGGTGTAGATACATATTAGTCTGTTTTCATGCTGCTAATAAAGACACACCTGAGACTCGGCAATTTACAAAAGAATGAGGTTTCATGGACTCACAGACCACGTGGCTGGGGAGGCCTCACAGTCATGGTGAAAGGCAAAGAGGAGCAAGTCACATCTTACATGGATGGCAGTAGGCAAAAAGAGAGATCTTGTGTGGGGAAACTCCCATTAGTTAAAACCATCAGACCTTGTGAGACATATTCACTATCATAAGAACAGCACGGGAAAGACCTGCCCCATGATTCAGTTACTTCCCACTGGGGTCCTCCCACAACACGTGGGAATTGTGGGAGTTACAATTCAATAAGAGAATTGAGTTACTGCCAGGTGCAGTGGCTCACGCCTGTAATCCAAGCACTTTGGAGGCCAAGGCGGGCGGATCACCTGAGGTCAGGAGTTCAAGACCAGCCTGACCAACATGGTGAAACCCCGTCTTAAAAAGAAAAAAAAAGAAAAAGAAAAAAAAAGAGAGAATGGAGTTACATTTCAAGATGAGAGCCAAACCATATCAAGATATCAGCAGAAACGAACAAAAAATGAGTGATTTCAAAATTACTCAGTTTGTTACTGATATTCTTATGTATATTCCATAAGAGATAATTACATTCTACACCTCATGCCAAAGTTCTTACAGTTCAAACTCTAGGAGTGAAAGCTGCCCAAGAACCATTGCCAAAAGTTACAGAGAGAGCCTCAGTGTTTCTTTGGACTCTCCAGCTCCTCTCTTCTTCTCTCTCTTTCCTTGCTCTTCTCTCTCCATTATTCTTCCCAGCCCTTCCTAGTGCAGGGAGGACTCAGCTTCCATGATGTTGCCTCAAAGACTTTCTGTCCATAAGGTGTTACTGCATTGTGTCTCAGAGGAGAGGAGGGAAGCCATCTGGAGAAGGTGCAATGCACCTCAACTGTGTCTCTTGCCTGTCTATTGCTCCTGCTCCCTCATCCCTGCCAGGGGCACACCTAGGGACACTTAGGAAACCCTTCAGAAAACAGTAGCAGAGAAGACTTACCAAATACAAGCCATTCAATGTGTCCTGCCTGCCATGGGTTCAACCCAAATCTTGTTTCATGTTACACAGAGAGAATTGCAGTGCTTCTTATCAGCTTTATGAATTTTATTCATAGCTTCAGAAAGTTGTGAAAAGTGTAAATGACTATTTCAGAGAAGAATAAAAGAACTACTCAGAAAATCTGAAAAGGGTTCAAAAAAATTCCAGTGTACTTTGATTCTTCCTTTACAAAAGAGAAAGGAGTTACGGTCTTTTGCTTCAGCTAGAGTGGCCACTGGGAAGTCAGAGTTTTTCTGTATCTATCTTCATATTTATTACAAACATGAATCATATTTGTATTTACACATGATGCTATTATTATTTTTCATTGGCATGGCTTTTAAACCCCAAAGCATTATATTTAGATAGATAGATAGATAGATAGATAGATAGATAGATAGATGGATAGATAGATAGATAGATGGATGATAGATAGAGATAGATAGAGATGTTTATATAATGATAGAATATACAATTATAGAATTATATATAAATAAAATTCCTTTATATATAAAGACATTTATATATATATTAATATATGTTATATTTTACATAATATATATGTTATACATAACATTTTTTATATGTAATGTATATATACATACATATTTCCATGTTAGTGGAGACACTAATGTGATTTTAAAAGACTACCACAAACTCACTGAAAAGAAAGTAACAGTTTGTTTCCAAGACATGAGGACATCAGTCAGAATAACGTTTCTTCCATAGAATTAAATGCATCTCTAGTGTCTTGGAAAGGCAATTTCCTCTCAAATGGGTAAAGTGGTCATATTAATACTGTATAAAAATGAATATAATAAAATAGGCACAAAGATTCCAACAACTTAAAACATCCCATCTTTATTCTACAGCTAAAAGCTCAGAGAGACAGTGATTCCAGGATTTTATGGGAATAGGAAAATGCTTTATTGAGTGTTTTCTATGTAACAGACACTTTGTACAGTTTTGCCATGTTGTCCAGATTTTATTAAATGCAGTCCGTTTCCTATTCAGTGTCAACATTCTGAGGTTTTTTTCAAGTCACTCTGGTGCTCCATCAGATCTAATCCCCATTACTGTGACATATATGCTGATATTATGTAAGTATGTGTGCATACGTACGCTGACACACATCGTTTGCATTCGTAATTGTTTTTTACCCAGTTGCCTCATAAAAGATTAAAATGGAAGATTAGACTCCATTCAGGGTTTGACAATGCCTCAATAATAAATCAGTTCTCATCATTTGAAGAACTATGAGGTGGAACAAAAACTGATTTGAGATTCATACCGTTGTATACCTACTCTTTTTTTAAAAAGATGCAATTTACACATCTGCAAATCTTAGGAAATGGCTCAGAGAATTTGCATGATTTGGGCACATGAAGCCATTTTAGCACATAAATTCCTTCCTTTCATCTCTAACGGGTGTAGAAAGGATACAAACATGTTTTTAGCAGATGAGTGAATTATTGACTGGCATAAATAGCAACTCACAAGAAATGCTTCAGAAATGTGTTTTTTAATTGAGTGAAGATGGCATCAAAAATATGTAGGAAAAATCCTGCTTTATAAGAGCGGAAGATACGGAATTGGATATACTATTTGTGAATGTGTGTGTATGCATGTGTGTGCCATAACTAATATTAAAATTTATAGTTGGTCTTTCTTGTCTATTTAATGTTTATAGCATTTGTTGAGGATTTTTACTAAATGATGACAAAATACTGAAACAGATTAGTAAGAAAACTTAGAAATTGTTCACTAGACCTTCACTGTCTATATTAAATAAATGAACTAAAAGGTAAATAGGGATTTTTGCCTACTAAGGGAAACTACTAGAATTTATTGCACTTAAAAATATCATGCAGTGTATTGTAAAATGAACCCAATCTGATGTTCTCTTAAAGGGCTATATTAGGGTATTGTAATAGTTTTCCTAAAAGTGGATTTTTTGCACCGCAATTCAAATAATGCCAGAACTGCAAGCCATAAACCACAATGTGAAATACGTAACTTGAAAAGCCCTTAGTGTTCACATGGTTCAGTCCCGTTTTTACACTGGAAACTGAGCCCCAGAAAGTTATAGCGGGTAGTGAAAGATGGTGCACAATGGCTGTGACAGAACTGTGATCAAATCTGGTCATTGTGATTCTTCTGGCCAGCTTCAACTTTCTACCACATGTGTTATGCGGCCTCCATACGATGTTAAAGGATAATTCTGAATCACTGGCAATCTGTAATACCCAGATTCTTGGTTTTGAGAGATTATTTACCCCGTGAAGCCTTTCTGACGTAAAGACTAGCCTTGGGTGAGGTAACACAGAGTAAATAGGATAAATAGTCCAACTTACATGAATGCAAGAAATTATAATGTGATCAGTATTTTTTTGGTCATTTCAATTTATTGAAGCTAGTTGAGTTGGCTCTGTGAATGTGTATAGGAAATTTAGAAGTATTAATCCATTTTAATTGTTTTCCTCTAGGCTAACTGCAGTGAATCAAACTATTGGATTGTAAGTTTCATGAAGGTAAGAAAGGGCTCCAGATGGTTTTCATCCTATCACTAGGACTTGCACAGTATGAGTCCCTGGTGCATAACAAATGTTATTAATAATCTTTTCTCTCTTTCTCTCCTCAACCAAAAGAGATCTTTTCTCTCTCTTTCTCTCCTCAACCACACACACACACACACAAATATATGTATATACATACGTGTGTATATGTGTGTATGTATATATGGATACATGTGTACACATATGTTTGTATACATATACATATACACATACACACATATACACATATGTGTTTGTATATACATACATATACACACATACACACACATATACAATAAATAAATGGTTGAATGGCAAAATGACTAAATGGATGACATTTAGTACATCTAATGATATGCCACAGACTAGTCAAAAAGCCCTGAAATTGAGTAAAAAAATGGATGAACTAAATTCCAAGATCTCTTACAACCTTATGATTTTATTCCAAGGCATTAATACAGCAGAAATTTGTAAATATGTGTACTATAGATGTGTAAAAAATGTTAATGGTCGCATGATTTTGAATAGCTCCAAATGGGAAAAAGCCCAAATGTCAATCAACAGAAGAATGGACGAATTTTGGTACATCTATAGAATGGAATTCTAGACTGCAATGAAAATGAGTAAATTATTGCTACACCCAGAAACATGGATGAAATTCAAAACTCCTTGTGTGGATAAAGCCAGACTGTATAGGATTACATTATCTACAAGTACTTTTATTCAAATTCCAAATACAGGCAAAACTATTCTATAGCGATAGAAGTCAGTGCTTACCTTTAGGAGTTAGTGTACCCAGGCTGGGGCAGGAGGGAAGTTTCTAGGTGATGAAGATGTTTTAATTCTTGATCTAATTCTAGCTATACTGATGGGCTTAGTTTGAAAAATTCACCAAGGTGACTGTGCACTTTCTGTATGTTTACATGAAAATTTCAGTGACACACTTGCTTGTATGACTTTGGACATGATGTTTCTTTTCTGTGTTTTAATTTCCTCAATTGAAAAGCGAGGAAGAGAATGCTTACCTCAAAGGACTGACATAAAGACTAGCGGCAGAGCGCAATGGCTCAAGCCTGTAATCCCAGCACTCTGGGAGGCCGAGGCAGTTGGATCACAAAGTCAGGAGTTCAAAACCAGCCTGGCCAACATGGTGAAACCCCGTCTCTACTAAAAAATACAAAACATTAGCTGGGCATGGTAGCCTGTACCTGTAATCCCAGCTACTTGGGAGGCTGAGGGAGAAGAACTGCTTGAACCTGGGAGGTGGAGGTTGCAGTGAGCAGAGGTCACACCACTGCACTCCAGCCTGAGCGATAGAGCAAGACTCCATCTCCAGAAAAAAAAAAAATTAGATTAGCAAGTAAAGTATGTGTAAAACCACCTGGAATAATGCCTGGAGTGTGTGTTCAGTGTTTAATTGTAGAAACAGTTACCTTCATAAACAACAGGACATTGTGGGAACATCTGTTAATTACTGAACAGTCTTTTTAGGCCCACCTGGGGTTTGTGGATAGTAGTTTTTATTAATAACACTTTTATATGGGCTGTGTCAAATTAACCAGCAGTTCAGAGCTATGCTCCTTCTATTTTGTCAATTTACTTGTTTAATTTGTTTTTAATTGATAAATAAAACTGTATGTATTCATCTTATACAACATGGTGTTTTAAAATATATATACATTGTGGAATGACTAAATGGAGCTAATTAACATATGCATTACTTCACACAGTTATTTCAGCAACTATGTTTCTAGAAGTCTGTAAGGTTGATTGATTGATATTTTAAACCTGATTCATTCATTCATTTCTTCAATCCAGGAATTTTCTGAGGGTCAGTTTCATAGCATGCACTGCACTAAGTGTTGAGATTACTAAAATCAAGAAATAGTTACTGACACAAAACATCTATGTGAAATCCTTTAAGAGAGAACTCAGAGAGACCATAAAAAGCATAGTATAATACAATATATAAAAATATACACAACAAAATATATAAGATAAACACAGAAATGTTTGGAGCAATGACTTAGATACTTAACTGATATAGAGATGTTTTGAAAAAATGTATGCTAATATGGCTTTTGTTCAAAATTAATTAATTAGATAATTAATTTTTAATTATGATAAAATACATAATATAAAATTTATTATCTTAGGCACTTTTAAGTTTACAGTTCAGTCATGTACACTATATTTACACTGCCGTGCAACAGATCTCAAGAACACTTTTATCTTGCAAAATGACAGATGCATTTTCAGGGCAGACTAGGAGCTCATTTATCCCAAAAGAGACTCTACACCCATTGAACAAACTTCCATTAATACTGTTTACATGTTAACATATTTAATTATATTATAATGTGTTATCTATAACATATTATTTATAAATATATTTATAAATATACATGGAATTTACATATTTGAAGTATTAGTTTCAAAAATGCTATATATGTCTAATACGAGGTTGCGGTGAGTGGAGATTGCATCACTGCACTCCAGCCTGAGCGACGTATGTCTAATATGTGTAGCATTTTTGAAACTAATCTTCAAATATTAGTTTTTCTCATCCTATATTGGACTTACGGTGGAAATCTGGAAAATTAGCCAACATTTCAGTGGGAAAGAACAAAGATGCCATGTTCGTTCCTACCTGTTTCAGAAAACCAGAGTGGAGAAGATGCATAATGGGCTTGACACATGATTTTTATAATGATGTTTATATTTTTATTTTCTTTTTTATAGTCACAATGAAAGCAAAAGCAAGGGAAACACCTAAATGTCCCACAGGCCACTGAGTAGTATGCTCGCTGTGAAGGATGTGGGGTGGACTCAGTGGGAGACAGGATCCTGTGGACCATTCCCCGGCTCCTTTGCTCCCACAGCAATCACTTCTCTTTCCTCATCTCCCAGTCAAGAAGAGTGACATATCAAAATTACAGCGTAGAAGTGTTTTTACATATAGCAAAAGATGTACATATAATTTCCTTATGACATACTACAAAACAGGCAAAAATAGTAGTTTTTCAGTATTTTTATAAATTCAAACTTATAAATTTTTCTCATTTCAAAGTTAATATCAATAGGCATTAATGACAGTGATTTTTAACCTGCTGAAATTTGTTTTATAACTCACTGGGGGTAAGTGAGATATTTAGTTACACTTTTAAAAGTATTGCTTTTGTATAAAATACCTTGAAATAAAAGTTTGAAGATGTCCTATGAGTCGTTGTGAAGAGAGTAGTCGTGAAAGTTTCGAAATGACAGATGCATTTTAAGGGCAGAGTAGGAATTCATTTATCCCCCAAAAAGAAGGAAATACAGCTCAAAGAGTAAGGAAGAAATCAGTGGATGCAGAGAACAGCAAACAATGGTTAGAGCATTATGAATCTTTGGCTTTATAAAATCTTGAGAACCTAGCTGGATAGTACTGCCGCTGACTAAGATTAAATTGTAAGAATATCAGGGGAAATGCATTTGAGAAAAAGTAAAACCTTTGTTTTGTACATATATAGCTTGAAATGCATACGGGAAATGTAGGTGGAGATTTTCAGTAGGCAATAGCATATGTGAGTTTGAAATGTAATGCAGATATGTAATCTAAAACTGGTTCTCAATTCTGACTGCATATTGGGGAACTTACTGTTTAAGATGACTAAGTCTCAGGCCCAATTGCAGATTGATTAAACTAAAATTTATGGGGATGTGCATCTGAATTTTTTGTTTTCATTAAAAAAAAAAGGCTCCCCAGGAAATTATAAGAAACTGCCAGCTTTGGAAACTGCTGTATTACAATTAATGTCAAAGTCATCATCCTGTAGGTTGTTGTGGAAAACACAAGGATGGATGGGAACATCTAGTGAAGTACAGGTCGTTCCCATTCTTGTCTTCTCTTTGCCGTTCAGATCTGCCCTTTCACGTAGTCTGAGCACCGGAATATTCTGAGCCCAGTGGACTGTACCAATGAGCTCTTCCGTCCTCAAGTTTTTGGTAAGCACCATCTAAAGGAGGCATTGAGAGAAAATCACGGACCCAGGAAGATGAAAACAGGCTTCTCTTCTGGGTCAAGGGGTGACCACAGATTGAGGGTCATCCTCAGTCAAAGGCCACAGCTGCCGCAGGTGCACCTCTTCACAAAGCTGCTTCTAGAGTCGGCTTAGCTGCTTCAGGTCTAGGGTTGATGAGGTCTCCCAACGGTTACTAGTTCTACAGTTTTGAGCCATCCTCAGTTGATTTCCCTAAACCCTGACTGCCCCTTTGTAGACAGTACCTTCATTAAATATTCCTCATTGGTTAAAAAGCAGTGACCTTATGCTGAATATTCTATGCCAAGCCCCTGTCTGCCTCAGTAATGTAAGAAGAGTTGTGAGCTGAAGATGGAACTGAAGGAGACAATGACCTTTAAAAGAAGTAATGAGGGGACCAGGGAAGGTTATTGCAATGGAATCTGATGGTGTAGAGTTTAAATGTAAGAACAGAAGAAGGGTCTGTTGTATTTGAAAAGTCATGAAAGCCTTCTTCTCGAGAAAAATTTTAGTGGTATACTAACAAAGATCAGATGGCAGAGGCTTTGGCATGAATGCTAGTGAAGAAATGAAGTGTAGTTATTTGACAAGTTTGATGACAGGAAGAATAAAGAGTCTGGATTTATTAAAAAGAAGATGTGGAGCTAATCAACTAAGATTGCCAAACTCTTTTAATGAAAATTAGCTGTGCTCTGTCTGCAGCAGTTATGACAGAGCACTAATAATATCACCAAGAGATGATGTGAGCACAACATTCATACTCAGTGCTAGAAATGCTTAGAATTTTTGAGAGCTATTCAAGGAAGAACACAAAAAGCTAAGTTAAAAGTTGATTTTTGAAAATGAACAAAGATATAAAGAGAGAAAATACATAATATGTACCAATAATCAAAACATATGAAATGATGGCCATCTCTAGTAACCAAAAGAAGGCTACTATGAGCAATGATATCATCTTATAGCTTCATAATGATTCAGAAAATTGGCCATAGCCACTACTGGCAAGAAGGTAAATAAAGTCCATTTTTGGTCAGAACGCCAATTGATGTATCTTTTCTGAAGTCTGGTCTTTGCACTCTAATACTTAGGAAGAAAACATTAATTGCTTCACTGAAGCTCTGAGTTCATATGGCCATGCTCTCCTGCCCAGGTGTCCTCTCCCTTAAGCCTTCTCTTGAGCACTTAGGTGCCACTAATCATCATGACTTCATTTAATGCCACTGGATTATAAAATAGGATTGATGGAAAGACCCATTCAACATACCCATTGAAGCACTGTATGCTCTATTTTAAGGTATCATTTTATAACACACACACACACACACACACACATATATATCACGAAGTCCATTGACTCCTCATGCCTAAATGCTCTTACGTAGAAAACATAGACACTTAGAAAGTGGTGGTTGAAATGAATCTCTTCTGTAATGCTATTAAATCTCCCTAAAACATATTTAAGAAGTGTGAAGAGAAGCATTATTGAAAACAAAATAGATTGATACTAAAAAATAACTGTATTTAAAAAAGTGGTATTATGATACTCATATGAGTGTCAAATGAATGCATGCCAAGTATTTTATTTAACTCTTTACTGAAGAAATGGGTATGATGCTACACTCAATTCAAGGTAGAATTCAATACACAAAATAAACACATATATAGGTAAATCAGGAATGTTGAAATGAGTTTACAAAACGACACAAAACTGGCTTTCTCCATGGTGGTTGGGGGGCTGTCCAAGAATCAGTAGTTATTTCCGGAGACAGAATTCATTTGTGTTTCTATGGGCAGGTGTCATTTAAACCGCAATCAGTTATCTACAATTTATGGAATTGTAACCACTTTAAACAGGATGAAAACAGATAACCTGAAAATTTCTCCTGCACTAAATAAGAAGCTCAGTTATTTTTGAATGTGTTTGTTTTTGTTAATTTCACAATATTTGACTGTTAGTAACTTTCCTGATAGTGACAAATCAATTTGTGCCACATCTCATGGCATCTCAGCTTTCTGTGTCCTTGTCCATCTCCAACAACCCCACATGCCTACCTCAACATGAGTTTTATCTTCCTTCAAACTGGATTAACGGTGTTCATGTTATATGAATTTATACATGTCCTTCACTTCAGAGCAAATAGTTATGAACAGTTAATGGAACACACACACACATGCACACCACACCACACACACACACACACACACACACACACACAGATGGGAATAGGACCCTCTGAGCCTTGTTCCCAGAGTCTATACTCTTCCACTGTGCCATATTATGGTGACAATTCAGTTAGGCGGTCTCTGTCCACAATCCAAAGCAAAATCACTGGTAAACTTTCAGATTGTCTGTACCCTATTTGCCAAGCACTTCAGTGATATCTGTAGCCTGAAGAGAAAAGCTAAGTTGTTCTTCTCTATCTCTCTCTCTTTTTTCGTACTCTTTTCTTTTGCATTTCCTAAAGCAAAGGAAGAAAAAGGAGGGGAAGAATTTGGCAATGTGTCATTTGATTTCATCAACATAGACAAAGTTAAATTAGGAGGCTAAATTATCAAGATTGGCTGTTTCCATTGATGAAATTAAATCAGGTAAATTGCCAGTGCTTCACAAACACAGTCGTAGGTGTGACTGAAGTTGTGATTGATTGGAAAGTACTCACAGAGGCAACGATACAGGAAAAACAGCACACTATTCCAAAACACAGAACAAAACCACACATATTTAGGCTTTACAATTTTCGTGCTCATTCATATTCTTACTTTGATGCATTTCTGCTTTTTAATCTAGCCTTTTCCTAAACAGTAGTTTGCTTTACAGTTAACAAAGTAAGATAAAATATGCTTCAAAAGGTATAAAAATGAGGCAAGTGAAAATGAATTAAAAAAAAATAAGAATCCAGGAGCAAAATCAATCCACAAAGTTTGTCAGTGACATCATTGCCCTTCCAAACAAGGAGCTTCAAGTTCAACTCCAAACATTTAGCAGTGCAGACTGGAAAATGTAGTGACCGAAATCAGAGTCCCTGGGTAGAAAGAAAGCCATTTGACAGGAAATGAAAGAGTCCTGCTATAAATACCACAGAAAATAATTTTCAAATCTACTCTCCTAAGGAGAACACTGTGTGATATAGTGCATATCATCTTTAGAAACATCTTCTTGTAATTATTTCTTAAAATATCCTTCCAGACAAAGCAATGACACACTCCAAGTTAGCAAAACGTTGTTTGGAAAAAGGAACGTGGAAGGACATTGAATGATGTCCAGACATGTAGCTCTCTGATGATCTGACTGTATCCAAGTGTCATGTGGAAACAGCTAGGATGGAGTGAATGTTATATCTCCCAAACAGTTCTTCATAAATATCATTTTCTTTGGCTAAGCTTTCAACTGTGACTCAATGGCAGGAAAGGGGAGAACCTAATTCCTGAGAATCGCATGAAATGCTGGTCTTCCAATATTGCCAGTGAACTGAGAAACTATGTTAATAATCAGCAGTGTTAAGCTTTTTCTCTTAGATAATTTTATTATTCACAATTCTCTTTGATAGACATTAGGTTTAGACAATTGACCAGCAAAGTATGTTTTTTAATGACCACAAATATGTTAAAAATAAATGAACCCTGAGAGGTGACAAGAAAACAGCACATAAAAATAGTAGAAGGATACTACTTCTCTGCCACGATTCACTTACCTCTTAGTAATAAACATTTAGTTGTTTCACTTTTTTATTATCAACACTTTTATTAAGTATTTTGTATATTTGTTTTACAAATTTGAGTTTATTATTTTGATATCTATTTTTCTACTGATCTGTACTTTCTTGAGAAAAAGCTGTTTTACTTTAATAAAATGATATAATGTGAATTTTAAACCGAAATACTGTATATTCATATTTAAATCTCAGATTATTGGGACTTAATGATATAAGAATTTATCTAATGCCATCCTCTGAATCCATATTCAACTAAACTAAGAAAGGATGCAGGAAGATGCTGATTTAGGAATTCCACAGAGCCATCAGTAATTAGACAAGTACTTACTAGCCATCCTATCATTGGTCTGTCTAGTTTTTATTTGTTCTTGTAACATTAGCACATGATTTCTATGATGTTGATCAAATCAGATTTACGATCTAAGCTGAGTATCACAAAATCTCAGAGAATCAAATTCCATTATGGAATGGAAATTTTTAGTTTCTTATATATGGCAATATTTTGTAAGATATTTTCATAACTAACAAAGTAGTCTCATTGTAAATTAAGTATATTTCTCCCTTAAGCTTTTTTAAAAAAAAGATTTTAGAAAATTCCTGAAATAAGTATCAAAATGCAAGAGTGTAAAACATGTTTTGACAAATCAGAAACATTGTTATTAAAAGTTTTCTTTATTAATGTTATAATTCTATATTTCTAAAATATGCTGTATTGTTGAATGAAGCCAGTTTAATTGATCAAGGGTTAGGTTTTAGAATATTTCTGTCCAGAGCTTTATTCCTCCAAATTTTGTAGTGTTAGTATTTTGTTTTTTATTATTGGCTATAGGAAGAGAGAGGACTAAAACATTTTAAAACGACATCATCTGTTTATAGAATTACACACGTAAAATGATGTGGACAAATACTCTGTCACACACATGCACACAGAGCATACACGCATTCCATAGTAATGCTGTTTCCACGAGAGAGATTAATACGCAGTAGAGAAAAAAAGAATTATAGGTACAATCTCAAAGCTTGTCATATTTCTACAAGGTAAATATATATCTCAGTATACTGCTATCAAAACCACACATCAAGTTAAAGAAATGGGAAAATATTATCAGGATTTAGTGTAAAAACAGGATTTTATTCCTGCTACGGCCCGGTAATATTGTAGTCAACATTTTGCTTTATGTGTTATTCATCTGTTACATAAAATTGTTCAAATAGCTTCTCCCTAAAGTTTTATTTAGTTCAAAAGATTATGATGCTGTATTTTTTTTTTTTAAGACGAAGTTTCGCTCTTGTTACCCAGGCTGGAGTGCAATGGCACAATCTTAGCTCACCGCAACCTCCGCCTCCTGGGATCAGGCAATTCTCCTGCCTCAGCCTCCTGAGTAGCTGGGATTACAGGCACGCGCCACCATGCCCTGCTAATTTTTTGTATTTTTAGTAGAGACGGGGTTTCACCATGTTGACCAGGATGGTCTCGATATCTTGACCTCGTGATCCACCCGCCTTGGCCTCCCAAAGTGCTGGGATTACAGGCGTGAGCCAACGCACCCGGCCATGATGCTGTATTTTTAACCAATAGCTTACAAACAAATTTGGTTCTTTTAAAACTTCCATTTCCCCAATTTTAGTAAAAAAAAAAAAAAACCCTACTTTTATAACTTACACTAAACATTGGAAATAATGTATAATTTACTTATTAGTCTTAACTTTGTGAGAGAAGAGGTGTAAGTATGTATTTTTAAAAAAACAGAAATCAGAAATGAGTACTAATATTAAATTGTACATGCAACTAAAATATATTAAAATTAATGAGTATAAATACTCAGCTCTCACTTAAAGTAAAACTCTCCCAACTAAATGAAATGTTTAAAATTTTTTAATGTATTTATTTGCAAGTTATACAAGTCCATTAGATTAGTATTTAGATAATATAAAAATGATATGAGAAACAATTCATTTTGAGAATATTTATACATTTGGAAGTTTAAGATATCTAGAAAAACTATGGGCACATTTTGGCCTGTGCAGTGGCTCACGCCTGTAATCTCAGCACTTTGGGAGGTTAGAGGTGGGCGGATTACAAGGTCAGGAGTTCAAGACTAGCCTGGCCAATATGGTGAAACCGTGTCTCTACTAAAAATACAGTAAAAACTAGCTGGGCGAAGTGGCACCCACCTGTAGTCCCAGCTACTCGGGAGACTGAAGCAGGAGAATCCCTTGAACCCCAAAGGTGGAGGTTGCAGTGAGCCAAGATAGCGCCACTGCACTCCAGCCTGGGCAATAGAGGGAGACTCTGTCTTAAAAAAAAAAAAAAAAAAAAAAAAAGAACAGAACAGAAAAGAAAAAAACTATGGGGACATTTTAAAGAGAGCTGAGACTTGGGAATTTTGCCAGCAGTGTGGGTATCATAATGTAGGTGTTCTCTTTTTAATTAAACTTGCTGCTTTCAGTTTAAAAAGCAGATGATTTGACATACAAGTTTGCACTTCTAGCTCCTCCTTTTCAAAATGAGTACAGGCCTTCCCATCCTGGCACCTTAAGGAAGCTGCAACGAGGCTGTTTCTGAAGAAACTGCTAGACTCAGACTGACCGTTTAACATTTCCAATTTTCCTTGATTTGTGCTATTGTTTTTCTTATACTTAAGTGAAATGTGAAATATTATTGGACCTATGTCTGTCAAAATGTAGAAACATGAAAAGTAGACCAGAGGTGAGAGCATACTTCATTGCAAAAACTCGATATTCTAAGCTAGAGTGTCAGAAGTGTACAATTTTGAGCATTACCATGAAATAAACCTTGTAAGAGCTATTAACAATATCAGAGAAATATATGGGATACAAAGTTTATGAACTATGAAGAAAATCCTGATTGAATTGTTTTTTAATTGAACACTATAAATGAAGCTACATCAAAATATTTAAAAACATGTTGGCAATGATGAGTCTATAGAGCAGTGTTTCGTGGGTATAACTCTCCCTATTTGCTGATATGGTGCCTGCCTGGCTTCTGGGGCCTCGAATCTCCAATCTCTGGTGGAGGACAACCCCTGTTTCTCCCTACCTTTTTACTTTAATTTCGTTAGCATTTTAATCCATTGCTAGCTTATCTTCAAACTGTTAAAGCGTGATTTTAAAAAATTAAAAGTATTTTACAATGTATTGCATTGACAATGTTTGAATAAAGCACTATTTTGCCACTATCCCAAAAGGGTTGTTACATTTTTCTATTTTAGTATGTTTATTGAAGACAAGCAGGCCTCGGCCCGCTGCCTCTGTCTCTCCTGCCTTCCCCACTGATACTCCAGCTCACATTCACAAACAAAGCCAAACCTGTATGAACGGAAGCACCAGAAAACCACTTTTATTAAAGCAGAATGAAAGGTAAGTGTCAAAATCTGACCCACCTTGTTTTGTAGCATAAACTTGATCAAACTCACTACAGCAAATACCGTTGTCATTCAGCCAGAAATAGAAATTGTTTAGTGTACCTGTGTCTTAACCTTCCCAAGGTATATTTCTGGATTTGATTTACTGAATTTAAAGTTGAGTGATTCACCAAACTTCTTGATTTTTTTTAATGCTAATAGAAAGTCCCAAATAACTTTTCTTAAAATCAGAGCTGCCGAAGTTAGGAATGATCTTAATATCAATTTCCGAGAGTTGTATAAGTGGCTACTGTGCTATTTCTTGCACTTTGTCAGCCAAAGTCACCTTCCCTTGCATCCTCAGGATGAAGACCTCAATAACTCTCAGGCAGTCCATTTCTCTAATGCACATTTGTGGTTGTCAGAAAATATTTTTTATATTGATTTTGAATCAATTGATCCATGTTTTGCCCACTAGAACAACAGAAACCAAATATACTCTTTTTCTAGTCCTTTTCATTTTTAAAAACAATTACTATAATCCCATGAGCTTTCTTTTGTTCTGTGGTCCTTCCCACAGGACAATGTGTCCAGGTTGCCTGCCCTTCCAACCCTCTCCTCTGTTTCAGACAGCTTTGCCCATGTCCCTTTGCAGAGGCCTTGGGCAGAGATTCCTCCCGGTAGGTCTGCTCAGCCCAGTGCATGCTGGAGCTAATGAGTCATTTTATATGGACTTGGTGACGATCTCAGTGTCATAAAAAGGAGATTCTATTATTTCTCTTTCAAAGTACAGCCCTAGCTGCTGAGACAGATCTCTCTGATTCTCTATTTTAAATTGATTTTTGAACTTAAATTGAAAGCTTTCAGATCTTATACTTGTAGAGCCAAAAGGGAACCTTCAAATCAATTGGAGATTAGGGTTAATGTTCCAGATCGACTGTCAAATAATTATGTGGGTTTGAACAACTCTATTGGCTTCCTGGGACAGGTCTTTGCTATAATATGGGAATAGGAATGTCATCTTCCCCTGCCTTACAGAACTCTTGTGAGGATCTGGTAAGAATATCCATGAAAAGTCTTTTAAAAAGGGTAGAGAACACAAGATGTCACTGGTTAATACGTGTATCCTGATTCCACTCCTGCCATTTCATTGTTTCTTCATGAAAACCAGACTTCTGAAGAAGCTCTTGTATTTTTTTTTTTTTTTTTCTGAACACCAACCAATACTCTGACACAATCTGGGTGGAAAACAGTTCAATTCAATTCTAACTACCCAGGGTTAGAGAAAACCCCATGGAATCAGGGCCCAGTGCCACAAGATTGCCCCCATATCACACACCAGCTACAAAAAGAGTGCCAGCTTCTCTGCTGTCCTCCCAGGCCCACTAGAAATGCAGGATTCCCACCATTCCCACTCCTTTAAGTGTGACAACTTTTTAGAACAACTCATGGAACTCAGGAAAACACTACACTTACTGATTTTTGGTTTATTTTGAAGGACAATTCAGGATCAGTCAAATGGAAGTGGTGCACAGGACGGACTGGGCATGGGGAGGGGAATGACTGACAACATCCACACCCTCTCTGGCACAGCACCATCCCAGCACATCCACGTGCTGGCCAGCTTCGAAACTCCTTGAATCTTTTTGCTCACAAGTTTTACAACCCAATCTCTAATATCCTCCTTTCCCTGGAGATTAGGGAGTGTAGCTGGAGGTTCCCAATCCCTAATCACCATTTGGTCTTTGGGGTGACCAGCCCTACCCTGAAGCTGTGTAGAGGGCCCTACCCTAGGTTACTTCATTGGCATAAATACAGGTGTAGTAGAAAGGGGCTTGTTATGAGTAACAGGAGGCACTCCCATTTCTGCAAATTCCAAGGGTTTTGGTGGCTCTGTGCTAGGAATGGGAACAGAAATGAAGTTGCCCATACTAGTCACCAGCATTTTCTTTTGTCTCTTCTCAAAAGACACCATTCTCCTCTGGCCCATCACTTCCCTGAACAGTTATCTTGGTGATTTTCTCTCTCTTATCCTACTTTCCCTTTCAGGAGCATGAAGAAGTAGTTAAGCAGTGAACCCTTCATCGTTCTTGAAGAACTCCTCACTTTGGAGAGTTTAATACCACAACCTGCTTGTTTTCCTTCCATGGTTCTAACTCTACCTGCTTTGTCTCCTTGGAGGTATAGTCATGAGAGAAGCAAAGTGTTACAACTGGTTCAAATGTGAATTTGACATACAGAGATATACATTCTCCAGGGGACAGGATGCATTTGTATTGCTGTGCAACGTGCTGAAAAGTCATCAGGCTTGAAGGACCCCTGAGCAGACAACACTAGTCAGGCCTCCTAAGTGACCTCAACCTTGCTTGATTTGCAAACATAAGTAAAACTCAGCTTGAGCTATTTCTTGTAAATGCCTGTATTCAAACAGAACTTAGTCAGAAGCAGCCAACGCTCTTATGATTCTGTAACTGGGGATTTTCCAATGGGATAGATCAGATAAGGCAACTGTGTAATTGAAACCCACCAAACGTTTTCTCTGATTTACTTCTGTGTTGTTCTATAAAAGCCTCCCCTTTCTGTTTCCTCCGTAAAGCTCCTAAACCAGTTCTAGTTTGGAGCTGCCCAATTCATGAATCACTTGCTCAAATAAACTCTTTTTTATTGTGCCTCAATTTACTTTCTAATAACAGTAATTACTTGGATGCCTATGGAAGGAAACCTGTGTATTACTGTCTACCTTTTGGTTTTACAATTTAAGTTCTAAATCTACAGAATTGTAAAAGAACATAAGAAATAACACAAAATGTGCATTCCTGTCGAATCAGATAACCACCCAGAGATCCTTCTAAAATAATTTCCAGCATTTCTCTAAAAGGACATCTAGTAATTTATTTTGCCCATTTCCTCACAGTTTCTCCACTAGTAATAAAAATAGTCTTGAAAGAAAATTCTTAATCTCAGACACACCAATGATGCCCATAAGGTTTGACCTCATGTTTACATAGGTGCAGAAGAATTTCAGTTACCATATGGGCATCTTTGAGTTTATTCTGTAGTTCTAAATCAATGAATTATTAAGCAACTACTAAGGCCAGAGAATAAACTTATGACCAGGGGTTTTCACAAAGAATCTTATACTAGACTTCTAAAAATCTTTATTATTTGCCATTCTGTACTAACTAGTTCGTTTTCACACTGCTATGAAGAACTACCTGAGACTGGGTAATTTATGAAGAATAGAGGTTTAATTGACTCATTTCTGCAAGCTTAACAGGAAGCATGACTTGGGGTCTCAGGAAACTTACAATCATGTTGGAAGGTGAAGGGGAAGCCAGCACATCTTACCATGGCGAAGCGGGAGAGCTAGCAAGTGAACAAAGAGGGAAGTGCCACACATTTTCAAACAACCAGATCTCTTGAGAACTCACTCTCCATCAGAAGAATAGCAGGGGAGAAGTCCGCCTCCATGATTCAATCACCTCCCACCAGGCCCCTTTCCCGACACATGGGGATTACAATTCAGGATGAGATTTGGGTGGGGACACAGAGGCAAATCAGATCATATTCTAAGACCAGGAAACTGACCACAAGAAACTTACTCCACCAGATTTCACCTGCATTTCCTGCATTCAGGTGAATTCTTTAAATTGGCTGAGGCACATCATGTACCAGGAAGAGATCTGTGTTACTGCCTGTCATCCTGAGAACTTCTGAGCCAGGCACTCAGGTGCTTTTCCTGGGGAGGCTTTAAGGCTTTTGCTCCACACATAAAGTCAAACTTGTTCTTTAATAGTGGGTTTGTCAGACCTGATTAAATGAGAATTATTTTCAAATATGACACCACGTAATGTCTTGATGTACAATCAAATTGCACATTATATCCTAGTAAAAAAGAAGACAGATTCTTAGTGAACCTGTACAACTATCTATATAGCAGTTTCATAAAACATTAGGAGACTTAGTAAATGTTATGACTTCTGGGGAATCAATGAGAATTGGATATATATTTTAAATGTTTAATTTCATCTTTAAGAGCAGAGTTTATGAAATGGAGGGTAAGATTTTCTTCAAAGAGAAGAAAACACTTTGATATATATCTTTTAAAACTAAAAACAATATTGGCAGTATTCCATAACACTTGCATTTTCCTCTCACTTATGTAATTAATTCTTGTTCTCAGGAACCCTGCTTTTAAGAGGAAGTTCTTTTCCTGGATCATAAAGTGTCCTGGAAAGCCTGACTCAGTGGATGGTTACCGTCTGATAGTTAGTTAAGTAATATCAGCTCAGCAGCTTGTACACAAGAGACCATTCTGGAAGTACCAAAAGTTAAAGTTGCTGGTTCGAACATTTCCACAAGGCTCTCAGAGCCCTCTTTTACTGAAGACAAACTGTGGTATGAATCTCACATCAGTATCTAGCATCAGAGTAAAGAGAAACTACCTGTATATGGCAAATACTGAATGCCTGTGGCCAGTTTATCATAATAATCAATAATATCAGAATGGAGAAGAGTGGAATTCTCTACTGGGGTGTAGTAGGCAACAATTCTGTAACAGTTTGATAGCGTTTCTCCTGTGCTGAGACATCACAGACAGCTAGAGCAATGGCAAATCTTCTGGGCCTTCCCATGTGTAATTTCTGAAATATTTATATTAACAATTTATATTAATAAATGAAGTTGTGTCCTTGAAGTTCATACATTGCACTCCTAACCACCAATAGGACTCTATTTGGAGATAAGGGCTTTGTAGCAGTAATGAAGTTTAAATGAGATCATAAGGACAGGGTACTGTGATCATAAGAACACCAATATGACTGGTGTCCTTATAAGAAGAGGAAGAGACACAGGAGCATGCTCACATGAAAAGGTAATGGGAGGACCTAGTGAGAAGGTGGCTGTCTGCAAATCAAGGAGAGACACCTCACCAGAAACTCACCTTGCCATCACCTTGGTCTTGTATTTCCAAGCCCTGAGAACTATGAGAAAATAGGTTTCTGTTTTTCAAGCTACCTGGACAGTTGTATTTTATTATGACAGCTAAAGAGACTAAGACAATAATATTTTTCTATTCAAATTTCATCTAGCAATGGCTGAGGATCCTTCCTAATTTAATAACACTTGGCATGCAGCTCCCACCATAGTGTCGAGGTAAATTAAGAAATATTGTGCACAGAACAAAACATAATTATTTATAGCATCTCTCTTTTCATAAGGTGAAAGAATAAATTTTTGTGAAATCTCAAAAGAGATGTAAAGTTTATTTATTTTTCTTAATTTAGTATACAATCTTAGAAAACCAAAATCTAAATAATTGTTGGTGGAGATTTGGGCATTTGTTTAGGACAAGATCATGAATACCTAAAAACCAATGGTTGGTTAATTCATCAAAATACATCAAAATATTCTAGAGTAAACTTAGAAGTTTACACAATTATAAATATCCTTTGCTCTTTCCAAAGCTAGAAAATGTTTTATTTTTAGTAATCAAAGATATATTAAGGTAAGCACAGAAAATTGTTCAAGTGGGATACAGAATCTCTATTACTTATTATCAGAATTTTGATTACACAAAGATTAAAAAATGACTTTTCACATTGTAGGCAAGTCACGCATCAATAAACCAAGGGAACAAGCACATAAGAAAACCAAGTGAATTTTGCCAAAATAGAAAACATTTTAGTTTTGTTTTAGATTCGTGTATTATTAACAAAGACAAAATTCAATTTCTAAGTTTAGTTTTTCACTATGCTCTTTCATATTCTGGAAAAAATATGTCACTTTCCTAAAAGACAAAACTATTTTCCTTGAAAGACAAAAATATACACACTTGTGTTTCCTCTACCCTATTATCCTTAGTAGAGTCTCAATCATCCATTCGATTAAGCTTATTTCACAGAAAAAAACTGGCTTAATGAAGGGATAATTAAGATCTGATATCACACAGTATTTACTGTATTACCAAAGGGCACAGGAAACACACCTGGTGGCAGCGTCATCCATCCTCTACACCTGCTTGCCACAGCAAAAATAAATATGCTCGTTGATACAGATGTAGCCCAAGAGATAGCCTTCTGGACAACATATAAAAATAACAAGCACAAATACATAGACTTGAATTTATGTTTAGTAATCAAGGACTCACTGTTATACATTCATTAGAAATTATTTTGTTTTCTGAATTCTCCAATTTTAAGGGAATTTAACACTAATCAAGGTCTTAAGTAACCTAAAGAAATTAGAAACTGAGTTAAAGCTGTCACACTACCACACATAATTACTATTGATAGAAAAGGCTTATCATCATCATAATTTAATGCAATTTTTCATATTTGTTCAGAAATAGTGTTAGTTTTTATAATCCATAGACCACTATAAATTCAGAAATTGCAGTTTGACTCATCATCATGAGAAAGCCAACCAAAATAAAGTGAATTGTAGGGCCAAATTAGACTTAGTATAGCTATTGCAGAAAAAATATATAGACTTTTTAAAAAATGAAATTATTTATATAATTTGCCGAATAATGGAATTAGATAAACTTGGAATTTAAAAATGCTTCTGAGCTAAAAGTTTCATAAGAACATTTTTAACTTTTTCCAACTTTATTGGTGTATAATTAACATGTAAAATTACGTGTATTGGCTTGATGCAAAACAGCAATTATTTTTACACAAACCAATTATTTAATGTACAACTTTATGTTGTGATATACATATACATTGTGACGTGATCACCACAAACAACTTACTGAATGTATCTCTCACATATCGTGGTTATCTTTGTGTGTTTGTAGTGAAAGCTTTTAATATCAATCCTCTTAGCAAATGTTAAGTATACAATACAGTATTAAAGATGATATTTTTAATCTAGTCTATTTAAGGTATTAGTTTATTTTTCTAATTTTTTTGAGTTTGGAAAAATTAGACTTGTAAGTGTATTTATATTTAAAAGCCAGTTAGAACAGTGTCTCTTTAAAGAGATAGAACATTTATATCCACTAACTGATGTCAAGATCTTTCACAATTACAGGCCGACAAACGTATTCTAGAGCTCACAGCCTGACATCTCTGACATCTACCACTTCAGCCACAAGTCAAGAACACACACAAAGATGTAAAAATTCAATGGTCGAGATTTCAAAGAGAAGTTCAATTTCTTGATGTGCATAAAATTCTTAATTTATTTGAGCTCACAAGTAAAAAAAAAAAAATAGACAATAAGATTAGTAAGCCAGATTACATCATCTTTTATTCAACAGACAGTAGACCTATAGAAATCATCAAATTGGCAGATCATAAAGTCAAATTCCTAAGTGCTTCCTCCAATAGAAAGTAAGCCACCATCAGCTGTGTCTTACCGAGCAACAAAACATAAAGTTAGTCGGAAACAAAGTTAAAGAAACAGACTGAACATGGTTAAATATCTACTGACATTTGATACTCTCTCTGGGAAGAAGGAAAAATTGTTCATGGACTTAAGCAATCCATGAGATCCATTTCCTCAGCCCTGCAGTTTACCCGACTCTAAGTTGATGAGCTGGACATCTTGGCAGATAATCTACCTCTAAACCCATTAACACATAACGTTCTAACAGGTAAATCACAATTCTCATGGAAATATAAAATAAACATATGTCAAATGTTATTTAACTCACCGGTTAACGAGAGAACCAGTAAGATGTTGAAATCAGGTCTCAGAAATTTGTTTTATTTTTCAACCCAGAACTCTCCGCTGACACCAACCCTATCACAAATTCCTATTTGATATTTTTCATCTGGATGTCTTAAAGGCTTCTCAGTTCACTGTGTCCAAAAAGGAATTCATGATTTTCCTTTCCAAACCTCTTTCCTTCCCTTGGGGTGTTCACTACTTCTGGCAATGGTTTCACCTTCTGTTGAATTATTTACACCAGAAATGTAAGACTAATACATGATACTTTCTCTCCCTTTGCTTTCACCTGTCACTACATGTCTATTACCAAACTCTGTTGATTTTACTTTCTAAATATCTTTTACCTCTGTCTGCTTCTAACTTAACCACGTTCACCCACATCATGACACCACCATCACCATTTCATCTGGGCCATATCACCTAGACTAAACCATTAGCCATATTTTTTCTCATTGTTTTCACTACCTCAAGCATCTTCTTATCTATCCAATTTTGTCCATATATCAGCCCGAGTGATAGATATGGTAGTTTATTCTACTATTGGAAATCTTTAATGATTTCCTATTGCTCTTGGGATAAAGACCAAAGCCCTATGAAGTCTCATTGCTCTTAGGATAGGGACTTAGACTTTATTATTCTCCACTGTATTTATGATAGAGACCCAAACACTATGATCCTCCCTGCTCTTATAATAAAGAGCCAAACCTTATAACACTTCATCTCTCTTAGGATAAAGACCAAAGCCTGTGATTCCCTGATGCTCTCAGGATAGAGACCCAAGCCCTATATCTGGAGTACCTGGCTCTCTTACTCTACCTTCCTGTCTTCAGCATTACAATGAACCAGGATTCCCCTCACTTTCTGGGTCAAGCTTCCTTAATTTCTTCATATGTTTCTCAACTTGCCATCACTGCATCTTAGAAATGTCTATTTTTTTATTTTACTTTCAATGTTTTCCTTTTAAATCTCCTTCTTTGCTGCCTGGTTCACACCTATGATTATCCCAGTTTATCTTGTTTTTATTTTGTCAGGGCCTCTTTTCCTTGACTGTTCAGGCAAGATCAAATTATACCCCTCCCCTATTAGCACTTAAAAAACATAGTAATCTTACAGTGAATGTTGTGATTCAGTTTTTTCTCTACCATTGCACAGTTAATTTCAAGAAGGCAAGACCATGTCTAATTCTACTTATTATATTTCTATTGAATATTATGTTATTGGCATATATCAAATGATTTTAATTTAATTTAATTTAAATATATTTATTGAGTGAATAAATGACTTACTGTCATATAACCTATTTCTAAGTCTGATTCTATCTTCTGCCATACTAGACAATTTATTACTTCTAAATTTGATGTGTATATGTTACAATGTGATTAACCTCCCATAAAAGTTTATGAAATAATAAAAAGGATTAATATGTCATATCACAAGAAGGCCAGAAGTAGGAAAGTTGTAGTCATTTAGCCTCTGAATCAGATGGGGTTATAAATGAAGGTCCATCACTTAGCAGCTGTGTAAGCACAGTTATATATTTACAGATCATTGAAACATTTTTAAAATTCAGTCTGCTCAATAAAAAATGGGAATGAGAATAGTACCTTTCACACAGGGATTTTTTTCAGAGTTACTGAATTAATGCATTCAAAAAATTACTTGAGTGCTGCTCAAGCATTTCAATATTATCAATTACAGTTTCCTGTAGTATCTTGGACATTATTATTCACGTGGACCTATAGAGTGTTAGCCATTTAAAAGACATCAGCTGCTTTTGCTGTCTCCGTATTTATTACAGCATTTAGGACTAGGTTCAACTACTCATAACAGAAAATATTACTGTAGTGGCTTAAACACAAATAATTTATCTTGTGTAAAACATTCAGGGGTAAGCATTTGGGGAGAATAACATCAAGAATCCAGACCCTTTGCAACTTCCTGTAGTGATTTTACCACCCTCAGGTGGGAAAGTCAAGGAAGAGGAGTGACTTTGGGAGACTTCGATCTACATATCCCTGCCCAGAAGTAACCATTTCTAACAGTAAACAAGGAGGGAGAATTAAGGCTGTAGCCTCCACAGTCTCTGTAGTAGAAGCAGACAAGGCAATAGGGAAGGGAAGAACAGTTTGGTTCATCACATATCCTAGGTGTAGGTATTTGAGCATGATGACCGTACCAGTTAATTAGGAGGAGATGACTAGGTCTTCATCTCTTCCACGTATAGGAAGCTAACTTTGCCTTAATCGTTACGAATACACTCTTCCAAATCACCATCTTGAAAGGTTTTGTGAAATGACCATTATTTTCTTTTGATACAAGGTCAGACCTTCACAACGATCAAGAAACTCATTTGAGGACAAGTGCCAGTTCAGAGCTGTTGTAAGTAGGCATTTTCAAGAAGAAGAAATACTCCTCATGTTTGAACTGTGTAAGCAAGTCTTTACTTGTTGTTTTGAATCCTGAAACAGCAATTTGAAAAGAGAGAGGAAAATATTTCCTTTTCTGAAGGCTGCCAAGAATAAAGCCTATTCTCATTTATTAAAATAAAAAGAGGTAATAAGCTAAAATAAGAATCCACTAACCCTATTCTTGAACCCAGCTCACTCTAGAAAAAAAAACACTTCTCTAAAAGGGAATCCAAGTTCAATTATTTTTGCAGTCATTGCCTTTTTGTCAGCTCTAGTTATCTTTCAAGTTTTGTTGATAATAAAATATTAATTGCAAGGAAAACTTTTGAAATCTATTATTGAATACCTAGAACTCTCTTATGTCTCTCCGCATTCTTGCAAAGGAATTGCATTATGAATTAAACCACTCGGGGAAGTAGGTCTTTTCATTCTATCAATTAAACATACAATTATATAAGGATAGCCATATCCTACTCTACATGCAAAAATTTATACCATAGCAATTTAGTAACTACCACGTGACGTGGACTGGAACTTTTCACTCTCCCACTTCCTCCACCTCACCACTCTGTTATCTGAAGCTATGATTCTCCATTCAGAACATAACTATATTAGTTTTTATAATAGGAAAATATGAAGGGCAGACTCCAGAAATATCAGAATCACTTGGACAACAAAGTCCAAAATATGTATTATGAAAGTGAATTGTCGTGTTTGACTTAATATATTGCTGCAGATAAATCAAAATTATTTGCTCAATATAGATACTTCTTATATGCCTCAGTATTTTATATGCAGTGCCTGAATATTTATGATGATCTATGAGCAGAATAATGAGAAAAAACTTACTAAGAAATCTAATTCTTTTGTTCCTTTTCTTAATAAATGTCCCATTTCACAGTTATACCACTTTCTGAATTTTTATTGTTATTCTGACTTTATAAAATATTTAATTTTTGAATAGTTTAAATTAACAAAAAAACAGAGATTACAGAATGCTTCATATATTATATATGTACACACATATTTTTAAATACATATATATATTTTATAAAATATATATTTTGTATGTTTTATGTAATATATTAATTTATTTTATATAAAATTTTAAAAAATATATTACATATATTTTATATATCCCTTCCTTTCACCTAGAAATCATTATGAGTCCATTGAACCTCTTTTTCTTTGTGGATTGCCCCGTCTTTATCAGTAGCACAAAAACAAACTAATAGCAATGATATCTGTCTTCTCTATTCTGTTCCACTGATCTCAGTGTTTGTTGATAGGCTAATATCATGCTATCTTGATTACTGTAGCTTCATAGTAAATCATGAATACTGATAGGACAAGTCTTCTTGACTTCCTTCTTATTCTTACTATTGTATTTGTTTTTCCAGGTCTTGTGCCATTTGTATGAAATTTAGAATCAGCTGGGCGCGGTGGCTCACGCCTGTAATCCCAGCACTTTGGGAGGCCGAGGCGGGTGGATCACGAGGTCAAGAGATCGAGACCATCCTGGTCAACATGGTGAAACTCGTCTCTACTAAAAATACAAAAAATTAGCTGGGCATGGTGGTGCGTGCCTGTAATCCCAGCTACTCAGGAGGCTGAGGCAGGAGAATTGCCTGAACTCAGGAGGCGGAGGTTGCGGTGAGCCGAGATCGCTCCATTGCACTCCAGCCTGGGTAACAAGAGTGAAACTCCATCTCAAAAAATAAAAATAAAAATAAAAAAATAAAAAAGCAATTTCGAATCAGTTTTTTTCCATCTACAAAATAGCTTGCCATGATTTTTTTTCAGGTTACATTGAATCTATAGATCAGGTTGAAAGAAATTGACATCTCAACACTGTTACGTCTTCTAATGCATGAACGTAAAATATTGCTTCATTTATTGGGATCTTTGATTTTTTCATCAATGGTTAATAGTTTTCAACATACAAATCATGTGCATATTTTGTTAGATTTTTATTTA
Organism: Aotus nancymaae; assembly: GCF_030222135.1. Classification (NCBI taxonomy): domain Eukaryota; kingdom Metazoa; phylum Chordata; class Mammalia; order Primates; family Aotidae; genus Aotus; species Aotus nancymaae. The sequence continues at coordinate 4,500,198 of NW_026988576.1, read as the reverse complement.
AGTATTTCACTTACTGGATGCCATTGTAAATGATAAGTTTTATGTAATTTTAATTCCAAATCTTTGTCTTTCATGTATGAGAAAGCCGTGGACTTTTCATATTGCGCTGGTATCCTGTAGCCTTGCTGTAGTCACTTACTACTCCAGCTAAGCAGAGCTCAGCTGCATCTGCTGGATGAGGTGGTGCTTTATCCTGTAACTTCTGTTCTCTGATGCATCCAACAAAATTCATTGATTTTCACTTTGCCCTGCTTTTTCTTGCAATAAAAGGAGTGATGAAGTCCAAGCTTTCACACATAGGACATAAAACTGAAAGTCCACACATTCTGATTTTTAAAAATTTTCTATTCTTTTGTTTTGCTATTCGTATGTATTTTTTAAATGTTTATCTTTGAGGTTTGAATTGTTTATGTAATGTAAAATCCACAGAGAAATACAATTAGCAAATATAAAATGTAATTATTATAATTTTAAAGGTGCCTATGTATGTACCCAACAAAAAATAGATGTCAACAATTTAGAGGCTACTTATTAGCTAAAGAATTTTACACCTTCTTCCCCGTTTTTTCAATGAAACCCAATTGCAGTTCTTTGAACACCAGAAAAAATCTTCCTGGCAACCTCTGATCTATTCCTGCATCTAGAGTGGAAACACAGCACAGCAGGGAACTGAAAAATCTGAGAAAAACAGAGTCAGTTGTTGGCCACATTGACTAAGACTGAGACATGCATATACACATACCAAAGTTATTAGCACCTTAGTTGAGCTCAAATAAGGATAAAAAAAAGAAACAGCATTACAAGAGTGGGACAGCGGCAGGTTACTGCTAGTCCTGTCTGTGGTATTTCCCTTCCATTTGACCAGAAATGTCAAATTCTGTTAAAAAGAATGGCCCATTTTCAGGCCAAGCTTTAGGAAGCACATGATTTCCACATAGAATCTGGCCTTGGTCAGACATGGTATAGGACTGTAAAAATGACTTATTCCAAGATGAGAACACGTGGGGCAGAGCTTTAAAACCTGCAAGCCTTGCACCATTCTCTTCTTGAAGTTTTGTTAAAGCTGTTCCAGGCATTTGTTGCCTTTGCTTCCATTTTTGGACTTGAGAGAGAAGAGGCATCAAGACGTCTGCATGGGGGCCGTGAATGAGTGAGTGTGCACATGTGCACCTGTGTGGATATGTCAAAACAACAAAATTTAATAATCGATAGCTATAATTGTTAAAATGGCTATGTATATTAATTATTTAAGACATAGAGAAAAAATGCTGTACCCTTGCTATTATTTATTCATGTGTGCCAAATATATTCTTCTGTCCTGATAGCTACTCTGTTCATAATCATCTTTTTTAGACACACAAAGAAAACATATAGACAAACAGGATTAATATAAAATTTAAAAATTATGTAGCAATACAGTATCTAACTATAACTACTCTAATTAATTACCTATTCTAGATTGATCAAATTATTACAGTTATAAATCTTAGGAGGGATACAATCTTTTTATTTATACATTATATAAATAAAATACGTACTAAGACACTTCCATGATTTATTCCATGAATACTTCATGGATTTCATTGCATGTGAGAATTTCTCTGCCTCTTCTTCCTATTAACGATTAAATGTTATGTCATGCTGGGGATGTGAGCTCTGAAGCAGTGACAGGAAATAGCTACAAAATGGCAAATGCCTCCCATTACTGAGAGTGCTGATTACAAAGCTACCTTTACATGTGGATTATTCATGTTTCAGCAATATAATGAACTGGTTTATAGTTTGTCAAGAAGAAAGCATCTGTGGTATCATACAAATTACTCTGAATCTTGGATCCAAGAATCCATGTTCCAATCCAGCCTTTGTTATGAGTGGCTGTGCTGTGTAACAAATTATCCCAAGACTTAGTGGCTTAAAACAATATGTATTCGTTATCTCTTACAGATTTGATGGGTCATGCATTTGGGAATGGCTAAACTGGACAGTTCTGGCTTGGGGTCTTTCATAAGGTTACAGTCATGATGCCAGTTAGGGCTACAGCCACCTATAGGAACAATAGGGGCTGGAGCATCAGCCTCCGAGGTATCTTTTTCACATGGTATTGGCAGACATTATATGTTCCTCACTGGCAGCTCGACTGGCCTCTCTCTCTAGCAGCTGACATTTCTTAGAATAGGAGATACAAGAAAGAAAGGATGGGAAGGAAACCATAATGCCTTTTTGACCTGGTCTCAGAAGTCACGAGTGACCATTTATGCACATTCAGTTCTGGGAAGATGTTTTAAGGCTATGGAAATATTCTGGTCTTCATAATATAGTTGCCCACTACTGTTAGCATCAATAATGGCTTTTGCCTACAATGACTACTTACGTAGTGCTTATTGAATTTGATGACTTCTGTAGGGATATGTAAATGAGCCAGTGAGAAACCACAGACATCAGATTTATAGCTTAATTCTGAAAGGTAAACGTCTCACTGGCAAATTTTAAAAAGTTGAGGCAATGTGGTTTCATCAGGAGAACCAAAGAAAAAATGAGTAGTTTGAATTTCTGGTCATAAGGATAGTCTTCCTGATCTTCTAAATATGGAAGCAACTAAATATATTTACAACAGGAAGAACTAGAGATACTTGCAAGATTCAAAGCGGAAACCAAAGCAATACCGTACAGTTCTATTTGCAGGTTTGGTAGATCTTCCAAAGAAATGGTAGGATTTTGATAGGTATGCACTTTCAAAACTGGAAGGAGATGGGAAATGTACAAGTGGGTGTTAATCATGGCATAAACATCAAAAACATGATCAATCAAGTTTTACTTCTTGTTTTCATGAGAAGAAGAAAGAGCTGTGATTCTTCTTTATGTATTCTAAATCACCATCACATTTAAAAAAAAATGTCAGACTGCTAGGGCTTCTGTTACTTATTAGAAGATAAAGTTAAGCAGAGAAAAGCGGTGTCTAAAGTAAAAATACATGGCAGCTGTCCAACAGTCAATAATCCACTTCAGCGACTCCAAAATAGATTTTTTGGAGTGTCTGTCTGTGCATAAGTTTGTCAGCATTTGAGAGAAATGACTGAGGAGCAACAACAAGGAATGTTTAAACAAACCAATCTGGATGTCAAAAGGTTATGTGCCATGGAGTGCTGCTGGTGCTAATTCTACATGGATTAACACCACAGCTGTTTCCTAAAATAGAAAAACCCGAAACAAGCGTGTGAGCTCAGAGACCTTTTATTTTGTATGAAGTCTAGATTAGACATTTATCTTTTTCTTTGAGCTGGTGAAGTTCTCTCTACTCAGTGCGGCTGGTGAGGTTGCATGAATAGCCTGTGGATCAATCACAGGACCCAGTTCTGCCCTTAGACCTCAAGAAGAAAGGAGGCTATTCTGGACCCTGTACTGTAGAGGGTCCCCGCTCTTACCCTCCTGTGAACAATGTACCCCTCGGCATGGAGCAAGAAGTCCAAGAACACCATAGGCCAAGGGTACATGAGCACAATTAATCTGTGTGTCCTGAGCAATGCTTTCAGGGGTTCTTCCCTGCAGAGTGTAGAGCTCATTGGCAAGAGCAGATCTCTGGCTTGGATTCATGTCCTGTGGTCACACCACACCATCCCCAGCATAAGCCTCTCTCCAGCAAGGGGATGAGGATGCTGTTAGATCATGGGGCTAATGTACATGACCACTGCGATCCTACAAGGAGTGTCAGGACCAGGCCAGGAATAGCAGAGAATTCACTATAGGGGTGTGTGTGTGTGTGTGTGTGAGGAGTATAGAGCAGGAGGCTTTCACAATATACTATAGGGGTATGTGTGTGTGTTTGTGTGCGTGTGTTTGTGTATGTGCGTTTGGGTGTGTGTGTGTGATAGAAAGGAGTATAGAGCAGGAGCCTTTCACAATATACTATAGGGTTGTGTGTGTGCGTGTGTGTTTGGGTGTGTGTGTGTGATAGATAAGGAGTATAGAGCAGGAGGCTTTCACAATATTCCAGATGGGAGATAGCAAAATCCACCAAGCCTAAATTCAAATTATACCAAAAAGTATAAGCATCAAGATAAGAGAATAGGATATACCTTACTTGTTTAACAGATTGTTTCCTGTTTTATATAAAGTAATTTTTGGTGGTAAAATACACAGAAAATACAATATAAATATACATAAAAGTACAAAAAATTTACCATTTTCATCATTTTAAGTGTGAAATTCAGTAGCATTAAGTTCATTCATGATGTTGCACAACCATCAGCACTATTTTCAGAACATTTTCATAATTGTAAACAAAAGCCTTCTACCCACTAAACATTAACTTCCCACTCCCCTGTACCCTCAGCCCTCGGTAACCATGATTCTTCTTTCTGCCTTCCTGCATTTGCCTGTTCTAGATAACGAATACAGCGGACGCAGGCAGTGCTTTCCCTTTGTGTCTAGCTTCTTTCATGCAGCACGGTGCTTTAAAGTTTCATCCACGTTTCTGTGTGTATCCGTACTTCATTCACGTTTGTAGACTATTTCATTACATGTATGTACTATGGTTTGCTTCTCCATTCATTGGTTGCTGGACACTTGGGTTGCTTCCATGTTTTAACTACTGTGACTATGCTGCCATGAACACTGCTGTACAAGCGTCTGCTTGAGTCCTTGTTTTCCAGTCTTTTGGGTATGTAATTAAGAGGGGAATTGCTGGATCAGACGGAAATGGTATGTTCAACGTTTTGAGGAACTGCCAAGCTGTCATTTCTTTGGCTTTACCTTGTACTATTTGCACACGTAGTATGTCAATCTCCACTGTGCCCCTGGGTCCTGCAAATATTATTAGGGACAGGGCCTGACAGCAACGTTATGGATCTATCCATGTAGAAAGTAGATCCATCCTTGTAAATGTTGGTTTTTCACATTTTTTCTCCTTTGCTTCCCATATTATATAAATGAGAAATCTAGGTTTCCATCAATGTTCAAGCTTGGAAACTTTCGTGTCATATTAAAAAATAAATCCAAGTCAAGCTGTTTTGTGGTATTTCAGATCTGACTGGAACCAGGAAGTAATAGAAATATAAAAAGAAAACTTGATCTTCTGAGGTTTTCTGCACTAAAGTAACTTGGATAAAAATTAAGCCTTTAAAATGTTTGAGGTTCATATATCAATGCCATTGATTTCGAAAAAATATTGTATTACTAGCTTCTTTTGGAAAGTAAAAAACTCAGTTCTCCTACAAGACTTTGTAGAAATTCTTTGTCTTAAATAATGTAGCTTAAAAAATGAGCCTTTTAAAACTGTGAAGGATGTCAGAAAGAAATGTGAAGAAAGAAAAAAAGCAGAAATTAAAAGAACGAACAAGGCTACGTTAGCAGTGAGACCCAATTTAAAGTGTTTGGGTCCAGTCAGAGCCTTTCAAATCTTTTGAAGCCCATACAGTGTTCTGATCCCTAGCAACCCATATTCTTGAAAAATTAACCAGAAAACTAGCATGAGCTAAATGTCTTTATGTTTGCATTAGAGAACAGGGAAAGGTCTTGCTGCCTTCAGGGAAAGCTTTTAATCAGAATGTCTCTTCATCCTGGCTTTTGACCTTTCCTAACATTCAATTGTTTTTTCACACTGGTCTTGAAAGAGCCCTTGGCTCTAAGAAAGGAAGGATGGATATCCTCCCCTTGCTTAGCATGGTTTATGTCAAGATTTTGCCCTTGTAAAAGCACCTAAGTGTGCTGGTGACAGACAGAGAGGGATGATCATTCCAAAGTAGTCTCGCGTTTTGTTAAACTTTTATTTCAAAACAATTGAGAGCACATCCCCTCACTGCTGTGAAAAATTCTAACTTTCAATTCATGGGTACTATTTTGGAAATTATATTTTCCAATTAAAAATACATAATTCTCCAACTAGTGTCCATCCTTATTTCTAGAAATATTGCTATGCATTCTGCACCCCCAAAATAACCTTCTTGCCCTGTAAAAATGTTTTGTAAGTATTTATATGTACCCACAGTCCATAATTAAAACATCCTACTTCTCTTCGTTAAAAATGCCTTATGTTTACAGTGTTTGAAAGAGCTTCAGATTCACTACCTAAGTAGACTGAAACTTTTGAGACAACTTTGCAGAACAAGAAAAACCTTCATGCTTAGTAACTTGCTCATGGTCACATGATAATGATATAAGATGCTTGGTTATAGGACTGGGTGCTAACGTATTTTTTCCCAAGAAAAATTAAACCTCCCTTGCATCTGGTCCACAGCAGGATGATGTTTGGGGTATATGTTTTTCTGAATATCTGGTAGGGACAGATAAGGTCTAAGGGAATTATGAAAGGTTTACATTAAATAAGATTTCCCAATAAAATTTTTATAGAGAAATTTAGAAAACAAAAATCAAATGCTAGTTCAGAAGGTCTTGAGACTAGGAAAAATATTAGTTTATTAGGGAATTTCTCAAGGTTGTCAGAGTTTTGCTATCACCTTCCAGCATCTTCTGGCAGATGCTGGAAAGTGTTGCTTTGGAAAGTGTTCAGAACTTTTAGGCACGTTTCTGGACACCTCATATGTCTGAGAATACCCAGTGGTATTTCTCAAAGGTTATAAGGACTTAGCAGCAGATTAGGCTGTTTTTCAAATAGTCAGAGGTGGCTGGGCCTTAAGAATGCTGCAAAACATCCTCAGGTGGTTATTAGTACTCAGAAGCCCTCCCCACCTCCCTTGCACTTGTGATCCTCATCTTACTCTTTTCCAAATGTCGAGCAGCCTTTATAATATGTGTATGTGTGATTAATCCCTTATTACTAAAGGATTAGTAATCTTAAACATCTGAGATTCTCCACTGGATGTTAAGGATCTTAAAGACCAGACAATAATCAATTTAAACCTTTAGACTGTTCTGCTTCTGATACTATTCCATGTCTTGGCATTCAATGTATTTTTATTGGTGACTCCAAATGACAAAGTGAAAAAAAGGAGGTTTTGGAAAAAGAGATATAGAAGCTCACATTTTAACTAGCCAATACTGTAAAAACAAGGGCAGTTCTGTGTTGAAATTACATTTGTCTTTTCAGTGGATCTATTTAATTGAAATAGAAATAAAATAAATATCAATAATTGCACCAAGATACTGACGATATTTTTTATTGAAAATGTGATCACTAAGTAATTGATAGAACTGAGAAATGAGAAAATTTCGAAGATATACATGCCTGAAAGCAGAAATAATATCTTATATGTCAGACATGAAAATCAAAGTCAGCCTCTTGAAATACGGGATTAATAAAATAAATTCAAAAATAAAATTCTTGAATCTCTGCAACTTTAGGGAATAGTTATTGTTTTCTAATCTAGCACACATTTTAGTAAACTTTTCTGTTCTAAATGTTAAAGTTTATATTTCCTATACATCTTTTTATGTTAATTATTTTAATATACATGTGTATATTTGCCACTTCTTATATGGGAAGAAGTAGAATTTTTAAGTCTGACAAGGATGGCAACCTTTTACATTTCTAACACAAAACTGAAGGCGTGATTGAGAATTAGAATAATTAAAAGAGCATTGGGGACCACCTGAAAACTGTGACTTCATTCCGATAGAAGGAGTCATTGTCCTTGAACAATTTGCAAATATGTTCCCTTCTTTTCCCATGGCAGGTTCCCATGTTTTATGCAACTAATGCATTATGAATTGCAGCCCTGCTTCTCACAGAGAAGTGAATTTACAAAAGACATACATTTAACATCATATTCACCTTTGTCACCTCAATGACACCCTGCTCCCTTCTCTTACCTTCCCTGGCACCACACAGTTGACCACAAGCTCCTCCTGCTTCTCAACACTCTCTAACGTCTAGCCTGCCACTGAAGCTCACAGTCGTGCTTAGTACCTTCATGAACCTTTCTTTCATTTGACAAGTTTTAAAAGTCAACTTTCTTTGCCTTACACTTTATCGTCTTTAGTTTTTTATTTCTATTAAATCTTACTAAAAGTATTCAGTATTCTATTTCTAACAAACTTTTATTAAACTTTAATAAAACTTTTATAATACAATGAATTGAAACGTTTTTATTAAACTTTAGTAAAAGTTTGTTAGAAACAGAATACTGAATAGAAAACAGGAGTCTTAGCTGCATTTAATATTGTGATTATTCATTATACTGGTATTTTTCTTATATAGTTTTTGAACTGATTTATGGGTAGTTAGCTTCAAAGCTGAAGGGATACTATGATATTTTCAACATTATTCCCAGCACTATTTCAGGTATTAAGTTTAATCCATGAGCAGAGTGCAATTTCAAGATCATGAATTTTCACGGTTACTACTGTGTTTATCTGTGCTTAATAAATGGCTTCTTTGGCACCTTTCTCAAATACACACACACATCTATACATGGTAACATAGACTAAAGCAAATAGAGAAGTTCAAATATTTCAGTGACTGAATCACAAAAATATTATTGATCTCATTTGTTAATCAATGAATGGTTAATAAGAAGAGTAGGAAGACAAATTACAAGGTCACAGTCCGTTCGGCTGAAGCACGCTGTTATGGTCGGAGGCTCATGAGAGGAAAAGGTATGGCTAAGGACAGAAGATCCATTAAGCCCAAGCCTGTTCAATGATGTAAGCCACTGAGGCAAAGTAGATGTGGAGTGTGAGATGCCAGCAGTGTCGAGTCTTCAACTGATTTTCCTTGGGGAGATTGACCTGACCGTAGAGTGCTGGAAATCAGGTGGATTTGCTGTGACTAGCTTTTGACTAAGATGGAGTTTTCCATAAAAATGTAAACCAATCTTTAGAATTTGAATTACATAAAGCAAAAAATTCTTATATAAATGCTTATAATTTTACCACTCTACCACTGTGGGATGCATGCCACAAGATTTTGTGAGTAGTTCTGAAAAGTATGTCTTTTTGGACAATATCCAAAGTAGACCACATGCACACTGAATCAACCTTACACAATAGCTTTTCTATATATGTATCTATATCTACATCTATATTTATATCTGTATCTAGCTAAAAGAAAAGCTCCACATACTGATAAAATTATATAAAAGCAAAGACTAATGTTTTGGAATTTCTATTATACAATGAATTGAAAACAAAACAAAAATATTTTTTAAGGTATTAAGCAAGCATAGAGATATTTTGGCACTTACAAGGATTTCTGGGAATACAAGCAATCGTTTTTTGTCAGTGACCATATATTTAGGAACAGATCATTAACAATGCTTTCTTTAATATTTATTTAGTGAATGGTACATGTTAACTCTAAGGCCAATTAAAATCCATAATTGTAATATGAGAAACTTTTGCTCCACTTAATTTTTTAAATTATAAATGTAGCTAGCATTGAATCATTGGCTATGAGAAACTTTTGCTCCACTTAATTCTTTTTGTTATAAATGTGGCTAGCATTGAATCATTGGCTGTAACCATGTAATTTTAATGCTCAGGAAACATCTGTTAGAAAAACTTTCCCTATAGAAGACATTTATCAATGTCCTGCCTTATCTCTAGTTATCTTTGGTTTATTATATTTTATGATCATCATAAAACTGAAACCGTCCTCATTTACCTTTTTCCTCTTCTAAATTTTGGGAAATTATATTTTTAAATATTTATAAGTATCTCACTATATAATGTACAGAAATAATAAATAGCAGCATGCCTGATTTTAGAATGAGACTTCTGAATTTCTCCAGTAAATAGACTATCACAAATGTGCTTCTTTGAGTGTACCATGTCAAATGTAGATTAATGAGCAGACAGCATTAACACATTTATCATGTTATAATCTGATTAATATCTTTATTAATCAGGATATACTAACTTCGCTGTAGTATCAAGTGATCTCAAAACCTCAGTGGCATCTAATAAAGGTTGATGTCTTACCTGTGCCACGTGTTCATTGCCAGTCAGCTTCTGCTTCACCACATCGCCTTCACCCCAGACCTGAGCCTGGCTGAATGTCTTTTTACAAGATTGCCGACAATGAAGGAGAGAAGGAACATGGTGAACACTATGCAGTCTCAGAAGATCTATTTGGAAGAGACATGTTACTGCTGCTGTCATTTCCTTGGCCAAAGCAAGAGAAATGCTGAACCTGATCAGTGGCTTATTGTTTGAACAGTAGTACAATCTACTGTTATATCATAGAATGATATTGGAGTCATATATTTCAATTAGCCATAATCAAATCAATAGTTTTCTTTACACATTTTCCCAGAATCTAGAGCAAAATTTAAAAAGAAAAAGCAGATAAACGTTCTCATCTACAAAATCCATGTCCTAAATTCCACCTACTTTACTTTAAAAATCAGGTAGCTCATTTTTGTCCTTTTCTTTTTTTTTTTTTTTTTTTTGTTATCAGGGTTTATATTGATTATTTGGAAGAAAAAAGAGCCTCCTCAACTTTCCAAAATGTGCGCACACACACACACACACACACACACACACACACAAGCAACATTAGAGAAGTTGACCTAAACAGTTTTTAAAAACTATGACACAATTCACAAAAACTATGACTTCAAAGTTTCTCTTAGCAAGTTATATAATCAGAATGTGGGAAGGGGAAAACTATCGAGCTACCACAATTCTGCTGGTGGTTTCGTTGGCAGTTCTCATCACGTTCTGGTCTTAGTGTCATCAGAGCAATGAGCTCATCCCAAACTTGTTTTGTAGTGCCCCTCCATAAGGAAAAGAGTAAATCTGTCCTACTGACTGCAGCGTTCTACAACATCCTTAAAGTTTAGTTATTTTGAACTTTACAGAAGAAGTATGTTGTTGGTAGTGGTCATCCTTGCTAATACTCTTTAATCATTACCTGCCAGGAAACACTTTTTATTTACCAGCGTATGAGAGTTTAGGTGAGAATTGTTCTACTACCGAAACCTCAAGATATATTTGTACTATAACTATAAATATAGAATTTTTTTATAATTCTAACTTTTCAGGTACTTTTCTCTCTAGCAGTTTTATTTTAGTATACCTATTTTTCTCCATTTTTCATAGAACTGCAAGACACAGTTAATGGTTCTAGTTTACAAATATAATATTATTTCCAGAGTCATCAATTTCTTTGTCAGGACATGAGAATATATTTTTCCACTTTTAGACTTCCTAAAATGTCTGATAACCAAAACAAAAAGGATCATCACTATAGTTATGTATGATATAGTTTCCTCTATGTAATGTGTCGCATGGAGTATATCATTCCCAGCCGAAGGTCATTATTTTTTAAAACCATAAGGAACTAGAAATGAGGATACACTGACACAAATTGACAGCAGTGAATTCAGAATACGAAGAGTGTGCAAAGTAAAGCAGATGCATCCATGCCTAATTACCTAATTTGTAATTGCAACTATTCATTGCACTTGATTCTTCCCTTCAACTCCTTCCTTTCCTTCCCTCCTTGGAGCTCTGCCTTCCCAGCATTTGTATGGCAGCTTCGTAATAAACCCAGAATACTTAGCGATTTCTTCCCCGATTTGCTCTAGCTTCAAAGGACTATGGTCATGATTACATGCAATAATGATACATTCAATGTGAAACTACAATCTGTGTAACTTCATATTTCTCTTTGAAAGCGTAGATATGATTAATTGTGTCAACCGTAAGCAGAATAATAATTCCTATGCCCAGAGACAGGTCAAAGACATATATATATATAGAGAGAGAGAGAGTGTGTGTGTGTGTGTGTGTGTGTGTAAGAGAGAGATAGAGAGATTAACAAACATTTAAAAAAACAGATTTTAAAAACTGACCCCCAATTTATTTTTTTTTCTTTTGTATTGTGGTACAATACACATAACATTTACTCTCTTAATCATTTTTAAATGAACAGTTTAGTGATATTAAATACACATATAACATCATGTAACCATCACCATCCTCCGTCTCCAGGGCTCTTTCCATCTTGCAAAACTGAAATTCTACTCGTTAAACAACTCCCCATACCCCCTTCCCCCCAGCTCGGCTGCTAGCAAGCAGTTCTACGTTGTGTCTGTGTGATTTTGATCACTGTAAGTACTTTGTATAAATACAATCACATAGAATTTACCTTTTTGTGATGGGTTCATTTCACTAAACATCCTAAAGTTTCATCCATGTTGTAGTCTATGTCAGACTTGGCTTCCTTTTTAAGGCTGAATGATATTCCATAGTAGATATAAATCATATTATATATGTTATATTCCAAGAGTTTTATATTTTTAGGCCTTACATTTGGGTCTTTGATTCATTTTAAGTTAATTTTTATATGGAGGTTCATATAAGGTTCAACTTGATTCCCTTGCATGTGGAGATTCAGTTTTCTCAGCATCAGTTGTTAAAAATACTGTCTTTTTCGCATTGAATGATCTTGGCACCCTTGTCAAAATTCATTTAGCTATGTAAATATTTTATTCTATTGGTCAACATGTTTGTTTTTTGCCAGCTGATATAATCATATTGATCATTCACTTATTAGTTTTAAATTCATTTATTAGTTTAATGTGGGATTTTTTTGTGGAATCGTAAGAGTGTCTACATATATGATTATATCATCTGTGGACAGAAATAAGTTTACTTCTTCCTTTATTCCAATATATGTTCTTTTTTTTCCTTGCCTAATTGCTCTGGCTAGGCTTTCCAGTACTGTGTGAATTAGAAATGAGGAAAGCAGACTCCCTTGCCTTGTTCCAGATCTTATAGGAAAAACACTTTTTTAAAAAAAAATTATGTTGAGGTAGTTTCCTTCTATCCTAGTTTGCTGAGTATTTTTTAATTATGAAAAGTTATTGAATTTTGTGAAGTGCTTTTACTGCATCAATAAAAGAGAATTCTATGTCTTTTTTCCTTCATTCTGTTAATGTGGTGTATTCCATTGATTGATTCTTATATGTTGAACCATCTTTGTATTCCAGGCAAAAAACCTGCTTTGAATAATTCCTTTAATATGTTGCTGAATTCAGTTTGCTAGTACTTTTTAAAAGATATTTTTCTATTAATGTTCATAAGAAATATTGATCTTTCATTTTCTATTTTTTGTGATGTCTTTGTCTGCCTTTGGTATCAAGGTAATTCTGGCCTCATATAATGTGTTAGGAAGTGTTCCCTCTTATTTGATATTTTGGAAAATATTGTGAGTTGGGCTTAGCTCTTCTTTAAATGTTTGGTAGAATACAGCATAAAAGACATCAGGCCAAGGACTTTTGTTTGTCAGGATATTTTTGACTAGTAACCTATCTCCTGACTCTTCAAATGTCTATTATAATTTTCTATTTGTTTGTGGTTTAAATTTAGTAGGCGTTGTGTTTCTAGGAATTTATCCATTTCATCCAAGTTATTCAATTTGTTGACATTAATTACTTTCCTAATACTCTCTGCTGATCATTGCATTTACATGGAGTTGGAAGTAATGTTCCTACTTTCCTTTTCTCAAAATATTTTGGTAGCTTGGGTCTTCTCTCTTCTTTCTTTCTAGCTAAAGATTTTCTAATTTTGTCACTATTTTGAAGAACCAACTTTTGGTTTCAATTACTTTTCCTATATTTTACATTCTCTATTTTATCACTACTCTATTTTTTTATTATTCACGTTTTCTGCTAGTTGCAGGTTCAGTTTATTCTTACTTTTTTGTTTGTTTAGTTCCTTAAGTTGTAAAGTTAGGTTACTGATTCAGGATCTTTCTTATTTTTATAATGTATCCATCCAAATTTTCTTATGAACAGTGCTTTCATTGTGGTCCCATAAGTTTTGACATATTGTTTGTTCATTTTCATTTATATCTAAGTATTTTCTAATTTCATGTAATTTATACTTTGATCCATTGGTTCTTTTTTAAAAATTTTATTTATTATTTTTTAATTATCCTTTAAGTTCTGGGGTACGTGTGCAGAACGTTCAGGTTTGTTATATAGGTATATACGTTCCATGGTGATTTGCTGCAACTATTCCCCCGTCACTACATTAGGTATTTCTCTTAATGTTATCCCTCCCCACTACCCTACCCCCTGCTATCCCTCCCCTAGCTCCCCTACCCACCGACAGGCCCCAGTGTACGATGTTCTCCTCCCTGTGTTCATATATTCTTATTATTCAACACCCACTTATGAGTGAGAACATGTGGTGTTTGGTTTTCTGTTCTTGTGTTAGTTTGCTGAGAATGATGGTTTCTAGCTTCATCCATGTCCCTGCAAAGGACATGAACTCATCCTTTGTTATGGTTGCATAGTATTTCATGGTGTATGTGTGCCACATTTTCCTTATCCAGTCTATCTTCGAAAGGCACTTGGTTCTTTAAAAGTATGTTGTTTAATTTCCACAAATTTGTAAATGTTCTCATTTTTCTTCTGTTATTTATTTCTAACTTTATGCCATTTGATCAGGAAAATATTTTGTATGATACCTTTTAATGTAAATCTTTTGAGACTTAATTTATGACCTAATACATTTTCTATCCAGAAAAATGCTTCATGTGTACTTGAAAATAATGTGTATGCCATGCTAACTGGGTAGAGTGTTCTGTATCTGTCCATTAGACCTGTCGGTGTATTGCACCATTCAAATCCTCTATTTCCTTACTTATATTCTGTCTCATTGTTCTATTCATTATTGAGAGTGGGATAATGATAACTACAACAATTATTGTAGAACTGTATATTTCTGTTTTCAATTCTGTCACTTTCTGCTTCATATATTTTTACAGCCTATTATGAGATGCATAAATGTTTATAATTTTTATATCTTCTTGCTACATTAAACCTTTTAATAATATATAATGTCCTTCATTGTCACTCGTATTTTTTAAAGTCAACTTTGTCTGATATTAGTATAACCATCCTTGCTCTCCTTTGCTTATTATTTGCATGAAATATATTTTTTGATCCTTTAATTTTTCAGTGTATCTATGTCTTTGTGTCCGAAGTGAGTATACTGTAGACTGGGCATACATAATTTTTTAAAATCCGTTTTGCTAACCTCTGTCTTCTGATTGGAGAGCTTAATTCATTTACACTTAAAGTCATTGCTGATAAGCAAGCAATTTTGCTCTTTGTTTTTTTATATGCCTTATAGCTTTTTCCTACCTCATTTTCTACATTTCTGTCTTTTGTGTTTAGTTCATCTAGTTGATTTTTCAGTTACATATTAATTTTTTTTTGCATTTTCTCTTCTCTATTTTCTTTGTTGTTACCATGGTGATTATATTCAACATACTAAAGTTGTAACATTCTAATTTGAATTTGTGCCAGGGTAATTTTAATAATACACTAATACACTCAAGTATTTTTAACAGCTCTGTTTCCACCTCTTTCAGCTGTTTATGCTATAAAATTATGTCTTATACATTTCATGTCCAAAAACTTAACTAATAATTTTTTGATGCATTCATCTCTCAAATTATGTAGAAAACAAGTTGTGGAATTACAAACCAAACTTACAAAACCGGCTTTTAGCATAATAACTGTCTTAGTGTTTTAGTGTCTTAAATGATATAGAAAACAAAGTGAAGTTAGACAACCCTGTTATAATAATACTAGCTTTTAAAATTGCCTATTTTTTTAACTGAGATTTAATTTTTATATAACTTTCAGTTATTGTCTAGTGTCTTTTTATTTCATCCCAAAGAATTCCCCTGAGTGTTTCTTATAGAGAAGATCTCAAGGTAATAAACTCCCCCAGCTTTTGTTTCTCTGGAATGCCTTAATTTCTCCCTCATTTTGGATAACAATTTTGCTGAATCAAGCATTGTTGGTTGGCAGTATTTTACATTCAGTACTTTGCATGCCTTATGATTTTCACTTGAAAACTGGGAGCATTTGAATCTAATAATACGTTAAATCTGATAACCAGATTCTCCTTCTTTCTGAGGTTTGCTGTTTTTGCTCTTAATTTTTTTTTATTGTTGTAGCTGTCTCTGTGCCAAGTATTAGCATGAGGAGTAAACTTATTCTCTTCTCAGGATTTTTCTGAACTTGTATCATCCCACTGTGTATACATGCTGACTTCCTAATTTCACCCACATGTACAGTTGCTTGTGAATGTCTTCATCTTCAATACCAGGCTCCCAGAAGGTAAAAAGAGAAAAACAAAGGGAGAAATTATGAGGCACCACCCCCTTTATGTGCCCTAGGAGCCACCTCAGCCAGGGAGAGGGGCTGACAATAAATAAGGAGGTGCAATAACATTGGCCACCGCTTCTTTGTAGGCACCTCTGGGATTAGAAGCAGTGATCAGTGATCAGAGCATGGATCTCTGATATCTGGGGGGCAGGGTTGTTTTTTGCCCAGCCTAGCTTCTGCAAGCTATGTGGTAGCTGTTCCAGGAACAAGTGGACCACTGTCTGCCACAGAGTTGAGAGACCAGAAATGAATATGTGCTATTGTGCTAAAAGCTAAAATTGACCAAAATTAACCACAATTGACACTCTAAGCCATTGGGAAGTTGCAAGTACAAATATTTCCCTGGAATTTAATTTCAGTAGACTCCAGAATTCCATAGTAGTTATGTCAGACAGATTCTGCCAGTGCAATTTTTTTTTCTATGTGGGGATCCATATTTCTAGTGCTACCTACTCTACCATCTTTCTAGAATACTCTCTTCCCCAGTTTTTTATATTATCATTTTGGGGGTTGTAAGCCAATAATCTGTATTTTAACAATTTCTCTAGGTGATTCTTTGCCTACTTTAACTTTCCAAACCAGAGTTAGCCCTCTCTATCCTCAGTATAAAACAAAGGCACCATGGAAACATTTGGCTCTAAGTGTGGTTCCCATTTAGTTTACATTCCAAACTAGAAAAAAAATTAAGAGTAAAAGAAGGTACTATTAATAATTCATCTGTAATAATATATATATATAAACTAGGATTATCTGAAACAGGTTTTTGAGACACACTTAGAAGAAAGCATGTTTCAAAAATTTTTTAGGTGGTGCCATTGATTTGATTTTGTCTAATTTTTGCAACAAAATTTTGACTTTTATAGTGAGGTGACATCCATCAAGTCTGAGTATTCATATCTAAAACACAAAAGCAATTTTTTTCTAAGGATTTCATGTAGGTCATATAAAAGTAACTAGAAATATTGAATCCATAATATGTCATATGAGTTGCAACCATTTTAATATTTTGTTCATTTTTATATATTCTATGTATATAACATATAGTGGTTTTCTGATGGTAACTTCCAGTTCCTCTTCCAAAATGGACTGGGCAATTTTCTTATCCAGGGAAGACTGTTCTTATACCATTCAAATTTTTATCCATATTTTTCTCTGGGTCCCCTGCTGTTGTTATTCCATACCATCTTGTATGGGATTGATCTCTTCCTTGTGTTAGAATCAATATTATTATTTTCAGAAGTCTTGGTTTTTCCATTGGCAAATGTTCAAATAAAACTTTATAACCAAATCTTTATAATGCTGTTGCCAACTTTGTTGCTTTAAATAAAGCTCAGTTGCTACAGGGCAATTGTGCATGGGGATGGTTATGTGCATCTGTGTGAAAAATGATATTTTAAATGCTTTGTGGGGAAGAGTAACCAGTCTGGATTGAATTGAATGCTAAATTGACTTTCCATTTGGAAAAAATTTAGATGTTATAGTAGTTCTTATATGAGAACATTAAACATCTCACCCTAAATGAAGTACCTCAGGGTATGTTGTGATAGCTATAATTGTTTATGAAGGAAATATTCACTCTTAGAAGACTTGAGTATTGACAAGAACTTGGAAAAGGAACAAGTAGCAACACATATCCAACTGTGCTTCAGCAGGGGAAATACAGTTATGTTCCTGGGTCACTGGACTCTTGTTACGGATTGAACAATTCAAAGTATATAAACAGACATAATAAGTGCAATCAGAACTTGGTGAAATATGACTGTTCTATTTGAATTCAGCTTCTAAGCAATATTCCCCAAAGAGATCGGATATCGAATCAATGTAGCTACCAGCCTTGAAGTTACCTGAACTTGGTAATCTATTATTCCCTTAGCTAGTAGAAACTGACTATGGTGAATTCTTACCCCAAATGTATTTTTCCATACTAGATAAACTACATGAACTTTCTTATTCATAGTCTATGATTGGTGCGCCCTCTCTATCTCCCTTTTTTGGATGAGCTGAAGGACTCCTCTGTGGTTCTAAAGGTGCACCTGTGTGGCTGTTGTCTAATGTCCCATTTTGGTGTTCAATGTCATAATTTTAAGGTGATTCTGAGGAATAGTTCTAATTAATGCCACCAAAATTTGGTGAACCTTTGTATTTGGGGAAGAGGGTGAGAATTCTTTACCATATGCCTCAAACCTGGCTTTTTTGTTTCTGTGTATGAGATATTTTCCAACTGCTTTTCTTACTTTTAAATTGTATTAATAGATGTAAGGTTTTGGCATTTTGGCTAATTGAATTTCAAATTTTTATTTGTTTGTTCCTGCTTTGATAAGCTACTTGTGTTTGAAAGACAGTAGCAAAGAGGCTTCATTGGCCAACTGTGAGAAGACATGCTTACAGTCACATGAAAGGAGAAGAAAAATATGTGTCTGACTATAGACCGTATCTGCATGAACACTACAAATTTCTGAATGCTATCTAGAACACATACTTTGTTAACATGATGTCAATGATGTGGATATTAAACTTACTTTTCATTTTGTTATAAATATTTAATTTAGATGTGACCTTTGACCATTTTTGTATAATTTCAACAAAATAGATATAACTGTGCAAAAAATTATCTTAAAGGAAATTTTCCATGATATATTTTAAAGGTCATGTTTTCCCTGATGATGGCATGTTTTTATAGTGAGACCTTGGGGAAGACAGCAAGGAGATCTGAAAGCTAATGCAAAATTATCTTTACTTAGCTGGATCTCCTTGGGCTGGTCATTTACCCTTTAAATCCTAATTGCCCCCTTAGCACTCACAAATGTCATCTCGCCAAAGCCATAACTAAGCAGAAAGTGAAGCTTAGTATTTTTTGATGTGATAGAAGAGATTTGTGTCCATGCAATCATGACAGTAAAAATGAATGAATATAGTTTTCAAACATTTCTTTAACAGAAACTTAGCCTTTGAGTTTAAGGTTATATAAAGTGAAAAGGAATTTGGGTAATTAATATGAACTCAAACATTAAAATATTCCTCAAGTAATCCAAAGGTATCAGATGGTCAATGACATAAAATACCTCTGTAGTCGTTATGATAAGAAGAGAAGGCCCTGGTGAATGGCTAAGTAGTGATGAGAGTCTAAGGCTAAATTGCTATGAAGAAAGACTGTAATAAAATTTTTGAAACATACTCAGAGATATTTCTTGAGATCATTATCATGTATTCCATACAAAAATGTATTTTTTCCACTTTATTTCAATGATTTTTTATGTACAGCTATAACTTTAGAAAGCCGGAGTGTTATTCTTTGGCTTTTCTCCCTCAATTAAATCATGTTTTCTTGGTGGAAAGAGAGTTTTAAAATAAAATGGAAGCAAGTGGTATTAATTTAGAGAGTTACTAAAACTGAAAATTAGGGAAATGTACATAATATAAGCTAATAATTTTCTGTAGTAGTGTTAGACCATTTATGGGTGAATGACATTAAATATTTGTTAGTATAAAGGACATAAAGGAGCAAGCAAAGACACTAAGACCAGAACGTGACCCTATATCTATATCAGCTTGAGTCTGTTTATAGCAGAATCACTACAAAGTGGTGACTACACAGAGTTGCAATTTTTTTTCTTTTGAGATTCATGCGTTTTCACTAAAAGAAGAAAGGAAGGAAGGAGGGAAAGAAGGCAGGAGGGAAAGAGGGAAGAAAAGAAGGAAGGAAGGGAGGAAGGAAGAAAAAAGAAGTGAGGAAGGATATTTCATTAAAAAGAAATTCTTTGATGATTCAACATCATGGAGAAGTTACTGTATTGAGCTTGACCTGGATCTGTAACTCTTGACATTTACTCTTGAAAATACATCTGTTGTCTTGGCTGATAGTCTTAAAAGACAGAATCAACATAATAAGCCTGCACATGTATCCCCACATCTAAAATGAATGTCGAAGTTATAAAATAAAATACAATATATATTCTCAAATATTAAAAAAATATGTGCAGAGATACGGGAAGACATAGTGTGCTTATTTCTATAAAGTCTTTAGGTGATAAATCTCTTTTCTGCATGCATTATTGCTTAGATGTTGTTTGAAATTCTGTTCACATTGACATGCGTGCATTAAACTAATATGATAATGTATACATTAAATTACCTCAATTGATGTCCACACGCCCTGGTTTTTCACCATAACTTTTTCTTCCCAAAGTGCATGATGACACGGAAAAGAAAAGTTCACAGTGTGAAACTCAAAGGAAGTCTTTGTTAGGGCCTGAGAAATTTTTTTTTTTTAATCTCCATGCCTTTCACATTCTTAGCTTCAGTAATCCTTGAAGAGAACAGAGTCAAACCTTGTATTTTAATTAGGATCTTTCAGTGCTTGTGGCCTTGTGGAGCTAGAGGAAGAAAGACATTCTATGGGTGTGTGTGAAAGAGAGGACCAAGGTTGTTTTCTTTGTGACTAGCGTTTATATTGTGTAAGAGCAGATGGCAAACTTGAGATTAGATTTGTGATGTGAAACCAAATGGACTAAAAGGAAAGCATATAGCTTGAATTAGAGGTATTAAATTAGTATATCATATAAATCAGTGAATATTAAAAGAGGATATATTAGGAGAAAAAAGTAGTAGAAGTTGCATTTCAGAACCAATTACAACATTTGCAAATGGGCTTGTCACGTACCATCATGTAAATACTAGTCAAGTCTAAGGCGTAAGCAAGTATTTTTCATTTTTAAGGATAGTGGAAAAGATGGAGAGTTTAACAGTAAATGAGTTGACTGGCCTTCTAGAAGTCTTTACTTACAACTACAATTGTAATTTTTCCATGGCCATGCTATGAATTATTAAAAGAATATTGGCATTTCGCTATATTTTTAAAATCATCTTTAAATCATTTCAAATAGTGAAATAGTATTAGACTAATTTAACTTTCATTAAGTAGATTTTCAACTTCAGCCAAGTGTTTTAATCAATGTTTACTTCAGTTAGAGGATAGTTTTATTATTGTTTTTCTTCTTTGAAATAGTATCTTTGAAGCTAATGTCCACATGATTTCTTTACAGATAAAAGAATTCTGTTCACAAAATAAGAATAAACAACCTGTAATTTTAATATCACCTAAACTATTTTAATCTCTTTTTGAATATGTACTTTAACCTGAACTACATATATAGCTATAGATATAGGTATGCTTATATATAGCTATAAACACATCCCTTCAAACCTATAGAAATGTATTTCTCAAATGTGTAAAGTATACTGAAATTGCCAGACCACAGAAGATGTTTTGTATTTATGGACCTACTTGCAATTTGGGGTGTGCCAAATTCCCACATCTTGTTGTCAATATTGGTTTGAAATATCGAAAAGGAAATTTAAAATATTAAGGCCATCCTCTTTAGGATCCACTTGGAACACTGAAAAAGGTGTGAAAAGATTGATCTTGGATTTCTTGTGAGTTTGAGGTGTTACATTTATAACTTTCTCTTCATTGCATTCATACATGTGCTTGAAGCTTGCCGTCTTGTGGGAGACAGTGAACAACTTTTTTACCAATGCCACTTTTATAAGATTTTACCTGCACTGTGTCAGTGTAACTCTTTGGTATGCTGCTTAAGAGAGTACCGGGAAGATGACCTACCCTGAGTCATCCAGAGAAATGTTTCCCCAGTTCCTGTTGGTCCTATGAATCATTAATGTCTTTATAATAAATGCCCTCCTAAAAATTAATGTAACTGGGTTGATCGTGTTGCATGACATGAAGTAAACCTAACTGCTGTGACAGGGTGCGGTCTGCATCATGGGAAATACATGATGGGAGTGAGGGACAGGTTCTCCTTCAGCACCCACAACAGGGACCATTAACCAAGGCTGGCGCACTTCTCCAGTGAGAACAGATGTAACCTTGGACTCTTTCTCCACGCAGTGCTTCAGGAAGCGTTTCGACATGAGTCTGCACTGGCATAGGGAAATAAGCTGTTTGGCATGGCTGCCATGTAGAGCTTATTTTCTTTTACCTCTTACAAAGAGTTATTTTAAAAATAAACTTTGGGAGGCCGAGGCGGGTGGATCACGAGGTCAAGAGATCGAGACCATCCTGGTCAACATGGTGAAACCCCGTCTCTACTAAAAAAAAAATACAAAAAATTAGCTGGGCACGGTGGCGCGTGCCTGTAATCCCAGATACTCAGGAGGCTGAGGCAGGAGAATTGCCTGAACCCAGGAGGCGGAGGTTGCGGTGAGCCGAGATTGCACCATTGCACTCCAGCCTGGGTAACAAGAGCGAAACTCCATCTCAAAAAAATAAATAAATAAAAAATAAAAATAAAATAAAATAAAATAAAACTATTGTCAACCAATGAGTGTAAAGGTGTTATTTTTGATGATTTTTTTTAAGTTTATGTTTTGAAATCCCCTCTCCTTTGCAGGAAAAAAAATAAGATACAGAATATGAAGAGATAATTTAAACGATAGACAAGTAAATAAGCATGTTTATGAGACAGAAATCAAGAAGAAAAGGCAATGATAAAAAGCGCTGGAGCCAGAGGCATCCCAGGCCCTGGGACTGGATGCAGGCGCTCACAGTGGGATGCTTGGCCACTCTGGGGCACTGAGGGATCTAAGTGCCACTCACAAGGTGAATGGCCAGCAAAAGTTACTACCTAATGTAAACAACGTCTGGGCTCCCACCTTGAAAAATGATGCTGAAAAAATGGTGTTACTGATCATTGTTTGGGACTAAGGCTTAGTAAGGTTTACTTACAGAAAATAAAAAAGCAAACAGTCATACAGACAATATTAGGCCAAGTTGCCTCTTGGATCTGCTCCAGGGCTTGACATATCCCACGATGACAGGGAAAAGGGTGGCACTACGCTAAGTCGTGGCTTAGGACGGGAGACCACAGGGCAGGGGAACGGAGGCAAAAGCAAAGTGGAAAACCTGTGTCACTAATGAGAAAAGGGAGAGCAAGAGAAAGGAAGAAAGAGAGAAGATGGGTGTCCTCTAGTCAAAATAAACATACTAAAACAAATAGAACAGTATGAAAAGACTCTACCTAGGTTACGTATCCGCTAAAAAAGACACGGCATTCATGTTTCCTATTGCTACTGTAGCAAATTGCCACGAATTTAGTGGCTTAACACAACACGCATCCATGACTTTACAGCCGCTTAGACATCCAGCATGGAGCTCCCCGGGCTGAAACCCAGGTGTTGGCGGGGCTGCTTTTCTTTCGTTTTCAGCTCTGGAGGCTGCTGCGTTCCTTGGCTCTTGGCTCCCACTCCATCTTCAAAGCGCATCACGGCAACCTGTGCTTCTTTCATCAGGTCAGCTCTGTCTCTCACATTTCTACTTCTCTCTTGCAAGGACCCTTGTGATTCTATTGGACTCACCTGGATAATCCAGGATAATCCCTTCATCTTAAAATCCTTAATTTAGTCACACACAGAAAATCACCTTTGTTATGTAAAGTAACATTTCCACATCCTGGAGGAAGGGGGCGTGGATTTGTCTACCACAGCATCCACAAAAGGAATGACAAATATTGTACAATAAATGCATACAGAAATACATTTGTGGATTCAGGAAAAATCAAGTCATGGTTGCAAAAATATGTAACAGATAGAAGAGTTTCCAAACTGGACATCCAGGAAAAAATTCACCCAGGATGCAGCTTAGAAAATATGCTAGGGCATATACGAAGGAATTGCATGTATGTGTGCATGCACACACACACACACACACACACACACACACACCACATATAAAAGAACAATTCAGAAATATGAAGGGTAGATTTAGAGACTCCAACATATAACCATGAGGTTCAGAATAAGAAGAATAAAGGAGAAACAATATTGAAAAAAGTAAGGATTTTCCACAATTGAAGAAAAACACCAGACTTCAGATCGAATGTTCATGTCTAGTACTAAGAAAAATAAATGAAAATAAATCCACGTGGAGGCACAAAGTAATCAAACTGTAGTGCATCAAAATTCGTATTCCCTTTCAGTTTGACAGGAGGAACAAATTCAAGAGATGTATTGTACAGTATGGTGAGTATAGTTAATATTTTTTGTATTCTTGAAAGTTGCTGAGTAGATTTTAAATGTTCTTACTACAAAAAAGATAAATATGTTAAAAAATGCATCTATTAATTAGCTTGATGTAATCATTCTATAATGTATAAGTCTTTCAAAACAACATATTATATATGATAAATATATAGTCAAAATAATTAAAAATTTTTAATGATAAAAATAAATTTTAAAAATTGGAAATCCATGTTCTTAAAAGTTAAACATGAGAAAAGTATTACCCACAAAAAATAACAGTTAGACCTCTCTAGAAACCTAAGTTTTAAAAACAGACATTAGAGAATACTTTCAAAATGCTTTGGCAAAAATAAAAACAAAATAACAATGAAAGATCCCTACGAACTTAAAATTTTATACTCAGACAAAGCGTTAATCAAGATGAAATACAAAATGATGTACATGGTTTCTTACAGCTCAGTTTTCCTCTCTGGATTCACTTCACTTTCGCAATAGTATTTCTTGCAGTAACATTCTATTATTTGTATGTCCAAACATACATATTTATGCAGTAATTAATTCAAGGTGTGAGAGGAATGAAGATACTAATAACAGAAATAAGAACAGGGAATCAGAAGAGAGAAGTGCAGGCTCCCTTGCATGGCGTTTTTGAGTTGACAAGAGGACATGTAATCCCAAGATTTCTCTTGACCACTGAGACTAAATTTACACAGATTAAAGAAATTGTGTAACATCAAATAACTAAAATTACAGCCTTAGGAACTTCCATTTCACTAGAAGGAGTTTATCATGGAGCTGTTGTTAAAGGGAGGGTCAGATGGTCTAAAAATTAATTGGCAAACAAGCTGATTGCATTAAGCTGGAAGTACTATGGAAAACTCTGTGATTCTTTATTAAATGAAAACACTTTGGATATTGGGAAGATGGTAGCAGTGAAGTGTCCTTTGAATCAGGAATAAGCATTTTTATATGTTCTGTTTACATGATCATGATCTCAAGTTATTGTAGATGTGTTAATATTTGAAATAGGTTTTCAATCAGGAGTCAATTCTAATCACCCATCAGTGGCAACTTGGAGCCTTGAGTTTGGAAAGATTTTCTTTAGTGTGACAGGTTGTTCTTGTGTTGCTATAAAGCAATACCTGAGACTGAGTAATTTGTAGGAAGCAAGGTTTAATTGACTCACAGATCTTCAGGCTGTGCAGGCAGCGTAGCATCGACATCTGCTTCTGGGAAGTCCTCAAAAGAAGAAGGCAAAGGATGAGCAGGTGTCTCACGTGGCAGGAGCTGGAGCAAGAGTAGCAAAAAGTGCCACACTTTTAAACAATCAGATCCTGTAAGAACTCACTCACTATTGCAAAGACGGCACCAAGGAGATGGTGTTAAACCACTCATGAGAAATCCAGCCCCATGGTCCAATCACCTCCCACCAGGTCTCACCTCCAACACTGGGGATTACGTTTCAACACGAGATTTAAATCGGACACATATCTGAGCTATATTACATAGAATCCCTAGACAGAGCCTAATGAAGTCTGAGATCAATTAATTGTAGGTATCTGTCATCAGGTAATTTAAATAGAAGGAATGTCCACAGAGGTCTTGTAGGTTTGTGGCTTGTGCAGTAGTTTGTTGCTAAATGTTTAACAATAGGTTTTCATGGGTGGTCAGGGAAGGCCTTTTTTTGTAGCATTTGGCAATCTCCCTGATATAAATATTCCAACCATGGCTGATTTATTCACAGGTGGAACTGAATTCTGACCACAGATGGCTGTTGCTAACTGGTGTCAGCTCTAGAACCTCAGGAGTCTGGTGGGTTAATGCTGAAATTCAGTATCTAAAATACTTGTCATTTGTTCACCTATAGGGAAGTAAAGTATGGGTATGAGAAAAGTTTGAGTTAGTTTAGATAGTATTTATAAGAACGAGTTTAAAAGAAAAGAATGGAAATGGTTAGTGGGTTGCGTAATTGAGACTACAAAGAGTGGTTGAATAAATTGCTGTGTTTTTTCCTGGAGAGGAGGCAGCTGGAGAGTGATTTCATAATCTTTATATTTATGGAGGTTTTTTTTTTTTTTGAAAGAGGGTGGTTCCCAGTTACTTTCCATCTCTAAGTTTCAAATCAAGATAAATCTAGCCTTAAGTATTCCCCTTAACTATCCAATGATTATTGCTTTAAAAATATTTTAGAAAAAAAATGCACTGTAAAAAAAAATGGTTTTTTAGATTGGTTATCAGTTGATCCAGTTTCTACGCTTTAAATCCTGCTGACCTTTTACACTATATGTAAGATTAGGCAATAAAGATAGCGAAGGTTCCCGGGAAAACTTCTGAGGCCAGGTAAACCAACAGGAATCCAACAGCAATATGGAAAGGCAGGAACAATTTTATTTACCCAATAACTCTAGCTAGAAATTTCAGCAATTGCCAACCATTCCTGCTCCCTTACCTGTAATTCATCACACTGTTTCACGAATTCTAACTCCAGAAGTTCTCTTGAATTTTTCCCAGCCTGTTCTCTCAATTCGCTGGTCTAGTGCAAGCTATTCTTTATAATATTGCAACTGTTATTATTCCACTTTAAATAAACAGAGTGGAGAATCCTTGACCAGATGAATGAAAAGTTGGCCACAACTTGACATTATCCCACTAACTAACATTCTCTCAAAGTATGTTTCTCAGAAGGGTATTTTAAGTCATGCAAGACTGAATATCTTCTGCACGTGTTTTCATTGGTTCAATATGAAAGATTATTCTATTTCCATGATGTTACCAAATATGATTGGCATTGTGTTGCAATGCTCTTAGGTTTAATCCCTCTAAATCTTTTGCCTAAAATGTAGATATCTTTTGCTATATAAAAAAAAGACATTAGAGTCTATGCCAAAATTTGCAATTCTTTAAAAATTATTTTTTGTCTAAATCTTGAAAATAATTTAGATTCACTAAATGTTCAGGGAAATCTCTACTGAGAAAAATAAAATTTATAGCTCACAGACTAGATTGAACACACAACCATCTGTTCAACTTAAAACACTTGTCTCAAATAATATAATAACTCACAAATGATGATGGATTAAGTAACTTCATTGCATATTTATTAATTTATGTATTAGTCCAACTCTTTTTAAAGCCATCAATTTGCGTGAAGTTTATGAGTGAAAGATAAGCTAAAAATGAACAAACAAACAAACAAACAAACCTAGCATTTGATGATCTCCTAATATGTGCTAGGTGCTTTATATGTATGACATTTCAACAAATATTTAAGTCAAATACTATCTCTTTTTTCAGATGAAGAAATTCAGGCTTAGGTTAAATGATTTACTTGTAGTCACAGAAATGAAATGTGCCAATACAATCTGAATCTACTTAATGCTTCAAAATCTTTTTATGATACAATGTAGCTTCTTGTAGGGGAGTATAACATGGAAATAATGGAGGTAGTTTTTGCTGTCCAAATTTTTAGTATAGATGAAGAAAAATACATACTCAATTACTACTACTGTTTAAAAACAATGTCTTTGATTTAATATATGATAAATATTAAATGTGTGGTAATGAAAACAAACATGTTTTTAGAGTTCAAAAGGGAGAAAAACATCCTTTATAATCTGGGGCATTTTCGATATTCAGTTTTATTTATTGTATATAACGAAATGGTCAGCACTCTAACCAACCATCCATCCACCAATTCATCCATTCATCTACATGTCCATCCATTGATCCACCCAAACATCTATGTATCCATCCATTCACACATCCATTATTTCATCCGGCATTCATACATCAATAGCTAGTCTCTAAGAAAGAAGATAAATTTATTCAGGTTTCTAAGTGGGTAGCAGTATTTTGATACTAAAATGTGGATGTTTGTAATTTTGCTATTGCCGTTTCCTTTCCAAATGTATGCCAATCATATATTTCATTTCTAAGACTTATTATCTCTGAAATGCTTCCTCCTGGAAATGATGCACATCACTTCTACTGACATTTTTTTGGCCAAAGCGCATCACAGCCATTCCTGAGCCTATCTTTAAGAAGACAGGGAAGAATAATTCACTCATTTGTCAAAGAAATACAGGAGATCCTGAAATATTGGTGAGCACTGGTAATGTCCATCAAGCTGAAAAAAACATGGCATAGATGTTAATATATAGGACCCAAAGAGGTATTTACCAGGAGAAAACATATTTAAGACAGAAAGGTTTTCACTAAGAGCAAAAACATAAACTTTGTCTTAGTCAGGTCTGTCTGTTCTGACTACTCTAACAGAATACCATAGGCTGGGTGGCTGAAACAACAAACATTTATTTCTCAGCTAGTTCTGATGGCTAGAAGTCTGAGATCAGGGTGGCAGCACAGTCAGCTTCTGTCGAGGACCATCCTTCTGGTTGCACACTGCCGACTTCTCCTTGTATGCTCACGTGGCAGACAGCAGAGACTTCCTGGAGTGGGCTCGGATCCCATCCGAGAGAGCTCCACCCTCATGAGATAATCATCCAAAGTCTCCACCTCCTAACACTGACACATTGAGGATTCAAATTTAGAAATATGAATAACAAACCTGGAGGTAAAATTCTAAGTAGCAGAAATCTTTCATCTCTTCTAAAACTAACACTAGTAGAAAACGTATTCTTCCATTCAATGCTTAGAGTCTGTCTTGGAGAGCAGGAAAAGATATATTATATTACACGTGCACACATACATACATACATACATTTGTTTGAATGTGTGTATATGTAGATGTCTCTATATAATATATACACTAGCAATTACCTACTAGTGCTAGATGCACTAGTAGGTAGTTGCTATATCAGGGCACATTTATTATCGCTTTCTGCCTAATTCACTGGGGAGAGTTTTTTTTAATCAGTTGGTAATATATGTTTCAGTCTTTTCTTGCAAATAAGAGTGGAATAGGCCAGGCATGGTGGCTCACGCCTGTAATCCCAGCACTTTGGGAGGCTGAGGTGGGTGAATCACCTGAGGTCAGGAGTTCGAGACCAGCCTGGCCAACATGGTGAAATCCCATCTCTAGTAAAAATGAAAAAAAAAAAAAAAAAAAGATTAGCTGGGCATGGTGGCAGGTCCTATAATCCCAGCTACTCGGGAGGCTGAGGCAGGATAATTGCTTGAACCTGGGAGGCAGAGGTTGCGGTGAGCTGAGATCCATGCCACTGCACTCCAGCCTGGGTGACAGAATGAAACTCTGTCTTAAAAAAAAATAAAGTGGAATAGAAAAATTTTTACTGTTGACAATTGTGCCCTCAAGTGTTAACAATATTCACAAGTGTTTAAGGAAATAATTAGGTTCATTTCATTCTATCATACTTGTACTATAATTATAACATGACCTTTGTTCTATTTATATATACAAGTAGTATACTCTAATAGGATTTTCTGGGAAAAAGAAACACTGGATAATAGCTTAATTCCTTAACAGACTAATACAATAGTTCTTCAATGACCTTACCTTGGGAAAAAATTAAATGAAAGACACCTGCATTAGAGATCAGTTTCCTGATGTTCAGTTTATATTCATCATGCTGAGGAGTATCCAAGGACACCTTTCTTGTCCTATCATTTGATGGAAATGATTTCCTTGTGTTTTATGATTCAACTCCATTCTGCCTTAGACAATACAGTGACTTCAAACATTTCAACTCTATAATTGGTTGGCTGACTATGCCTTTTAAAAATTGTTTTTTGTTGTTGTTTGTTCAGAGTATTCTATCTCATACATAAGAAGTGGAAAACAAATTTTGGTTAAGAATAGTGGCATACACATTACAGAGTGATTTCACATTTCAGTATTATTTACAAATATGACATCAAACATTAGTGATTTCATTTCATTTTTATGTCAGAGGCATTCTAAATATGACATGACAAAATTAACTCTGAATTTCCTTATTTTTGTCAGTTTAACCCAGATCTTTGCTATGCAGTTCTGAACACTGCCACACTTTCAACTTTTAAACAAGAAACAGGTGGTTAATACCTCACTTCCCTAATCTCTCCTCTAATACAAAAATATTTTCTGTTTTGTTATTGATGTGATATCAGTCACATCTGGGTTCAGTAAGCACGTGTTTGGAGGATACTTTCAGATGTGGTGTTCCTTGACACACCTCAATTTGTACTGGAATCAATAATGCATAATCTGAAATCACAGTTATTGAGATTTTTCTCTCAATAATGAGATTCAAATGCTGCCCTGTTTGATCTGCATTAACTCTTTGGAATTCCAGAATAGTGACTGGCACTTCAGAAGTCACCAGAGTATTCTGTAGCCTTCAGAGGGTAAATTTCAGTCATGTGGTGATGATTTTCTTGGCAAAGAGTATTTTGCACACTGAGTCATCACATACATTCTCACACATTTTCTAAGCCCAGGTCAGTCTCAATTCCACCACTTGTAGGTAAACTGGAGATAATTTTAAAAGTAATTTCAGCCTCAGAAACAGTAAAATATGCTGAAGACGTGGACGCAGGCACAGAGTCTGCGTCATCTTAATCCCGAACTCTCAGATTAGTGAATTGTTCCAAAAATGACATAATGAATTATATTTACCTCTTCCTGCTGCTCATGTTTTGATATTTGTCATCAACTGGAGCTGGTGAGAGTTTTAATAAAGTGCTTAGCATCACCTGAGGGTAAATTTCTATTTCCCTTGGATTCCTTTGATCCTCCTCTGCACTTTGTGTAATGAGTGACCTTTCTATCTGGTTAAACTAGAGAATGTAGAGAAGCAAAGTGCTTCATGCAAGAGAGCATTAGTGATGTCAAAATGCAGGGCAGAAGGGTTTTGGACACAAAGGGCAGAGCGCTGCCTGGACTGGCCAGGGTCGAGGTTTCAGCCAGAACTCTCCTTTAGAATTTGAAATCTATGGAGAAAACACAGTGATGTAGATCAATACATTCTAGTTTTGTTACAGATGTTGAAGAATGCAGCTCACTACTGCGATCATACATTTGGGCTTCCCAACTTTTTCTCTTGAATGAAACATATTACAAAATTGGCAGGCTTTTTTCCTAACAACTGTGAAGTGCTAGTCTTTAGAAGTTTTCAGCATCCAGCAGCAAATAACATGAATGTCCAACAACGAGGATTTCTCCAAAAAAGAGAGAAACCTAAATGAAGCTGAGTCAAACATTATTTCTTCTTTAAACAGAGGAAGAACACTCTTAACGCAGGAAGTTATGAGCTGAATGCAAGAAGCAGCACGTGCCTGGGAGGTGGAAGTTCTGTCTACTCCAAGGAAAAACTGTGGAGCAAGTAGCACTCCCAGAAAATAACATACCGTGGTTGACTCCCATTACTTTTTCTCAATGAATTAAATTGGTTTATAACATTGTCTTTTTGTCTGTCTGTTTTCGGTTTATAAATTCCCGTCAATATTTTCTTTCATTTACTTATTTTGGGTTTAATTTGTGCTTTTTTCTATCTTTAAGATAAAAGCATAGATGATAACTGATTTTGGATTGCTTATTTTCTAACATAGGCATTTAAAGATAAAAATTTTCTCTTACCACTGATTTAGCTGCATTCTTCAAATTTTATGTCTCAATATTTTATATGGTTTATTTTTCTTATCATTCAATTTAAAATATTTTCTAATTTCCCTTGATGGTTCCACTTCTACATATAGATTATTTAAAATTATTTGCTTTCCAAATATTTGGGAATTTTTATAGATATACTATTGTTTGTGATTTCTAACAGAACACCATTATAGTCAGAGAAAAATACTATGTATGATTTCAATCCTTTTAAATTTATCACAACTTGTTTTATGGTTGAGATGGTGATCTCCCTGAGTGAATGTTTTATATGCATAGAACAGATAAAGTGTATTATTCAATTGTTGAATGTAATGTTCTATATATGCCAGTTAGACGAATATTGACACTGTTGTTCAAGTCTTCTACATCCTTATTATTTTTTTATCTATTAGTTATGTTAACTGCTGAAAAAAGCGTATTTAATGCCTGACTGTAATTATAGTCGTTTCTGCAATCCTGCTTCAGTTCTTTAAATTGTTAAATTTATGTAACTTGAAGCTTTGTAATCACATTTACCCACATATTTAATTAGAATTTTTTGCTGTTTTATAAATATTTATCCTTTCTGGGGCTTTTTCCTCCTTCCAAACTGGTGTTTTTCCTCTTAAGCCTGAAGAAGTTATCTTAGTATGTTTTATAGAACAGATCTGCTCCAGACCATTCTCTCAGATTTTTCTGATGAACATATAAAAATATACAGAAATATTTTTAAGGCATTGTCTCAGGATATTTACTGTCATGTTTACAGTTTTTTCTTTTGCTATTTTTTGACAATATAAAGACATTTCATAGACTGCTAGTTTCCATCTTCTTATGAGCACAATGTGTGTTTCTCATCTTCTCCAGCCTCTTTCAGGATTTTCTACTCATGTTTGGTTTTCATCATTGATTTGATGATCGTTTGCCTAGTTCTTGTTATATTTGAATTTATTTACTGAGTTTCTTGTATGTGTAAGTTGATATATTTCACCTATTTTAGAAAATTGTCACCCACGGTCTCTTCAAAACTGTTTTCTACCTCATTATCTGTCCTCTTTTTTCAAGACAATTAATGTAAATGTATTTGATGACATAATATTTTCCTCAGATGTCAGATGAGGAAAATATTTCTTGTTTATTTTATTTCTTTTTTTATTTATTTTATTTTTCTTTTTTATTTTATTTTTGAGATGGAGTCTTGCTCTGTTGCCCAGGCTGGAGTGCAATGGTGCAATCTTGGCTCACTGTAACCTCCACCTCCCAGGTCCCAGCGATTCTCCTGCCTCAGCCTTCCGAGTAGAGTAGCTAAGATTACAGACAACCGCCACCATGTCCAGCTAATTTTGTATTTTCAGTAGAGATGGGGTTTCACCATGTTCATCAGGCAGGTCTCAAACTCCTGACCTCAGGTGATCCTCCTGCCTCGGCCTCCAAAAGTGCTGGAATTACAGGCGTGGCTCTCCTTTTCTTCTTCCCTTCCTCTTTTTTTCTACTTCTTCTCCCTCTCTCTCACCCTCCCTCCTTTTTGTTTTTGTTTTTGTACTTCGATGTGGATGATTTCTATTGCTCTATCTTCATGTTTACTGTTTCTCTCCTTCGGTATCCCAGTTTACTGATAGACCTGTTAGATTATTTCTCCATTTTAATATTGTATTATTTTTCTATTATTGACATTTGCATTTTTAGTTGTGTTTATCTCTCTGCTAAAATTCTTCTTTTTTTTCAGAAATATAATCCAAAAATAGTGTTAGATTATCTGACATATCTACTATATTTAATATAAAACTCCTCTCTGATAATCTCAACATCTATATATGGAATGGCTTCTGTTTCTCTTTCTTCCCTTGGCCGTATGCCATATTTGTCTTTATACATCTTATTTTATATATACATATATATATGCATATATAAAATACATATGGCTTCTTCATGTCTTGTAACTTTTTATGATCCCTTCCATTTAACAGGGCATGAGATCTGAGCAAGGGAGAGCTTCTGTTTCTCTTTGTGCTTTGTAACCCAGCTGCTGACTCCCCGAGTCTGGGCTTCCAGTGAATTCTCTTTGCCATCTGGTTGCTCCCCCAGCTTTTTCACAACTCAGATGTCTATGCTTTGCTGCTCTGCTCTGAGCCTTTGGGGGTTGAGTGGACTCAGTGAACCCCCCGGAACCTTGGAGGTGTTTCTCACTGCTCTCCTGCTCTAACCAGCTTTCAGCAGCGGCTTTATGGCTTAGAGGGTCTTCTCACGGTTCTCCTGAGCTGCTCCCAGCCTCAAGTCAGCTCCACAAGCCTCTGATATTTTTCAGATCTCCTACTGCACCCCTGAACTTGGGTGCATTACATGCATGTACTAAAGTAAAGGCCCCCTGAGACAGAGAGGGGAGTGGGTGCAGAGCTGCTTTTGACTGAGCTTCCTCAGGGTCCTAAAGAATCACACTGCATAGGCTTTTGAAAATGTGCTGAAAATTGGCCTTGTTTCTCACATCCCTTCCCTAGCAAATCCCTGCTCATCTGCCCATCACTCCACCAGCATCAGGGAAACACTTGATCCTCCTCTCACAGGAAGAGACCATGACTTTCTAGATTTTAGTTCAGTCAGGCTTTCTTGCATCCCCAGCTCTTCAATGGCTTTTATAAACTATGTTTTGTTATTGCTGTTTTCAAGTTATCTGCCTTGTTCTCATTTTTAGTTATCTTATGGCTTTCTAATTCCTAACCAGAAGTGGAAACTGCTAGCTATTATTTATAACATGGTCCATTTGCAGTTTATAGGGGTGGTATATGAGTCAAGTTTGTAAAGGCCAGAAAAAATTGGTAATGGCAGATGTTATCTTGTCTTAAGCTTGGCTTTGCCTTTGCCACTGAGGCTGTGTTGTTTTAAATCTTATTGTGCCTGATAATTTCTCATTACATGAGTGTAATAAACTTCTGGAAGGCTGGGCATGGTGGCTCACACCTGTAATCCATCCCAGCACTTTGGGAGGCAAGGCAAGGAAATCACTTGAAGTCAGGACTTTGAGACCAGCCTAGCCAACACAGTGAAACTCATCTCTATTAAAAATGCAAAAATGAGTCAGGTGTGGTGGCGCAAGCCTGTAGTCCCAGCTACTCAGAAGGCTGAGGCTTGAGGATCCCTTGAACGTGGGAGGTGGAGGTTGCTGTCAGTCAGGGTTATACCACTGCACTTCAGCCTGGGCAACAGAGCAAGACTCCATGTCAAAAAACAAAAATAAAAAAAATAAAAACAAACTGCTAGAAGAAGTTTACATTCTCAGCAAACTGACACAAGAACAGAAAATCAAACACCGCATGTTCTCACTCATAGGCGGGTGTCGAACAATGAGAACACATGGACACAGGGAGGGGAGCATCACACACTGAGGTCTGTCGGGGGGAACTAGGGGAGGCACAATGGGGGTAGGGAGTTAGGGAGGGATAACATGGGAGAAATGCCAGATATAGGTGATGGGGAGGAAGGCAGCAAACCACATTGCCTTGTATGTACCTATTCAACAATCTTGCATGTTCTTCACATGTACCGCAAAACCTAAATATATATATATGTTTATCAAATATTTTAAGACATGTCTGAATACCAGTGTAAGACCCAACTGGGAATCTTTATGTCTTATTTCGTCCACAAAGCCCCACCCACACCTGGACTTAAGAAAGTCTTTTAAAACATTTATAGTTCAAGCTATCTGGTGTTCCAGGAATTTACATTAAGATTGATTTTCAAAACCTGTGTGGTCTAGTCTAGGAGGATAATTATTTGTTAATGTAGATATTTTATAGAGACTTCAGGCAAACACATGAATGAGGAACAAGGAAAGACGCAAAGAAAGGAGTGATATCTTAGACATCCTAAATCAAATTATTATTTTACCAAAGAATTTGGTGATATGATTAAATTCAATTTCTAAATAATTAATTTTTCTGTTTCATGAGGCCTTGTGCATGTAAGTATAAGAAAAACAATTACAACTGATCTATGATGGTTAGATAATACAACAGCCTGTATTCTTTCGAATGATGAGATAAATGAATAATACCTTTTATAATCATTTTTTTTTTTTTGTATAATCATCTAGTTAAAGCTCTCTGAGTGAGTTAGGAAAGCCTTCGGCTACATGTGAAAGAAAGTCTAACTCACAGAGTCTTCAACAAATGGTGAGTCTTTTCTTTTTTCCTTAACGCTGGAATCTTGCAGGCATTAGATTAGAGACAGCGGTGTTCAAGGACTGAAAATCGGTGATTGCTTTTGCTTTAGGCTTCGTGCCTACATTCAAAACAAGAGGGTAGGATAAAGGATCATTCATTCTGCATCACCAGGAAAGCAAAGCCTTTCTAGACACCTCTTGGCAGTCATATACGCAACACCTTTGTGGCAGAAACTGGGTCATGTGTTTATGCCTATGCGTGAGAGAGGGTTGGAAGGTGGGAACATGGGGTCATATTTGGCTAGGCCAATTGTATTTCATCTCCTGGGCATGGGGGATTGATATTGGGTAGACAATAATCAGTTATTATCACTCTCCCTAAGTGTTCCTCTGAAATATATTACCTGATTCTGGAATTTTATTATGAAAAGTTATTTGATATTCAATAGTTATAATGGTAATTCAATACAAAATATATATGTTGCCTTTAAAAATGATAATTTAATATCTAGAGTAATCTCATCTACATTTGACAGTAATATTGACTATTCTATTCTCATAAGTCTTGTATCATTTTTGTTGTCATATTGTCATTAATTTAAGGAAGAAAAAGTAGAGTTTATTTCCCAATCACAAATAAAAGTAACAGGTTGTTGTAAAATTATCAGTGTTTCTTGAACTACCCCACCTTGAATTTTGATTCAAGAATGGAAGTAGTGTTGACATTCATGGAACTTAGAGCAAATACCAATCCTAATCACATCACATCTAAAATATAAGCACATTTCAAATTTATGTAGATTTTAAATAATCTGTTTTCTTTGACTTGTAGAAAAAACCAAATAGCATATTGCATTAAGAACAAAACGTTCTTTAATCTGGATCAAATTACAATCTTATAGTAATAACACATAATTATATACATGAAATATTAAAATTTAGCATATTCTTTAGACAAAATATCCAAAGACATCAATGTTCTCATTATTAAAGAATTACTTTCCAGTTCACTGAATAAACGTGAATATTAAGGATTTGGTTATTTTAAGAATAAACTCTAAGTTGTTTTTTTTTTTTTTTTACTTCAGTATGAAAAGCATACAAAAATGGTAACTACATCTTGATATGATGGTTTGAAATATCTGGCATAATTTAAAAGCAATTTTCCATCTGGCTGTACAGTAAGCAAGTAGAATTAGAAGATTTGGTTTCTGTTTCTTGACGTAAATGGTTGTGATTAGTCTGGTTTCTTTGGTTAGCTTTTATTACTGTTTTTACTTCTTCTCTTGGTATATCTGTGTGGACATGCATACAGGATGACATTTCTATCATATTATGGCTTAACAAATAAAACAGAAAACATGTTTATTTTGGATACATGTGTATTTTGGAGACCATATTTGTTGCCTACTCAACAGTGTTCTTTTTACTTCTTGGCAGCCTCCTCGGTATCCATGCGTTTATGGAAGATGACGTTACCAGCAGCCCTGGGGTAAGTCTCAGTCGTCTAAAGCCAGTCTTGATAATCCCAGCAGAGTAGCAAGGGAGCACAACCTAGTTCTGTCGAGTGGGAAGTGAAGAGAGCTGTGCTGGGAGGCTTCTCAGAAAAGGCTTGTTTTGGCAAAAGAAAGAGAGGGAGGAACAGTTATTTTTCTTCTGCTGGACGAGGTCCTGTGTGTACCCAACAACTGGAAGTTCTCGTGCCCACTGAGCCTGGGGAGATTCCTGTTTAGGGCAACCTGGTGAGAACAGACAACCCTTGAACCACCTTACCTAGGAACTCCTGATGATAAGACAGAATACATTCTTTTCACTGTTAAACTGTTTTTTATTATTTGAGCTGGGTACATCCAAACCCACATAATTAGCCATATGTAAATATTCTGAAATCTATGTCAATTCAAATTATATTTAGGTTTTTGTTTTCCAGTGATCAAAAATACAGTATCTCAAGCAATATTGTGTGTGTATGATATTATTACTTAATAACTGGAAGAATTTTGATGTAGATCCTAGTGGTGATCTTATATGCTATTTGACTTTTCTAGGATTTAATAATGGTAACAATAAATTTATACAGAGAGAGATTTTAATTATAGAAACTCATTAGTTTTGTCCATACTGGAAAAGTGTTAAATTATATAGTTCAGTTGATATTGATATTTTGTAATGGATATTTTTAAGTTGTTAAGCATGAAGGAAAAGAATGTTTTAAGTAATCAGTTTCATATAGGCTTCCTAGATATTTTTATTATTTGGTATTGTCATGTTGTTTCATGCCTCATAATAGCTGATTATTAATAGGTTTTAAGCAACTGCTCTCTTTATTCCAGAGGTTTAGGCTGATAAAGAATACAGAGAATACTGGTCACGCATTTTCTACCAATATATTAGGACCATTTCTGGATAAGTTCTTTGACTTCTTTTAGGCATTTCTAAAATAAAATTTCCAAAAATCTCAAACAAAATCACTTCTAAATATCTGAATTCATATAATTTTACCTAATGTGGAACATTGGGAGAGCAGTGACTTTAATATAATACTTTAATGTCTAAGTGTGTACATCTGTAATTAATGAAATTAGTAGAATTTATAACACATGGTCATTCTTAAGCGACAGAGTCATAGAAATGTAATAGCACATTAAAATCCTCTTCTAGTGGCTCCTAGCTGCACCCCATAAACTCTTGGGTAGCTTTTAACAAATGCAAATTAATGAGCATTAACCCAGGCATTTGAAGGCCCAGATAAATCACCGTGCTCTTCAGGAATTCGTATGAACAATTCATAGTGCTATAATTTTTCCTAGGTTAACACTAGACCAATGTTGAGGAGACAGAAAGACAAACAAAATATAGGGACACTCTCCTCTGCTCGTTATAGGGTTCTCTTCGACCTTGAGGAGACCACTACTTGGCAACATGGACTGAATCATTTTCTGACTCCTTTTGCCCTTGATTTTGACATAGCCTTGGTGTCGAGAAATTCTTCCCTCAAAGCCTCAATCGCTCATGCTCAAATTTAAACATATTTCCTTTTCTGTAATCACTGAGGAGAGCAGATGGTCACCACCTTCTACACACTAAACCTTTGAGCCTTTTCTTCAGAATAAATGACCCTACTTCTTAGAATAGTAAAATTACAAGGGGTTTTGAAGTCAGAATATCCTTTCTCTGCCTTTAGACAAGAAGACTACCCTTCCCTCTTACCATCCCATACAGATGAGCAAAGCCATCCTATTTTTAAAAGAGATCAAGAGAAAACTAATCAAAAGCCTCCAACAGTCACACATTCCTCTGATGAGCAACCCTTACTTTCAGGAAATCATCATCATTATCATCAAATAGCATTTTCCTAACACCCACATGTGCAAAATATGTTTGTGTATTCAGACCCTAAAGAGGGCCCTAGAGGCCCAGAAAAAGTTGAAAAAAAAAGTGCAAAGGTACACAAACATCACTAGGCTCTTTGCAAGCAATGAGAGAATCTAGCTTATTGCCATAATAAATTATTTTTAAAAGGCATTCCAGAAACTCCAGGGGATTTTCATTTTCTATTTAGGAAAATGATCTTATAATTGAAGAATATATCCATTCGTTTTCTTTTCTTTAACTATTAGGACTTAGTAACTACTGACAAACTTAAGTCTAATGACCAAAGACTGAGAACCTAAAGATGCAGTGTATTAAATCTGAAACAAATCCGTATTAAGGTCTTAGCATTTGCAACACATATCATTTGCCTCTGTTACAAAGTGTGTATGTGTTGGGGGAAATTGTCTATGAAAACGTTCAAAGCTCTCTTCTCTCCCATTCTCGCTCCTCTTTTATGCTCCTGGAGAGCAGAGCTCAAAGACTGTTCTCGAAAGTAAAAATCTCCCCACCCATAGCTGGAATGCTTCTCCGTCCTTCAGCTTCACCTTCCAGTCTAGGAATCCCCAGTTTCTGAGTGTTACTGACTTTTGCTAGGTTTTAATTAAATAAAGCAATTTACTTGAAAGTAAGCCTTTTCTTAATTTATAAATATTTGATAAAGGGAAAATCATTAATTCACATTTGCCAGTCGAACACGCTGGTTGCTGCAGTGGGGGCACTTTGACGAGGGTGGCGTTCCAGTCTGGCCTTCAGGTTACCTTTAAGTGCTCTGCCGGGGGAGGAAAAGCACAGAGTAGGGTTCCATGTCTTCCATGCACTCCTTCCTTCTTCTGGGTATCTCAGCTTCATGAGAAGCTCCCTGTAACTGTGAAGGTAAGAGGCTCAGAGGGTAAGAGTTGGCCCAGCACCTGCAGATCCTGAAGGGCCCTAACCTCAATAACAGGCTGGAAACAATTTGTCGCACAAACTCAAAAGGTTGTTTTGATTACTGCTGCTGTACAGTTTTGATTTGGGATCCTAAAGTAGAGGAGCCAACTTGATGTTTCATTGCATAATTCCTGTACTGTCAGTAGTAGGTACTATCTCGCAAGACTTCACTACAAGCATAAAATATATGAGTAGAGCATAGAACAGTATTGGCATACAGCTCTTTTTATTTTTTGCTAATCGATATGTTTATCCAAACTTATTCTAGACTTAAGATATTCACTACCAGTGGATAACATGCTTAAATATTTTAGGGAAATGGTAAAACGGTAAACAGGTGTATTAGTATTACTGAATATCTCTTATATTTGAAAAGATGACACTTGGTGCTTTCATGCACCATACATTTAAACCTAATTGTCTTTCAAGGCAAGAATATTTATTACCATTTTTCTATTAAAGAATTTGAGCCTCCTTTACGATAAACTGAATTCAAATGTAGATATCTCTAATTCTGGAGTGCATGTGTGCACAATTATACAATTAATTTGGTCTAAGAATCAACAAAACTAAATAAATGTTAGGTTTCTAGAATTTATCTAAACATCCTGATGAATGACTAAATGTTGCTGATTTCCCTATTGTAATATACAGAAGTTTCAATTTTAAGATATAATCAGTGTGTTCTCATTTGATCTTGTATTTCCACGGAGCCAATCTGTCATTAAATGTACCTAAATTCTTCACTGTAGCCTTTTAAGATTTTCCAGTGTTTATCTGTTCTCTGTATCAGTCTCCATCACTGTCTTCACTCTAAAAGCTGTACTTAATAGCCTACTTACCGAATTAGTAGTTTGGGAAATACTGTATAGTTACATGTAAATATTACTTCCCTCTCTGCCACGGACTGGGCTCTGATTGCTTTGATTTCAATATCCCAGCAGCATCCAGACTTTCCCGATGCTTTGCATAAAGTTAGGAACCAGGCCTGAGCTCAGGACCCACGGCTGACATTGTCCATATGAGGACAGGCAGGTTCAAAGGCACAGGCACCAGCTGCTCCACCTCCGTGGCACAGCCGTATGGAGTCAGCCACAGGCCTGCTTCAGACTGCAGAGGAGGGCTTCTGACTTCTTTTTACTTTTATGCCATAGGAAGACACTGTAGGCCTACATAAACAAAAATAAAATGAAATCGAATTACAATTTCTTTTTAACCTATATAAGACATAAAGGGTTAAATATATATGTATCTATGAAGAAATGCATATTAAAAAGTGATTTGAAATAAGACATTTGGAAGCAAAATTCATTTTTCTTTGTACGAATAAGTAGTATGTTTTTCACACTTCAATATGCCATAATCATTGTCCTTACCTATTAACCTCAATGAGAAAGATAAATTATTACCTTGCAGAAATACGAGACTTAAGACTTATTTGAAAATGTTTAAAGGACATTCCTTAATGCAATACACTTCTATAAGGAACAGTACAGAATTTTATCTGAGATTATTTTTATTAATCAATGTTTATGATTCTTATGAATCATTATTTAGATCAGATTTTGATTCCATAAATGTGAAGTACATTGAATAATTCAGAATTAATTAGTTTCCATTTAATCAGTTTATGATTAAGCAATTTAGAAAAGACTATATAAAATAAGATTTTACTTCCTTTTGAACTATGGATGTATTCAAAAGAAAGTGGTAAGTTCACGAGTATAATTGTCCAAGTGAGTTCCGTAATCTATGAATACATAGGAAGTTCTTGTCTTTGAGAATAAATGGTTTAAGTGAATTCTATTATCTATATTGTCATTTTGTTTGTATTTCAACTTTGTTATGTGCAAACAGAAGGAATGGATGCACTCTTTGAACAGTTTCACAAATTAAGAACTTTAAATAAGCTTTTATCTTCTATTTAGATCAATTGTCTAAGGATGTGAGGTAATTTTCGTCCTCATCTTTTTATTTGTTAACTTATCCAATCCTATTAATGAGCATAAATGGCTCCCCAAGTGCAAATATTTGAAGGGAAATATTGGGCCATTGTAAATTCAGGTGGCATCCGTAGCTGATGGTGGAATGATGGGAAGAAACTTTCCTCACTAAATGTCAATCAAATTCATCAGCATGATACTTTTACAGGTCTGCACAGCTGGAAGAAACAGTCACTTCTGTTTCATTGTTATGTAAATTTATGCTGGTACTCAACGTAATCAACAACTGAGGCTAGAACCATCCTTGAAACAGTTTAGATGATTGGATTCTTTTCAATATAATTCTGAAAATGGAACCCCAGTTTCTTCTTAGGCTCTTCTTAAATATTCATGGTTATTCAGTATAAGTAACACAGAAATTCTGTGGTCAGCCAGTATAATCTTTTGCAAACAGTGTATGCTGTTCTTCTACTTACACCACCAAAATTGTAGCTAAAAAATTGGTATCTAACCCAAGAAAAATCTCAGGTAAGGTTTTACATTTCAGTGCCTAAGTCCCCATAAGTCATTTCAGCCGTAGCTTTAAAACCGTCCTTTAAAAGGATTTACCATCACCTCTTGTAAAAACTGGATTTGAGCAAGATGCATTTTATTAATCAAATCCGTGAGACAGTCAATTCATTACTTCTTCTGGAATGAAAAGGAAAAGAGTTATTTCACAAGCAGTTACATATGTTACATATGTAACTCTGCTTCCCTGAGTAGACTCCAATCCAGGTTTGATCCTGAATTTTCCCATTTTGAAAGGCGTGTCAAGTCAGCTCTCAGACATTGCATGAAACATGTTGCTCAGAAGTGACATCAAATGTGATTCTAAGTTTTGACAGATTCTTCTATACAATTACACATACCTGGCCTTCATAATAGGGTAAACTAAAACTCACTGAAGAAGAATAAAAAGGTTACTATTATAATTCTTGAGGATTTCAAAAATCAATGATCCTACAGAAGGAGAATAGGCCATTTATCATTACAGTCTTTTTGATGTCAAGGAAAAACGAAAAAAGAAACAGAAAAAAAACATTGCTTTTAACACAGCAGCTGATATTAGTAGCTTTAGAATTTACAAAGCACTCACTCCACTGTTACATTATTACAATTAACTCTCCAAATGTGGTGCAGCCAATCTTAACATTTGTATTATAATTATTTCATTTGAAAACTGAGAAGAGGGTCAAATAACTTCTATTATTTCCCATGGTCTTGCACCTGGTAAGTGATGGTTCTAGGAGTCTATCTCCAAAAGATGGAGAGTGAGATCTGTTTTTTTCCATTCCACTAAAATGTGTATTTACTAACTGGGTATCTAATTATGAATTGAAGAATAACCTTTATTTAAATTAGTGCAATCAGACCATATCCAGAATATTTCTAGAAATGATTTTTAAGTGATCAACAAAATGAGGAGTAAAACATATTTTTTGTTTGTTTACTTAAAACCAAAGCACACCTTCTGAATTAAAACTTTCTCAATGATTATGTAGTTCAAACAATGTTTTCCAAGATGATTTGAACTTAGATACAATTACTGAAGTTAGGCATGTATACATTAGGGCT
Source organism: Aotus nancymaae (assembly GCF_030222135.1). NCBI lineage: Eukaryota > Metazoa > Chordata > Mammalia > Primates > Aotidae > Aotus > Aotus nancymaae. Next base: position 4,456,506 of record NW_026988576.1, on the reverse strand, counting down.
TCTTCATCTTGGCATCATTGGCTTTTAGGTGGAATAATTATTTGTTTTAGGAAGCTGTCTTGTGCATTGTAGGATCTGGGGCATCCTGTCCTTTACTTACCAGATGCTAATAGTACTCCCAGTTGTGACAACCCCAAATATCTTTAGAAATTGCCAAATCATACTTAGGCGAGAATCAACGGTCTATATGAAACTGCAAAGACAAGTGCTATTTCTCAATATTATATTGGACAATTATAAAGATTTACCATAAATTAGCAGAGGCATTAATCTTTTCACGATAGTATTGTGGTGGATATGTTGGTACATGACATAGTTATCTAAGTTACTTCTATACATACAGCAGATCAAAACCGACGCATTCCAGGCATCCCCACCAATCTTGCTTTGACTCCTCTTATCTAGAGTGACAATTTTCTTTAGCTTATTTTGCATCCTCCCAGCATGTCTTTACAGGGAGAAAATTGGTCTCTTGCATTTTTGCACATCTTGCAAGTCAGGCACTGACTCTCTTTTTGTTCTGGACTTTCTTTTGAGGATGTTTACATAGCAAACATCCTTGGAAAAGAAGAATCATTTCTCCCTGTGGAACAGTGTGCAAACATACTTACTCCCATTATAAAACATTCAGGGTCCCTAAGCTGAGGTTCCTCTACCATACTGCAACCCCTTGGAAATTCTGGTTTGTCGGATCCTGTTTGTGTTGCCCTGTGGAAACAAAAATGTTGATACTTTGGTTAATGCTGTTACTCAACTTTTCTTGATCTCTGTCCCAGAAGTCTCATACTAGCCTCTTACTGGAATTCATATATCCATATTATATTCTAGCAGCCATATTTTAGCCTCCTACTAAAATTCATATCTCCATATCAGGCTACATTTTTTGTTTTGCAAGAAAGGCAACATCCCCAGTACTTCTCATTGCTAATTTTTTATTTTTGTTTTTTGGGATGGAGTCTCGCTCTCTCACTGAGGCTGGAGTGCAATGGTGTAATCTTGGCTCACTGCAACTTCTGCCTCCTGGGTTCAAGCCAGTCTCCTGCCTCAGTCCCCCAAGTAGATGAGATTATAGGCATGCACCACCATGCCTGGTTAATTTTTGTATTTTTAGTAGAGATGGAGTTTCACCATGTTGGCCAGGCTGGTCTCGAACTACTGACCTTGAAAATCTATCCTTTGACACGAATGACAAATTACATGCTATTTATGCCCCAAAATGCTAACTTCCACATACATCGTTTCACCATAACCTCATAGATTATATCACATGAAATTTCTTTTTGTACCCATTGAAAGATTATACCTAAATATGTCATCCACTATATCATTTATCTTTTCCTATTTGTATAAGCATATTGTCATTTTAAAGGAAGGCTGTTTTTTACCTAAACATCAGTTTCATTTCTTTATGGAGATCACAACAGTTGTCAGTTACTGCATTTGCATCCTCGCTATGCTTTTTAGGAAATGAAGGCTTCCTTCTTTAAGCCAACTTCTAGTGGCTACACAGTATCATTGACAATAATGTTGGGTGTTAACTTTACCATTGATTTCTTACTTTTCTACTTTTAAATAATTGGATATCTGAGGAAATGGAAACAAAACATATATATTATATATATTATATGTTACATACATTTTATATATCTACCTCTTAAAAGTTTAAATATAGAGACAACCTTGGAATATTATTAGTGCAGGGGGGGAAGAATCACATGAGCAATCTAAATAGGTGGCTTACGCCTATAATTCCAGCACTTTGGGAGGCTGAGGGGGGCGGATCACAAGGTCAGGAGATTGAGACCATCCTGGCCAACATGGTGAAACATCATCTCTACCAAAAATACAAAAAAAAAATTAGCTCGGTGTGGTGGCATGCACCTGTAATACCAGCTACTTAGGAGGCTGAGGCAGGAGAATTGCTTGAACCCAGGAGATGGAAGTTTGCAGTGAGCAGAGCTGAAATTGCACCACTGGACTCCAACCTGGCAACAGAGCAAGACTCCATCTCAAAAAACAAAAAAGATGACCACATGATCTTTTGTGGTTTTCATTGAGTGTCTGGGTTAGTAGGTAACTTATTTACACAGGGACCCAGAGATCCTCAGAAAGGAAAGAGAGTGTGATCCCAACACAAAGTTGGGAAAGTGATGGAATGGACTAGAGTGGCACTTGACAAAGAATTCTAAGAGTACTGCTCCAAAAGCATCTGGAGAACTCACAAGGAGAGTAACATTAAGAACAAGGGTGGCTTGATGCTAGTTTTCAACACAAGCTCTGGCAGTCCTAGGAAAAAGCTTTTTCTGGCCAAAAGTGTTGCCTACTCTGGAAATCCCTAAGCACTGGCCATTCAGGCATGAAATCTTTCTTTGGGAAAACATACATAAGTGATCAAGTATAAATTCAAAGAATTATAATTGTCGAGCCTAGGTATGGAGCGATTTGATTCTTCTATGGGGGGCTGAAGTGGAAAGACCAGGTGTCCTTCAGGATGCGTGGACTCTCTGTGTTCCATGATGTTATGTGGCAGCATCAGAAGCCACTTCCCCAGTTGGTGAAAACCACATTTTCTACCTTCTCCACTCTCTCTATATTAAGATGACTGATTCCCATTAACTGAATTGACCCTGGAATTCATGGACACTGTGGTTTGTTTGCTTTTGTTTGGTTGGTTGGTTGATTGACGGAAGCAAGGGTAAATGGTAATAATATAGACAGAATAAATTGATTGAAATGTGTTAAAAGGGGTCAGGCATGGTCGTTCACACCTGTAACCTCAGCACTTTGAGAGGCCGAGGCAGGTGGATCACCTGAGGTCAGGAGTTCAAGACCAGCCTGGCCAACATAGTGAAACCTGTCTCTACTAAAAATACAAAAATTTAGCCAGGCATGGTCGGGGGCGCCTATAATCCCAGCTGCTGAGGAGGCTGAGGCAAGAGAATTGCTTGAACCTGGAAGGCACGGGTTGCAGTGAGCTGAGGTCACGCCATTGCACTCCAGCCTGGGCAACAAGAGTGAAACTCCATCTCAAAAAAAAAAAAAAAAGTTTGTTAAAAGGTAGAAAAATAAAAGAGGTATGATGATGCAGAGTGTTATTCTGACTGCTTTTACTTTTGTGTCCTGTTTTCTCATCTATGTTTTGTTATTTTATGTGAGTTTTTAGATCTGCTTAGGCATTTGTAGATCAGGTTTGTTTAATAATTGAATTCATCTAAAATCAATCTTATTTTATGCATATCTATGTGTTTATAGATATTTAGAATGACATTAAAGATTGCACTAGCTAAATCTGGCCAGTACAAAAATATATATTATCTCTAGACTAAAAGTGGAATATTGTTTCTTATGAGCTCATTGTTACCTGACTGAGGTATCTGATTTAAACAAATTATGATAGTATTGATTGCTATCTTTTTAGAATGAATCATTTCAAAGAAGCACTTCCATGGAACATAATCTCAGAGTTTGACAAGAGTTCTAAATCACAGTTTAGAAAATTTGTCAATATTGGAAGTTATTAATGATTTCCAGTGATATAAGACAACTAAATAAAATACAAAATGACCCCATTTAATTGGTACTTCTAGGAAATTCAGGTGGATGTCTGAGGTCACTGAAGAAATTGAGCTGGTTACCAGATGGTGTAATCTAATCTCTTTCAATTCCTCAAGTCTGAAATATATGATATTTTCAATGCTTTCTTTGAGTATTACATTAAATCAGGAAATAGTTTCCTGGGTTGGTGTTTGAGATGGCAGTGCAAAAAGTCTTCTGGTTTCAGTGCTATCGAATTGCTGATACAATATTTCCATGGCATTCTGATACAAGATCTGAGGAGTAAACAGAAAGCGGATGAATCATTTCAGAGAGTGTAGTAGCATTTTCTTGAAAAACTTTTAAGTTTTTCTTTGATTTTTCTCTAAGTTTTTTCAGCCCTAAGCTGAATGATGAATTTTCAGTTATAGTAGACAACTTCCACTAGTATTAAATAACTTTTGTGAATCAACTTGTATAAATTACAACACAAATAGTAAAAACAAAACAAAACAACAAAAACATTGAAGTACAAAGAAGTCTGAGTGTTTGGATGTGACCCAAAATGACCATTAAAGTTGTAAATTTTCTCATTAAATTGATAACAATGTAAGCCATTTTCTACATCAATTGAAATGCCAGCGTACTTCTGAGTAATAACATCCCTTCCATGTGGTCTCTGATATTTTGATTCTAGCTTTTATGAGAGTGAGTATATTCTTCATTTTGAAGGCTGTGTTGATAGACGACTCTAAATTGGAGGGCCACCAAAATCTAAAGGGATTCTTTGCTGCTTGTCATGGTTACAACTTTTTTCTATTCAGTAGATTTTGCTTATCTAAAATGATGAACTTTTTCAGTAGATGTGCAATTCAACTGAGTCATCTTCTTCCAGATACAGTAATGGTTACTAATGGTCTTCCCTCTCAGTTCTCTTATGATGCTCTTTATGACCATTCAGACACAGGATTCATACCTCACTGAGGACAGCAGGGACAGAATATGCCGCTGTGGTACCAACTGAATCAATGACATATCTTCATGATCTCTAAGAGCTGCTGACTCCAGTGCGCTTAATAACTCCCACCCATTCACTACTTGGTCCAGTGGTCAGATGGTGGGTGGACGGGGCATTGCAAGATACTGCTTTCTGCTATTCTGCTCTAACTCTTGAGCAGACTTCACAAACAGCGTGTGCTAGCTTTACCACCCACAAATGTAGAGAACTTTTGGAGGAATACTTTGCACACTCCTCAACCAGTGCTCGAAAATGTATGTGAAGTCACCAAACACATCAAAGGTTCCCAGATTTTCTTCCTTCTGTCTTTCAGTTTGGACACCTTGCCTCTTTGTTTTTGTTGCTTTCAGATTCTTTACTTGTAGACTGGAAAGGGAGCTAGCTATATACCACGCCCAAGATTTTAATTTTGAAAAATTTCAAATTTACAGAAAAGTTTCAAATTTATGGAAACAAAGGTAAAATAAATACTAGTGAATACCTTACAATTAAATTCACCAGTTACGAATTTTACCACATTTTCTTTTTTCCTCCTCATCATCTCTATATCTATCCATCTATCTATCTAGCTACATCTGTGTATCTGTCTTTCTGTCTGTATATTACACATACACACAGAGGTGGTACCTTTCCTATCCTTTCATATGTTTACTTTAGAAATCATGACGATATGTATCATGTATATGAAAATCAGTAATAATTTAATACTATTCAATAGATAGATTTACTCATACTGTAATTTGTGGTTCCACCACAGTTTGGTTTGCTTTGTTTCATTTCTGATCTCTCTATTCTCTTTCAATAGAAAATATTATTCGGTTTGTCTGTTTAGTGCCTTGGTGTATTTTGGTTTCCATAACTCTGGATTTTTGAAGAATCTAGAGCAGTTATAATCAGAATGTCCTGCATTCTGGATATGTTTCATTATATCCTTCTGCTAAGCAGCAAGTGAAACATAGTAAGAACACTAGGTACTAGGTAGCTGATATTGTGTACTTAAGACGTCGTAACAGGAGGTGCATAATTTTATGTCGCTTCATTATTGGTGATGCTGGTTTAATGACTTGGTTATGGTGGTGACTGCCAGGTGAGTCCATTAAAAGGTGTGTGTGTGTTTATATATGTGTGTGTATATATTTGTATATATGTATATATGTGTGTATTTGTGTGTATATATCTCTGTATATGTGTATATATGTATATATATATGTGTGTGTGTGTATATATATATATATACACACACATATATATATACACACACCCAGACACACACACATTATATTTATGTAGTAAATATATATATATGTATATGATAAATGATAAGTGAAGAATTATTGCCTTGTGGCAATGTGAGCATCCTTCTTCCTAAAATTTTCATCCAGTGTTTTTTATCATCTAATAGTTGGTCCTTGCTAAAACCAGCTATTACTATGTATTAAAAAATGATGATATTTCTAATTTTGTCATATTCTTCATATTTATTAACTAGCATTCTTTGAAAATTACCTTTCTCTCTCTCTTATATATATATACACACATATATGTATGCAATATATATATTCAAAATGTATATATTTCATCTTTCTAAGTTATGTATTTAAGGTATTTTAAATATTTTAAGTATCTTGAAAAATTTGAAATAGGACATGTTTTGTAATCACTATGATTTCTTATTTAAACATAACATTTTGATAAAAATAAAAGGTATGTTGCACAAGCTCATTAAAGTCTTTTAAATTTATACACTTATCTATTTCCTTTCAAAGCAGTTTTTGTTAAAAGTAGGAAGGAGTACAATCCACTGTGCCTTGGGTTTTCATTTTCTATTCCAATTAAGAAATGCATGTCTGCAGAAATGTATCGTTCAAGCACTCAGTCAAATTTTCCTAAGAACCTGCCTCCATCAAGGGACTTTGTTAGCTGTAAAGTGCTGGCTAGACTTGTGTGTATACCTCCACTCATGAAATAGGAAATACACACACACACACACACACGTACATTTGTGTTTTTACCTCCACTCATGAAATAGAATGTATGTATATAATATATATTATGTAAATAAAATTATATATATATAATATATAATTTTCTAATATGGGCTGCAGTCCAATATACATACATTTCTCCTGGCTGCAGGAATGTCACTTGCATTTATAATATATTTTAACTCATGGAATTTAAATGAAGTTTTAACATCTGAGACTTTCACAGAGATTCAGATATTTTGAGATAAGACATAACATGTTTAAAAAGTTTTTTTTTTTTTGAGAGTATTACTTATTTCCATAAAAGTTTCATTCTATAAAGGTTCAAAATATAATTTTAACTAACAAACTGTGAAGGTTATTATACCCATTCTGCAGTGTGTTACCAGCTTTTGATTAAATTCTCATAGCAGAATTTTCCCAAATACAGTTGCTAATATAGAAGAAAAATATCATCTCCTTATTGGATTATCTTGTTAACTTTGTTTTGCTTAGTATTTTGGCATCTCTTGGTGAATTTCTGCAATGAATAGCAATAATTTACACAGACTAATCTAATAAAGGATATTTATAGCCTATGTGAAAATAAAGATACACATTTTAGGGACTTTTGCGAGATACAAACACTTGTTCTGTAAAATATTTTTCAAATGTAGCAGAGAGGGAAAGCACAAATCCTGGAAGGAAAGACCTACAGCTTGAATTCCACTCCATCATTTCTTAGACCTGTGACTTGGTCAAGTTGCTTAATTTCTCTGAACATCAATTTATTTGTCCATAAAGAGAAGGTGGTGATACATAATAGCTATTTTGACAGGCTGTTATAAGGTAGAGATGACATGTGTCGGGAGTACTTCTATTAGGCAAGGTCATTCAGGGGAAAAAGAACCAATAGAATGTGTATGTATCCATATGTACACACACACACACACACACACACACACACACACGAATGAGAGACATTTAATTTAAGGAATTGGGTCGTGTGATGATGGGGGCTGGCAAGTCTGAAATATTCCAGGCAGGCAGGCCAGTCTGAAGACAGGGGAAGTTTTAACACTGCACCTCCAGTCCAAGGCAGTCTGGAGCCAGGATTCCTTCTTCCTCAGGAGAACAATCTTTTTCTTTTAAGGCCTTCAACTGATTAGGTAAGTCACACACATTATAAAGGACAACCTGCTTTAATGAGTTTACTGATTTCAATATTGATCTCATCTAAAAAAATACCTTCGCAGAAACAGTCTGAGGTTTAACCACATTTCTCGATACTACACATACAATTAGCTATCACAGAATGTCTGCACAGAAAGGTACTGACATTTGTTAAAAGCGTAGAATTCTATTAACATGACCTACCAGAGTGTGTCAAGAGGGCTCCTGTGCCCCTGCTGATTTTCCATTTTTTCTGGCAGTTTGTTGGATAGTGTCTCCCTCTGGCTGCTCTTACTTTCTGTCTTTCCATTGTTTCTTTGAGGTTTCATAGGAACAGTTGTGTTTAAGCTAGAAGTGCTGTTGGCTCCCAGGGTCCCCAAGCCAATGAGTGGATATGGCGAGTAATACCTGATCCCATATAGAAGAGGGAAACCCTTCTCTCCCATACCTGTGCCTTAAGGTAGCACTGTTTACCTGGCAGACTTATAAAAATCTATCCTAGAAACAGCAACTTCAATTTCTAATTTACCTTTTATCTCAATTCATGGTCAAACCAATCCCTCAAATTAAGAAGCAAGGACAAGAAATGCTTCATAGTTACCTTCCGTAGAGTCATACCTCTTGAGGTGTCCTGGGATCCTTTGTCTTCAACTGATTCTCTCCCCTCCCAACAGAAGATCACTGTACAGAGGAATATTTTCTTTAAATCCAGGAGTGCGTGCAACTAAGCAGCTTTAAGGATGAATGGTTCTATATCCCCTGGAGCCAATTCTAGTTGAGCTCAATTGATATACTCTTAAAACCAGTAATTCTATTTATTGTACAAATGCTTTGTACACAGAGAGGTAAGTACCAGCATTACAACTCACTACAAAGACCTGATTTTGATATGCATACATAATTAAATAAATAGCTACTCCCTTTAATTGCAGAATCCAGATTTCCTCCAAACTTTATCTCATTCCAGTCAGGAAAACAGCTATTATCTTTTATTTTTCATCAAATGCTTTTATTATCATGTTTGGAGCTTTTGATTAGCTTGGCATTGTAAGAAACCCTTTCCTATTTTCTTTCATGTTTTTCTTGACTAGCCTGAGTCAGTCATTCTGGCTGGTATTACAGGTTCATGTTTTTGGGTACATTCATTTATCTTGGACTGAGTCACTTTGCTGTTTTTGTTTCCACTTTATTCTGAAAGGCACCCACAGAAACATTACAAGAATGCAGGGTTACAGTGAATACATTCTCAGGTCGGGCCTGCACTGTCTCCACAGTCAGTCTATCCTGCATAACATTGTCTTTAAACAATAGAAAGCAATGGTTAAGATAAAAGAATGGGTTCAGATAAAACAGAATTTTCTACTACCCTGAATATTCACTCCACATTTAATCTGAAGTCAAATATTTTAACACAAACGTATTTTTATTGTCTTTGTTCTAGTCTTCCAATAGGGAAGATTTTGTACCTGGTACTTCTTTGATTTTTTGTTTGTTGACGTTTACTATTTTCTTAATTTTAATTTTCAAGCTTGTTTATAAAAACGATTCTGGATTTTCTACTTTTTAAATATGGTTTCTTAACCATTTGCACTTTTGTTAACAGGAAAGAAGAACCTATAGAGTATGTTTACAGGAAAGCAGAATCTCTGTATAGCACTCTATGAAAACTGTAATAAAATGAAAATGAATGATCAGTATTGACATGGTTTGGATGCTCCCTCCAAATCTCACGTTGAGAGTAATCCCCAGTGTTGGAGGTGGGGTCTGCAGAGGGTTGCTTTGGTCATCGGGGTGGATCTCTCATGGCTTGGTGCTATCCTCTCCCACTCTCTCTTGCTCCCGCTCTGGCCATATGACATGCCTGCTCCTACTTTGCCTTCTGCCATGAACAAAAGCTCCCTGAAGCCTCCCCAGAAGCTGAGCAGATGTTGGTGCTGTGCTTGTACAGCCTGCAGAACTGTAAGCCAATTAATCATCGTTTCTTTGTAAATTACCAAGTTTCAGGTATTGCTTTACAGCAACGCAAGAACAGCCTAATACAAGTATACAAGATGGAAGGTGAGCCACGCCATTTGTTCACTTGAATATATCTGGGCAATTAAACCAGTTTAAAAAAAAACAGAAATTATATGAGGTTTCTGACTTGGTTCTTTGAATTTAAGTAATAGCAGAAGATTCCCCTGTCTGGAAAAAGGAAAGTCTTCCTAGGGAAATGCAGGAGCTGTTCCAAATGTGTGATGGAGCAGCATCCTTCGTCTGAAACACATTTTTACTTGGAAGCCTAACATATAAATAAAAGTATGAAGAGGGAGCTTTTCTATTTAAAGTGTGAGAAGACGGTGTTGGGTGCCAGGTTCTAACTCATTAAGCTCCTTTCAAATGCTGAGATGCCATGGACCCCTAGTGTTGTCTTCCAGGAACTCAGACTGAAAACTCTTACTCCAGAAACAACTAGATGGAGAAATCATACGTGGAAACAGAAAGAAAAACAATTTGACCAATACCGTCACCCCTATTACCTGACAAAAGTCCTGGACAATGGTCTTGAAATCAGTTCCTTCAGGTCTTGAGAGGGTCTCTGTAGCTCCTCCTTAGGTGCTTACCAGCCACGTGCTTGGAGGTGAGCTGGCTAGGGTAAAACTCTGCACTGAATTGCGCTCATATTCCCAGCACAGTCTCTATGTTGGGAGGGAAAATTGCTTTTTCTCTCATCGCCTTTGTAAAAAAAGTGTCAATGATCAAGTCTAGATTCCTTCCAACTTCTGTTAGTTTCCTGCACTTCATGGATAATCAAATACCTCATAACAAAACTGATGAGCTGTCTCTGAAAATTGTTGACTTTTGCCTTATAAGGTTGGTAGAAGTGAGAATGTGATATTTTAAATTCTGAAGGCAGACTTTATGTATCCATAGGGAATAATGTATTTTATCCTATTTTCTTACTCTCTGTGTATTTGAATTAGGGCCATTTAAAAGTTTTCTCACATCAATAGAAATAACTGAGCCAGAGTTTGCCTGTTGAAAAATGTATGGGCACAATATATCATTAAAGAGTCATGTGACTTTTATTTTGGTGGAATAATACAAAAGGAATCACAAAAATAGAGCTGTCTAATAATGAACTATGTGATTTAAAAAAAGAAAAGTTAACTTTCTCATCACTGAGAATATGGAACGAGCCAGTGGTCACGGATCCCTGTATTGAGTGGGAACGCAGACAAAATGACCACCAAGATCTCTGCTAAATCTATGATCATATATTAAAAAAATACAGTTGGCTTGCCGATCAAAAAGACACATAGCAGTGGCTACTGACTTTCTTTACTTGCAGTCAAAGTTTTGAAATCTTAGTATAGCATTTTGTGGGAAATTTAATTTATTAACCCTGATTACTGCAGTCAGCAAATTAAATTCAAGCCTGTATTTTGAAATATTATGAAATAAACACTTTAGAACTGTCATCTACATTAAACAGTTGTAAGAAAGTACTGTCAGACCTTGATGATTTCACATAAAATTGAAATAATTTTGAATATTCCCCATGGATATTTATAAGTTTTGTTACACACACACACAGAATTTTTAAAATGTTATTTAGAAATACTTAAGAAAAAAAAGTTTGAAAAAAACTTCGATATCAGTACTAATTTAACTTTCTAAATTTTCCAATGTAGTTCATGTTTAGTATATTGGCGTAACATTGATTGTATTAGAGGGTCTCAGTATTTCTTACTGACTTAAGTATGTTTAAGTAAGAGAATATCTGTTTAGAATCTATTTTGATTAATGAGGTCTATGTCCCTTCTGTCTTGATTATTCTCCAGTTTTGGGGAAATCACTTTGCTAGCTGCATCAGCTCCTTTAGGCCACCTGAAAACTTCTTAATAAATTAAATGGTACACTAGTAAGCAAAAAGAACTCATGTGACTTCCCTTGAAACTAATACATAATTGGAAATTCTGAGAAACCACTCAAAACAGAATTATCGTTTTTGAATGAATTAGCAGAGAATTCTAGTCTAACTCTTCTAAAAGCCTACGTTTTTTCCTAATTTTATTACATTTACATTTAAATATTTTTTCAAACAATTTTTGAACGAGAACAGTCATTAGATTATTTTAAAAGATTAGGCTAAAATATGCAAAATTCCCTTCAGTAATACATTTTTTAACTGGAATTATAATTAGTCATAAGGGGAAAGTCATTTTAGTGGAAAATAAAATTCAAAAAAGCTAAACATTAACTGCTGAAGTTGCTTTTTGCCCTTTGCAAATTCTTTCTCCATTATATCATTCTCTATATATTTTTGAATGCATATATTTCCAAAGAAATTACTTTTTGCTTAATATAAAATTTTAGGCAATTAGATGCAAAAGTGTAGTAAAGCAACATTAAAGTTGCCAATTTAAACACAGGGAAGCAAAACAGCCCAGGAGTTAAAGTTCTGACAGCTATTTTAACTAGCACACATGGCCAGTGCCACTCAATACATAGACACACACCCATTTTCACAGTCACTGAGGAGCTCTCAGAATTGCTTTTGAAACATAGTGGAAATTATCTTTTTTGAGAAAATAACATAAATCTGAGATAAATTCCTGACAGTCCATACTCAAAAGATTTTTTCCAGAATGATGAAAAAATGTAAATGTCCTCAGCATGATAATCTGGGATAAGTAGTTCATGATGCTACATTAAGGCATTTCTTAGGGCTTGCAAATTCATGACTGACATTTGATGATAGCCATACCCAAGGTTAGAGGTGTTCTTTCTTCTCTCTTCTCTTTCCTTCTTTCTTTCTTTTTCTTTCTTTCCTTTCTTCCTTTTTCTTTCTTTTTTCTTCTTTCTTTCTTTTCTTCCTTCTTTCCTTCTTTCACTTTTTCTTTTTTTTCTTCTCTCTTTCTTTGTTTCTAAATGAATGTATAAATTGATAAGGAAAAAAACTTTAACATATTGATAAATTGATAAATTACTGAGCAAACCAAACTCTCCACCTACTTTTTTCCTTGTGGTAGCCTGCTTCAACCATACCAGCAAGGCCTAGAAAAAGCAAATATATATATCACTTAAAATAGAATTATTGTTTTTGAATGAATTAGCAAAGAATTCTAGCCTAAACTCTTCTAAAAGTCTACATTTGTTCTAATTTTAATACATTTAAATTTAAATATTTTTAAAACAATTTTTGTACAAGAACAGTCATTAGATTATTTTAATGACTGTATATTTACATACATATTTGGCAGTTTCATATTTTCCCAAACAAAGATTTTTATTGTAATGCCTGTTTCCGTCATTTAAATCTGAGTTGCAATTTAGACACAAATCCTGAGGTCAGATCCTGGATGGATACTACAGAGTATGTGCTTATGTTCCAGACTCCTCATCTATGAAATAGAAATGATAAATCCCACAGCAGAATGTTCTAGTGAAACATAAATAGGAAAATAAAAAGTGTTATGCATAAGTTCTCTTATAAAAAACATAAATTCCAAAATAACATGGTGATTATTATCATTTTATTATAGCCAATAAATTTCCAGGGATTTTAAAAACTATCATAAAAACTATCATTCTCTGAGAATTCTATTCAAGAACATACATATAAACACCTAGTAGATAAAATATGCGTTCAAAATTCTGTAACAGGATCTGGAAATAAAGTCAACACAAAACTTTTCTATCCTGCTTCTGGTATCCAATTTTCTATTCTTGAATGGATATTAATTGTCCCCATTCCCTACTTTCTTTATCGAGTTTACTTAAAAAATAGCTACTGGGATTATCTACATGGTGCCAGACACTCGTGAAGGATAGAGCAGTGGAAAAAACAAACATGCCCGAGTTTCTGTGGTGTTTATCACATAATGCAGGACATTCTTAGCTTATGTGTTCGTTTGGTTCAGCTATGTAAGGGATGGTAAAGGGAATATGTGCATTATAGAAACATATTCTTACTTTCTTTCCTAATTACAGTAAAAGTTCAGAGGTATGGCAATGGTCAAACAGAAAATGGAAAATTATAATAAGCAATAAGAAAGATACCAAAGTCCAAAGTAAAACTATACAATTTTACAACACAGACCAAGAAAATGTTAGCATAGAATTTGGTATACTTTGATTGCCCTGTCAAATCCACCATTTTAGTGCTCTATATTCTTTTTCTGTTTTTAACACATGTAACTGGGCATTCTGAGCTGGCTTTCTTGGAGTGCAGACATAGGTAACACAGACAACTTTCACTCCTCTTCCCCCATATACCACTTGTAAATCAGTTTTTACTTATTTATATGTTTTTAATTTTTTGAGTTATGACAGAGAAAGAGTAGACAATTTTAGGGTAGAAAGACACGAAGGAATTGCTAAGCCAAAGCTGAACGAAAATTGAACACAGAAGCTGGTATTGCCATGGGGTTAGTCTCCAGCTCAGAATAAACTGAATTTTTATATCGAGTGATTCATCAGTTCAGGAGGATGGAAATTAAAACTAGAAGCCCTCAAAAGTTGGAGAATATAATAGAAAACTATACCCAAATTAAGCAGAAATTCAGGATCTCCTTTCAGGCATATTGGAATCAAAAGTAAACCAGGGATTTGCAACAAAGATGCACATTGCCTTGGAACTTTCGACTACCTTCAAACCGTGAATTTTGTTTAAGGGTCTCAGGTTGGTAATATTCCCAACCTGAATGTAAGAGAGACAAGTCAATTAATCTCTGGAATAAGGCAATTTCATCATAGGCTTCAGCTTATTCAATCAGTTTTCAAACATGATGTGCACCATATACTATAAGTTCACCAAGCACAGGCAGTGATTTATCTGTGAATGGGAATAAACAGAAATAACCCATTAAGTTTACAGATATTGAAATTCATAGACACAGTCTACAAAAATGCTATGTTTACTATGTTTTTAGGGAAAAAGATTAAGTATATACAAGCAAACAAGGGACTATGTATTATGTTATCTAAAATATTTAAAACAGATCAAAGGAAACTTCTACAAATGAAATCTAAAAAACTGAAACCAAAAAAAGTCTATTGAGGAAATTAACAGTACATTAGGAAGAGACGAAGATAGAATGAGTGATGAGTTAGAAGAAACCCCAAGAAATTATATGGAATAAAAGAGAGGAATTAAGAGACATGGAGGACAGAATGAATGGTTAGGCTTTATATTGAATCAGAGTCCTTGAAAGAAAAAAAGAAAGGATGGGTTGGAATAATGTTTAAAGAGATAATGCCTGAGAATATTCCAGAGCAGAGGAAAGACACCAGTTCTCAGATTCAATAACTGAAACAAATTTTCAGTAGTATCAATACAAAGAAATTTTGGAGATGGTAAAATTGCAAAACACCAAAATCAACTGAAAATTTTTAATGTAACCAGGAAAAGAAAGAGAATATAAGAAATTATCATGATAGGAGAAATACGTAAATCAGTAATTGATTTCTCATCAACAGCAATGTAAGATATATGAGAGAGTGAAATAACTTTACAAGCTGAAATGCAGTAACTCTGAACAATGCCTGAATTTCTTTCACAATTATATTGTCTAATAATCTAACAATTACATTCGAAATTAAACAGAAGCAAGAATACTTACTTCAGCCTTATTTATATTGCTTCAAAGAATAGAAATAGCATCCAGGTCAGTAAGTAGGCATTTGGATAATAATTATGTGATAGCTGCTCATTGAAATGTTAGGCACCCATTAGGAAGGAAAAGGCAATTCTTAAATATCCATGTGGAGGTGTGTTCCAGATGTAATTTTTACAAATGCATTGCCATTTGCATGGAGAAAATGCATGTGTATATGCAGACACATGTGTAGATTTTATGGTAATCTCTGGAGAGATAGTCTAGAAAATAATTGTGTGGAGAGAAATAAGGGCGGCAGAACGGCAGCCAAGTTTGGGGGGATTAATACTTTTTCTACACCTTGTACATTTTAAATCTTGTTTCACATGTATTATTATTCATGAATAACATATATTTTTTAAAAGTTGGCTTGATTTTATTTTTTAATTAAAAAACACAGCTAAAATACAAATCTCTACAGTTATACACAACACACAAATATAATGTTGTGAAGTATTTTCATTTTAGGGGTGATTATGTTAAAGTTCTGGGAACTTAAATGACTTTTTTCTTTTTTTTTTTTTTTTTGAGACAAAGTCTCACTTTATCACCCAGGGTGGAGTGCAGTGGCTCAATCTCGGCTCACTGCAACCTCTGCCTCCAAGGTTCAAGTGATTCGCCTGCCTCAGCCTTCTGAGTAGCTGGAACTACAGGCATGTGCCACCACGCCTGGCTAATTTTTGTATTATTAGTAGAGATGGGGTTTCACCATATCGGCCTGGCTGGTCTTGAACTCCTGACCTCAGGATCCTCCTGCCTCAACCTCCCAAAGTGCTGAAACTGCAGGCGTGAGCCACCGCGCCCAGTGAGGACCTTTTTCATACCTTCCAAATACTGACTGAGAATTTAAATCCAAATCTCTCCACAAAATCCATCCTCTTAGTTTTACTGTTCAATACCCCACATATTTTTTAAAAAGTTCTATACATTTGGTGCTGTATAAGTCGTATTATCATAGAATGAAAATTGATGTTCACCCCAACATTCATATGTGTTGTCCAACCTATGGGGTTCTTGGTAGACGATTAGGTCATGAGGGCAGAGTCCTCATGAGTCAGGTGAGTACCCTCATAAAGGAGACCCCAGAGCATTCTCTTGCCACTTCCTTCCACCATGTGAGGGCCCAGCAGGAAGAAGGTCATCTATCAACCAGGAAGTGATCCCTCTCCTCTCCAGACACCCAATGACCCTGCACCTTGATCTTGGGCTTCCTAAGCTCCTGAATCTTGAATATGTTTCTGTTTATAAGCCAACCAGTCTCTGGTATTCCATTATAGCAGCCTGTACATACCAAAAGGTGTGGCACTAACAAAATCCAACAAAGAAGAGTTGGATCTAATTGTTTTATTAAAATTTGATATGAATCTTTGCTATGGTGTGAATAGCAGAGACCAGAGTTTTCTTCTTCCACTGTGTGAACTTACAAATGGGCCGCTAACAGACACCCAATCTGTTACCACTTTGATCTTGGATTTCCCATCCCCCAGAACTGTGAGCAATAAATTTGTTTTTTATCAGTCACCTAGTTTATGATACTTCATTAGAATGGCCCAAAATGAGTAAGAATATTCCCCAAAGCAAATAAAGTGCCTGGTACATGCCTATATGTGCAAAACATTTTTTTTGAATGAATAAGTGAATAAAGGTAGAGTGATTATATATTGCCTTTGAATGTAAACCTTTAACATCATTTGCAGTATAATACTGAATTCACTTAAGAATAATTTTTATATATTTGTAAAGAAGCAATTTATAATATGGAAATATTTCTTCAATTTACAGAAATTTGATACATATTATATTTATTTTATTTAAGTTCCCAAACTAAAAAGACATATTTTTCCTCTCACTGTCCATGTAAATTAGTGGAAGACATCTATCTCAAATTACAGTATTTAACTGTATTAAATTGTGTACGTAGATGCAGTCTCCATGATACAAGATAAAATATTTGATATTTTTCACCCAGATCTTATTATTAAAATCACCAATGATTTTTACGGTGAAGGTGTAGCAACATGACATTACCTTCAGAAAGCTCCAAAGCAGCAAAAGCATGTCACAGATCCAAATGCAGCTCCCAGTGCCAAGAATATAGCTAATATACATGGGCATCCTTCCAAAAAAACCCATATGGCAATGTGAGTCGAACATCTTTTACAGCAGCAATTCCATTCTAACCCAAGTTCTTTCCCTTAAATAGCACCTCTTTTATTTCCTGTAGTCAAACTGGCTCTACAATCCTCACTCTTGCCAAAGCCCTTGTCTGGGATGTGCATCTCCAGGAACCGAAGTGCTAAACCTTTCTTTTTACTAGCCTGCTCTGCCGGAATCCATCTTGACACACCTTAAATTATATTAGATCAAAGGCTGAAAATTATATGCCATCAAAAGTAGAAAGATAAAATGTTTATCTACCGCATTAGGGATGTGCAATGTTTTTAAAGCACTTGATGCTTGAGTGAGACATTATTAAACGTCTCTGCAGTGCAGCATGGCTTACTTCCTTGGAGTAGTTGATAGATACATTGTAACAGGCTGGTGGCAAACATGAAGTGGCATATTCAGTATGTGTTTAGGATGTTTATGTGTTCTCTGATTCTTGTGGTGCTCTGTCTAATTGGAAATAAGGTTTACGTGGTGAGAGCAGGGAAGCAACGACAGGGCAATGCTATAAAAGCGAGTCCTGCCACCAGCACTCCATTTCCTTTAATGGATTTCTACATATTTGGAAACTTTTCTAATTTCTCCTTAAAAAATAAACCCATAAATGTCAAGAAGAATGTTTTTCTTCCTAATGGAGTTTGCTTGCCAAGCTGGCTTTGTTGCAATGTCTGTAGGTGGGCTATGGTAAAGACCCGTGGAATTGAAATGATTTTTAAAGGAATATTGTCTTAAATAAAATGTAAACAAGGGCTGTGTACCCAGGCCTTAAACTGGTAAACAGATGATGCTATCATCAAGCATATTTTAAATAAATATTTGATGGAAATTACTGATGTGCATATTTCAATAATACGTAACCCACTCTCAGATATACATTGAGATTACAAAATTAACAATTTGTGCTGTTGCCAGAATTAAAGTTCCCTAGTAAAGTTGAATTATTATGTATCCTTAGTATTTTTGTAGCCTTAATTTTTTTTCCTGATTATTTTGCAGGCTATAAACATGTTAACCTTTAGGACTATTTTACATCCAGGTATTACTTTAAAATGTATTTTAAACACAACAATCATACAATATTTTCTACTGTCATGGTTTCACAGTAGGTAACTAAAATTATAATCAGTTTTTAACATCATTGATTATGTTTCAAAAAGTAAGATGCAATTTCTCCACTAAAATTTCATAAAAATTCACTTGGAAATATTTTTTTATTAATTTACACTCCGAGTAAAGTAAAACACTTAAAAGGTAACTGTTTGCTTTAACACTTACCTCTAAAAAGATTCATGAATTTACCTACAGTTTCTTGGAAGTAGAAACATATTCTCCATGTTGCTTTAGAAGCACATATTTAATGGAGAAATTCGGTTTGTATAGTATCATTTTTAAATGTAATTTTTAATTTGGAAGATGATAACAAAAAACTCATTCATTCGCTTTTTTAGGAAAAACAATACTTAACCCCAAATATATGTTAAGTCCTGCATTATGCATGGGGGTTAATAAAATTTAGGATGACGTAGCTCAGACTTGTTTAAGACAAATAGCATTAATAGGCTGTTCCATAAAATTTGTTATATTGCTTAGAAGACATGAGGCTCATATATAATAGAATATATCAAACTTAGGAAAAAGGTAACCACCAACGTCTGTTTATCCAGCCCCTATAATGTAATGCTTTCTATGCTACACTGTGAAGAACGCTAGCTGTTATGAAGATTCTTTCGGTCATGGGATGACAAGACATCTATAATGCAATGATTACAGCACTGCGTGATGAGTGCTCTTGGCTGTGTGGATAAAAGGCTTCAAGAATATGAAAGATACCTTAAAAAGGTAGCTAGAAAAAGCTTCAGAGAAGATAGAACTTTTGAATTCGGGTCTTCTAAGTAAAGAAATAGTTTGACCAAAGACATGGAAATTTATTTGAATTTGACATATTTTGTTTTTTTGTTTAATAAAGATAGGGTTTCTCCATGTTGCCCAGGCTAGTCTTGAACTTCTGAGCTTAAGCAATCTGCCTGCCTTGACCTCCCAAAGTGCTGAGATTACAGGTGTGAGGCACCATCATGTGTTGTCTTGAACTTGACATATTTTTTGTTTGTTTGTTTGTTTTTTGAACTCGACATATTTTGATATTTGGGTAAGGGAAGAAGTTTGGTTCAATGGTTTGGACATGTGATGCTTCCAAACCTCATACTAAAATTTGATCCCCAGTGTTGGAGGTGGAGCCTAATGGGAGGTGTTTAGATCATGAGGATGGATCCCTTATGAATGAGTTGGTGCCACTCCAGCCTTAATGAGTGAATTCTCACATTATCAGTTCTCGGGAGAGACGGTTGTTAAAAAGACCCTGGCACCTCATCCCTTTCTCTTGCATTCTGTCTGCACATATTAGTTTCCCTTCGCCTTCCACTATCATTGTAAGTTTCCTGAGGCTTTCAACAGAAGCAGTTGCTGGTATGCATCTTGTACAGCCTGCAGAAGCCTGAACCAAATAAACCTCTTTGTATATTACCCAAGCTCGTTTTCATGTATTTCTTTATTGCAACATAAATGGACAAAACATTTGATGTGGTTGAAGTGTAAGTTTTATGGGAGGGATGGCAAATAATGTGTCCAAATGGGGTGGTTGGTAACAACAGACTTTGAATGTTTTCCAAGTGTATGCCAAAACATCTAGACTTTACTTTTGAGCTAGAGGAAGAACAGGGGCAGACAAAATTAATTGGAAAAGTGATAGATTGCATTTTGGTTGAGAAGGATAATTCTGCTAATAAGAAAGTAGACTGCAATAGAGAGAGTCAAGAAGACACCAATTTCGTGGTCATTGTGAAAGAGGACGTGGGTTCATGGAGCTGGGAGAAAGAAGTCAGAGAACATGGGCAGGACCTTTTGGTTAACTTGAATCAGAGATGATGTACAAAGAAAACCAGGGAGGAACAATTTGGACAGTGGTATCATCAGTCAAAATTTGGGAAGATCATTTTGATAGAACAGGTCAAATGAAATCCAAATAAAATAAAATTCTCAAATACGAGAATTCAAGTAAATAATTTTACTCTAAAGGAAACTCAGATTTTTAAATGCCAAAGGTAAAAACTGAAAGTCATTGTAACTTTAGTTCTCCATAAAAGGGTTTAAGCCAGAAAAACAAAACAAAACAAAAAAACCCACTATTTTTGAAAATGGTTAACAGGGTATTTGGCTTAGTTTAAATGATTTCTCCAGCAGATATTCCTACTGTGGTCCATAAATTTTCAGTTATTTATTTATTTTTGGACAGCACAGTAAAGAGTTGGAGAGAGATAAAAATCAGGGAGAAGGAAAGTCCAGACATAGAAACCACTGAGTGGGCAGAAGCGCTGTCCGAGATCAGGGGGCAGAATGATGGAAGTGCAGCCAAGGTTGTTTCCAGGCTGTCCTAGATGTACAGGGCCAAGAGGCTGAGTCTCTCAACGCCACAGTTGAGAGGGAGGTCACTTGAGTAGCAGAAGAGACACGTTGGCAAGATAACGGGGCCACAAACACAGCCCAAAGGGAGATCATGGAAGCCAATAAGGGAAGTCAGGAAGGAATTACTGCAACTCAATTGCTGATATCAAAAACAATGCTGCCGGTACCTGGGAGCTGGTGTCTTCCTGTGAAATATACTCCACCTAACTATCCTACAGCAAGATGCTGCATCAGTGCATTCAGGTTGCCTGGTAAGTCTGCTTTGCCTTTTCTTGCCTTGACAAGAGTGTGAACCAAAACTGAGTGGGCTGATATGAATGGGGTGGTACTTTCAATTCCCTACATACTTTGCCTCCCGAAAATCTCCTTTGGTATTTGGACCATGGGAATGCGAAGGAGCTAAATACATCCAGGTGAATCAGAGCTGGAGGTAGGAGCTGACCTTCTCCCAGGGCCTCAGGGGACGTCACTGTGGGTCTTGGTCTGAGTGTGCATCTAGCATTATAGAAAACGTCTTTTTGATGCCTAGCCATGCTTCTGATGTTCTTGTTTATTAAGAGCAAGAACTACGTTTCCTACTAGGCTAGGTCTTACTTCACAGTTCTTAAATGTGTTAAACCTATTTGTTGCTCTCCTTTGAATTCTTACCAAGTTCTCCCCATGCCTCTGAAGTTGTGCAGCTGATCCTCTAAAGATGCTATGTCTATGCCAACCCAATTACCAAACACAAGCAAAAACAAACAGCGACACTAGACTTCCCAAACTCTAAAACATCAGATCTCTTTTTTGACCCTATCGTGAAAATGAGTTATTTAAATTAGAATTAATTGATTTGCTGTTAAATACATTATTTGCCAAATAATTTGACTCTATAACCCCAGTGTAGTTGTAATTCTCTGTGGCTAACCCAGTGTTGCTCCGGAATTCTGTCTTTTAGTTTTATGAATTCTAAGATGCTGATTTAATTTAATTTTTTTAGTATCTTCCAGTTTACTTGAGTCCATATAGGCTGATCCACAGAATCATATTCAGAGAATTCCAGTTAGCCGTTTAGGAGGATCTTAAGCCCTCCACTAGCTTCCTGGCATCAGTTGGCTTTGAGAACCACATGACTATTTCAGAACTGCCAGTGAAATGAATCTTACAGATTTTACAGTGGGTTACAGAAAGTTCGATTTTTGACTCACCCTGATATTGAGAAATGTTTCTTAGGGTCAGTCCCTAAGGTTGAACTCTCTCTCTCTGTGTGTTGGTTAGTGTTGTGTAAACACTGACAATTTTCTTTCTCTCCAGTTCTTCATTCTTGGTCTAGTGCTTCAGTTTCCAAGTCTAAATCACTATGCTACAGTGTAAGGTTTTTCAGAGGTATCAATTTCACGATTTCTTTCTCCTGGAATTATTTGCTTGACTTATGATTGGCTTTTCTGAATAAACTTTTTAACCATTGCTACATGAGTACTCTTTTCCCTTGAATTTGTTGTTTCTATATTAGAAGCAGGAAAAAAGACCAATTTTTAGAATTTGAAAAGCAGTGTTTGAATGTACTTGCTACCTGGTAAGCCAGTAATTTACTGCTATCTTACAAATGACCACAGCCCTAGTAGATTTAAACAAAAATTATTTGCATATTTCTCAATTTCGTGGGTCAGAAACTGGCAGCACTCAGCTGAGTGACTCTTCGGTTTTATGGGAATTCAAGGCGCTCACTCAGAGACAGACAGCTGGTGGGTAAGTCTGCATCAGGGACCAAGGGTGGCATCACTTGTGTGTCTGGCCCTTGACAGGGATGCTGGAAGGCTGGGCTCACCTGAGAGTAGAGAGGGCAACAGCTACACATGACCTCTCCAGCACGTCAGTCCCAAATTAATGGCACTTCTTGCATCTCAGCTGAGGACTCCAGTGCAAGTGTTGAAAGACAGCAGATGCAGCACTGCTTATGAGTGTCCTGAAGTCCCAGAAAACTTCTTTGGGTAGATTCCAGTGGAGAAGGGAGTCACCAAGGCCAGCCAGATTCACTTATCCATGGCAGGACTAGCAAAAACATCGGCATCATCTCTCATCGCACACACATGGGTGAGTTTTGGACTGGTATGATCTTTTCCCATGACCTCATTTTCATGATTTCTTAATTGGGAATATAATAGCAAATACTAGTCTCACAAAGTTGTTATGAAGAATGAAGAAACTTAATCAAATGACTTAATTATTATTTTTATTTCTTATTAATTTGTTCCTATTGAAATTAATGTTATGTCTGGTCCCATTTTAAATTATTCTTTATTCTGAATTTGGATCCCATCCTCAAGTTTTCAATGCTTAATTCTTTATGAATTATACCTCAAATTTAATAAAACTTTTTTGATCTCGTATTCATCCTAGCATTGTCTATACTGTCCCCAGGGTGGGAGTTTTCCATAGTTCTAATTATTTTTGTCCACAAATTTGGCTTCTCTCTCCAGCCCCTGTGAAAAATACGTCCTTTCTGTGACATAGGGAGTAGTTGAAGGCTTTTGGACTTCCTGTTTTTTTCTAGAAGAAACTCTCTTCCTTCAGATATCAGAATTTTCCTCTCTCTCTCTTTCATTCAGATCTCTGCTAAACAGTCGTCTTACCAGAAACATCTTTCTTCATCACCCTGTGCTGAATAACGTTTGGTCCCATGCTGGGCTGAGTGACTACGTATCCTTGTATCCTGCTGTAGACTTTCCTTCAAACACTTCCCACCACCAGGAGTCTTGTGAATCTGTTTGTTATTGTCTTCTCCAAGTGAACAGGAACTTCATGACGACAAGAATGTGTTCCTTCACCTCTGGATCCCCAGTGTATAGAGGAGAGCCTGGAACAGAGTAGGGGTTCCATAAGCAAATCAAATAAATGGCTGAAAAAGAGTTAAAAAAGAGTTAAGGGACCAAGATCAAACATGAAGAGCTAATTCAGCTGCTAAACTATTATTCTGTTTAGGCCAATTGGTAACCCATGACTGCTTGTAAAATTCAATTTCACTACACGGGACACATTTCAAACATAAACTTAGGGTTTTTTACAGGTATAACTGAACTACAGATTACAATCAAGATGTTCCCTCCCTTTCTCTCTCATTTAGATTTCTCATCTTATTAGCCATCATTGACCCTACTCTAATGGTTAAATGCTTAGTTTGGGGCATTATCTCAGCCATACCCTCAGGATGGTTGATTCACTGGTTGGTTGCCCATGTGTGCTGTGATGTAAATGGGCTGTTGAATGCTGTGGGCAATCTCATATTTGGCTAATGATGGTTCTTCAGAAAGCAACACCCTCCAGATTACTTTGGCAGGGTTCAACTTTGCGGTGACCCCAGTTGGGCTACGCGGCTGCGTGCCAGGCAGAGCTGTCAGTCTGCTCCAGCCAAGAGTGGAACAGGCACTTCTTGGGATTTGGATAGGGAAACTTTCATCTGACCAGTTTCACCACCTTAATATGGGTTTGATTCTTCTATTTGTATACAGTGTAAGCCAAATTAAAAAATGAAAAGAAAAAAGAACCAGTTCATTTAATCAAGACATGTTAAAGATTAGTCATTTTTAATAACAACCACATTGATAATTCACCTTTTTCATTTTCAAATTAGTTTTTGGTTGTTTTATAGACAGAGAGCCTCAGTCATAAATTAAAAGTAATGGTAATTAGCCACATGTTCTTCATTATGGTGGGAGCTTTGAACATGTCTCCACATAGCTATTAGACATGTCAGCCACATACAGGAAAAGGAACTATAGGATTTCAGAATTTTTTTTTTTTAGGAAAATTGAGCAACAGAATTTTAAGGCAGAAGCGTGAAATGCGAGTGATGGCAAGTTCCAGTGAAGTGATGAATAGCATGCTTCGTGTGAATATCTGATATTTGTTTTCTTAGTGCTTTTGATCTCAGAACACCTAACAGGACTGGGGTGGAAGATTTTTGCTGACTTGTTGCATCAGTGCCAAAGATGAAAGGAAACAGTCTTCGTATTCACCCTGGTGTTGATTGCCCTATAAATAGGAAACTACCCAGTTAACCTTGCCTCTTGTCATACGGAGAGTTTTATTAAAAATAAACAGTGCATGGCGTGTGGCAGAATGTGGGATTTCTGCTTAGATGCACACAATTCTTTAACATACTTCATTAAAATGTGCAGGAGAACTTCAGAGCCGTGAGTAAAAATATTGTTGTGGAAACCGAGGCCTGTTATCGTAGCTTCAGTCATTTGCAGTGACTATTTCATGAATGAGTTTATGTCTGAAAATATCCAATGTGATAAAATGAATTTATCACCCCCCGCCACCCATCCGATTTCTTTTATTTTGACACATATGGAAAATGCTGTTTTGTTTTGACACTCACAGGAGATGTTCTTTTTATTAAAAATCACTGAACGGTAATGAGATTTTAGTGAACAATCTTACCAGACTTCCCTAACATAAAGAAACCTGATACTGAGGAGTGAGCAATGCTCTATAATAAGTAATCTTAGGTGTGTGCATGGTTTTCAGTGGCAGTATTCATTTTTCAAGAGTTTTGTATTTGATCTTACTGGGATTTGATGTAAGAAGACTTGGTTAGCTCTTGTCTAGACACAAAGAACAGTGAGGACATCCATGAAGCCATGAAGGCAGGATCCAAACCACAGTGTGAGGAGAAACTGATGACTGCCCCAGGCATGCAGCAGCATCTCTTCAGCATAAGAGCAGGGGCCTTGCTAAGCTCACCCATACAAGCTACCGTTCCTCCTTCTGCAGGATTGGAACTCATCTTCCTCCTCAGAGGGTGCAGGGTGAATTCAGAAGGAAGCTTGAAGAGCCCATGATGTCCAGAACTCAGGCTTGCTTGAAAATGGGTGGTTCTGGGACTGTCTTTTCACATCTCCAGGGGCCTATTTTCTCGGAACAAAATGAGAGCAGTGTTGAGAAGTACTGGAAAGACCCTGCCAACACTGAATTTCTTGAGAGTCTCTGAAGTTAGTTCTTCTAATTTTTAGTACCCTGACAATTTCATGAAAGTTAGTAACTTTTACATACTTCAGGGTTCTCATCTGTAAAATTGGATACTGATAGTATCTACCACTTAGTATGGTGGGGATTGAGTTAAAATGCTTAACACAGAAAGGGATCAATAAAGGTTAGCAGTTATTATTATTGTTTTTATTTTCTTGAACAAATTAGAAACTCGTGTGAATTCTGGATTATTGAGAAGGAGCTCCCTGCAATGACTATGGGGCTTGTCACAATGATTAGTCAATCTCAGAGAAGACAGAAAATATTTCACCAGTGACTATATTATTCTGTGTAGGCTTTCATGATAGAATGTCACAGGCTGCGTGGTTCCCACGGTAGGAATGGATGTTTTCACAGTTCTGGAGGCAAGAAGTCCAAGGTCAAGTTGCTGTCAGGGTTGGTTTCTGATTAGGGTCCTTCCTGGCTTGTAGAAGACCACTTTTTCTCTGTGACCCAACATGGCCCTTCCAAGATCTCTGGTCTCCTTTCCTCTTACAAGGACACCAGTCTTAGCAGATTAGAGTCCCTCTCTTAAGACTTCATTTAACCTTAATTATCCCCTTAAAGGCCCTAACTCCAATTGCCTTTGGGGTTAGGAAATCAACATATTCTTAGAGGGACACAATTAAGTCCATAACAGTGACATTTTAATAACTACAAAATAAAGCAAATACCACGGTTTTTTATTTACTTTAACATAGACATTACATCATATCAAAACAGGGATCATTTCTTCATTTTAATTGAAACCAGAGTTATATTGGAATAAGGGGTGACCCATATGGGTTTTTCACCATTTCCTCATATGTTAATGTGCCAGCAGAAGACAAGAGCTTGATATTTCTTAATAATTTTTCTAGAAATTGACTAATATTTTTATTTTTACTTTCTCAGATATATTAGTTTTAAAGTATTTTTGTTATCTAATAATATCCAATTTAGACTATTTGGAGAACATGGATGTATATATAAACATACACAAGAATGAAAAGGTATGGTTTTTAGCATCGGAGATAATTCAGGGTTATTGCAATTGTTTCTGTTTTGGCAAATTGGAAGGATTATGGTTGATGAACTGAAGTAAGTGTTCTAAGAAGAATATTTGCTGTTGGGTCAGGCATGCTTTCAGTTTTTATGTATGTGGAGTTTGATGAACCATTGAGACATTTAAAAGATATTCAGAAGGTATTGAGCTGTTGGATAAGCAGATCAAAATCCCACCAGGGAAGCCTGACTTGTGTACAGACATTTGTGAATTGTCTGCATACAGGTGGTATTGAAGCTATGCACATGGATGAAATTGCTAAGTAGAGCGTACTCTTGTGAGAAAAGAAGAGGTCAACTTACCCATCAGGCACATTACCACAGTTCCTGGGACTCATGGTATTTTAGAAATCCATATTCCCAAATCAGATACAATAAACTTTTGAGGACCACGTGATGGTTAATACTGAGTGTGAACTTGATTGGACTGAAGGATGTAAAACATTGATCCTGGGTGTGTCTGTGAGGGTGTTGCCAAAGGAGATTAACATTTATGTCAGTGGGCTGGGAAAGGCAGACCCACCCTTAATCTGGGTGGACACCATCTAATCAGCTGCCAGCATGGCCAGGATATTAAGCAGGCAGAAAAATGTGAAAAGGCTGGGCTGGCCTAACCTCCCAACCTACAACTTTCTCCCATGCTGGATGCTTCCTGTCCTCAAACGTTGGACTCCACAAGTTTCTCAGCTTTGGTCTGGCTCTCCTTACTCCTCAGCTTGCAGACAGCCTATTGTGGGACCTTATGATCCTTTGAGTTAATACTTAAATACTTAATATTAATGCCAGTATATATATATATACACACACACACACACACACACACACGCACACATATATATATATATCCTATTAGTTCTGTTCCTCTAGAGAACTCTGACTAATACAGACAATAAAAGTCTATTAAGTTTTGCCTGAGACAAATGTTTAAGCATTTAAAAAATGTTTAATGTTGATATCAATACAGTGCCAGAGCCCAATCAAGACAAAAGTACTTAATGTCCACAAAAGTTATAATGAGACCCTGATTTGACATAGTCTGGAAATAGCAAACTTGAAAAGGTTTGAGGAAAATAAATACCTACACAAGTGTTTGCAAATGTCCCAGGTGTCTAACAATTCACTTTCTCTGTGTCTTCCCCATTCCCCAAATATCAGCCATGACATTTTTCTGCGGGTCTTTCAGATCTCAGAAGGTGACATGAAGAAGGTCCCTCTGCTCTGAGATTGTTATTTTCCTGTTATACCTCAATTACATTTGTAAAGTTCTTTCTTTCATGCCAGCCTAAGTGGTTTTGGAGTTTATTAATTTTAATGTTTAATAAGCTAGTTTCTATAGAAACAACCGTTTCACAGATGTTTTGTTAAAGTCTCTTTAAAGCACACACCTTTGTCAATATGTTATTTTGAACATTTCAAAGGATAAATACTTGAAAAAGACATCTCTAAAGTCTCAAGCTCACAATGTGCATTAATAATTACACCCTCTCTTAAAAATAGAATTATTTAATAGAAGGCTGATGAGCTAATTTTAAGAATAATACAGTAAAAGGTCAAAATAAAACTTACACTCTTGAGAAGAAAGTGTAAGGTCAAGAAATAAAATTACAATCATGGACTCCGTACTTTCATCAATGTTAATTACTTTAACGAATGTGTGACAAATGATTACCAACATTTAAAAATCTATGTGCATTTTTCTCCAATGAGTGGCACTGGTTTTCATTGCATTTTTAGAGCGCTAACTCCTGGCATATGTTGTTCACTGACTGGGAAATTACCATCTCATTTCACTTTCTTTCTTCATTGCTATTTCTTATCTGATCTCAAAGTTAAGGCATTGAAACTATTACAAAACCCTCATTATTTTTTCCCAAATTAAAATGGTAATATTTAATAGCTGCATATTTTGATGACTGATTCCATGCTTTTGGCTCTGGTTTCCTTTTTTATGTTTTTGTTGTTGTTATTGTTATCAAGGGTTTTAAAAAATCACTTTTTTACTAAGGAAGGTAGTAAAAAATGAAGTACACTAAAAACTACTTCAGCAGCTAGAGAAAGAATTTGTTGTTGATATTTTTTAAAACCTATTTTCATCTGCTTCCTTGGGAAAAGTCAGAAGTAGGCACTCAGGGATGGCAAGGTTTATGTTGAACTCTAGGTAATGCATGTTGTCGCTTACAGCCGGTCACTGAATGGTCCCTGCCTTAGCTTCCTCATTTTTAAAGTGGATTAAGACTCCACTTTTACATCACCAGGTCCAAGTTTGGACACATGACCCTAAGTTGCTCCATCAGGGATCTCTAGGCCTTCCCTATGTGAGACATAGGGTGGGTGTGGACTGCAGTCAAAGGCAAGTCAGTTTTTAATGAATGCGTCTGCTTGAGGACAGAGGAGGAGCCCACGTTTCCAGTGGGGGTTATGCACAGTTCTGCGAGTTAAAGGTTGCTTTTCCTCTTTCCCTGTGCTGGGAGCTGGGGCAAACCATGTCTTATGTCTTCCAAGCGTCGAAACCTTTGGCTCCTTCTAAATACCAGCCTGGCTCATGCTAACATTGGATGAATACATTTCCACAACAGAAACTCAAAATCCATCTGTTTAAGAATGCATGACAAATTTCATTTAGAGCAATATTGTGAGAGTCATATTCAAATGGGAAGCAAGAGTGAGCACAGGCTTTTATTTGTTCTTTAAGAAAAAAATGATTTCTTAGTGAGTTGAAATCATCAACCATGCTGCAGGAAGAAAAATGTAGCCTGGCCTCCTTTCAGTCTCTTTGTGATTGCGAAAAGGTGGACCTTAAGATTTCACCGGAAGATTACAGACCTGCTGATTAATTTTAAATCCCAAACCTTTGACTGTAGATAAAATGAACAAAATAATTTAAAATGAAAGTGGACAAAAATGGATTCCCTGTCATCTTTGAGGGTCCTCAGGCTATATTGAAATCTAATACACAAAACCTTGCATTATTTACCTGGAACAATGTAATGGTCTATTAAGTCGATCCTTTTAGAACAGCAGTGAGTTAATGGATTGTTTTCCTGCCAATATTGGTAGTAGTACAGGATAAAATAAAATGGGGAAAATATTTTTATCTTGCTTTTAAATGTTATGTTTTATCGTTGGGTTGATGCTTTGGGTGATCAGCTGTGATATGGTGCATGACTGGCTTCTTCATTAGGGCTGATGGGACATCACTGACAGCTATGTGATCTGTGTTCTTTCACTGGCTCTTGCTTGGCATGGGAGATACATTTGCAGGATGAGGAGCAGGAGTGTAATAACAGAACATAGTACAGCTGATTGGTCTTTTTCAAAATTAAGAAATCTGGTGCCATATCTTGCATTACACTCTTTTATTTTATATTCGTACCTTAAATTTTTTCATGAAATGCACAAACTCCACCCTATATACATATATTTGCATTTCCTAGTTTTTAAACATTGTTTGAAGTATACCTTCTCCAAAGGGGAAATACTTTGAAATATTTTTAAAGAAAAATTTTGTTACTTTAGATACATAATAATTTATTTTTATTGTTTTAAAAATAGACACAAAGTAACATTTCTTATATTATAAAACTCTAAGCCCTCTGGCTTAGAAAATGAGAGAAATATTCTGCTTTTCATCACTTACAGCGATATTCTTGATATTATTATATAAATTTTATTGTTTATTAAATATACCATAAAATTCCAAATATGTGCTCCAAATTACTAGTAGAAAAGTGTTAGTAATTTTTTTCCAGTGTGAGTAATTATTTCCCCCAAAATGTTTGTTTAGGAAAAACATCTCTACATATTTGAAACCTAATAAAAAGTTTTATTAAAGCTGTTTACTCAAAAATAGACAATTGTGCCCTGCTGAGCAATAGTTCAAAACCAAATCAATAATTTTGCTATTATGTAGACAAGAAAGTGGGCTATCATTGACATTATTAATATTTCCACCAAGTTGAATGTGAGAAGGGAGCTGCTAGGTGTTACCTTGGAAACTATTCAAAAGGTCTAGTGCTGCTGAAAAACAGAAGACTCTGAATTGACCCCTGGGATTCAGTTGTCCTTCAGACCACCTAGGATCAAAATTTTGGGAATGTATTCAGTATGTCTGAACTTGCTTTACTGCCATTTTAGACTGATTATAGCTAATTTTAAGTTCCTTTTCCCTGTATTTCCAAACTTTCTGGAAGACTTTCTGAAATCATTCAAGTTTACTTTCATTTTTTATGCCTCAAGACAAGTCACTCAATCTTTAAATAACCACTTTTGATCAAGAGATTACTGTACCCTTCTGACACAACTTAAGATCATAAAAAAAACTTGATACAATTCAACGGCTTTTTCTCATATTAAAATTCATGCCCTGGCTGAATGATTCCAACTTTTTCTTTTTTTAAAACATATCTTAGGTTTTTCTGGTCCTCAATCAATCTATGTGAGCACTCATTCTTTCATTATTCTGTTCCTACTACATCTTTTATCAATGTCTCTTTTTTGCATAAAAAGATCAATATCTCTTTTTTTATATGCAGAAGAAATAGAATATGCTTGTAAATGTTTAACTATTGGCCCGTTATTTAATTTCCTAACACTATCTGATATGCTTGTGATTAAATCCAACTCATTTTCTATACCTTTTGTTTGCCTTACACACTATTAAGGAGGTAAGAGCAATGGAGGCAATCTAAAACCACAGAACCAGAATCCCTTACCTCCACAGAGAGATTGCCTGTGGTCTTTAGGTATCGTTTACTTGTCTCTAGAGCTCAAGTTCACAGGCACCAAGAGCCCCCTGGGTAGAGCCTGAATCTCTGTTCTCTACAGCATGTTGATGAATGCATTGGTTCTGCCTTAGGTATGCTGGAGCACATTAAATGTCAACTAGCAGTAAGGCACAGGACAACTACATGCGCTCTGCTCACCTGAGTCACGCTGCTTTCAGATGAGAAGGCACTCATTTAAATCTGCATGGCAAACCTGCCTGAGCTAGAATTTGATGAGAACCCTCAGGTTAATAGCTTTGCTCTTTGAGAGAGCTCTAAGTTATTTTCATTCCTGGCCAATTTTACATTTACATACTACCTGTCACTAACGCCCCAAGGTCCTTTGCCAACAAGAAGCAGATATTTACTCACTAAAGTTAATGTATCTCCCCAGTGCTTTCTAGCCTTTGGGCACATGTTTCAGGCAACAAAGAAAAGAATACATACGCATACATGGCCATTTGGGTTCCTAAAATGTAAGGGAATATAACCCAAAGCCTAGAATTTTTTTTTTTCTTAAAGACAATTAACAATGGTAGTTCCATTTAAAATCGCACTATAAATCTTCTGCATTTATTACTGCACTATTTTAATCTATTATTATTATTCCACTTAAAAGAAAAATCAGAGAAATCAGCAAGGGAGCAATAACAAATGTGGGTGAAGGTACACAGCCCACTTTGGGACCATAATCAACGAAGAATCAGATCAAGGCAAGAGAATGTGATTTCTTTTCTTTTTTAAAATTATACTTTAAGTTGGGGATACACGTGCAGAAGGTGCAGGTTTGTTACGTAGGTATACATGTGCCGTGGTGGTTTGCTTCATCCAACAACTCATCATCTACATTAGGTATTTCTCCTGATGCTATCCCTCCCTTAACCCCTTACTCCCCTACAGGCCCCAATATGTGATATTTCCCTTCCTGTGTCCATGTGTTCTTATTGTTCAACTCCCACTTATAAGTGAAAACATGCAGTGTTTGGTTTTCTGTTCCTGTGTTAGTTTGCTGAGAATGATGGTTTCCAACCTGGATGACGCTGGATTTCTTAGGATCAGTAGTAATTATGGAGTGTGCACACCATGAGTGAGTTAAGATGCCTTCTGTTACATGTGAGAGAAAGCCCAACTTAATCTTTCTTAAGCATAAAAAGGTACTTTATTGGCATGTATGAGTAACAGCTCAAAAGTAGATCAAGGGTGGCTTATTTAGGGACTCAAAGGTCATAGCCAGTTGAATTTATCTCATATTACATGTATTGATCAAGTCTCATCTATGTAAGCTCTATACTTAAGCTCCAGTACCTACTCAGAAAGAGGGTGACACTTCCTGGTAGACATAACTGAAACCCCAGAATGGGGTCACATAAGCATTCAGTTAGCCTAATTTGTGAAAGAGCCACCTCAGAACCAATGATGTTGCCCAAAGATGTGGAAAGTACTGGTTTTGAAACTCTGTCACTTTAGCAGTGAAAAGGAGGCCTGGCATGACTGGCTCCATTTTGCTCCTAGCCCCACCCTTAGGTTAACTGCTTTTGTTTATCTCTGCATGTAGGCCAAGCTGACTAGGGGAGGAATTTAGTTTATAGTTTAACTTTAAAGCAAGGGTAGTAATGATCCTTTTCCAAAACTAACCAAGGAGGAAATAAGAAGTGTGTACACATAAGTAACAACGTTACGTTAAAGATTATAGGAGCATTGTGAACTGATCAAGGACGAAGAACTGCACAATCCACCCCATTGGACCCTCATTGCTGCTGAGATACCTCTAATCACTGGTTGCCTGGTGATCTCCCCATCTTCCCTCTTTCCCCTTCCCCAAACTTAAAGGGAGCCTAAAATTCTATTAACTTAGGATGGTTCTTTAGGACACTAATCTGCCATCTTCTCAGTTTGCTGGTCCTCCAAAATAAAGTCAGCTTCCTTTCTGCAACATCTTGTCTCTTGACTTATTTGTCGTTGTGTGTCAAGGGATACAAGCTTTGAACTCAGCTACATGTCTCCAAGTCTATGAAAATAATGTCCTCTTGGAGTCCTTCTGTTCACACCTGTCTCCATCTCCTGGGGCTGGGGATGTTGTCAGCTTGATCTAAGCCGAGACGATGGTGGTTCCCCCAAGTGGTATGTGAATTTCCTTTTGCCACAAGAAAGTTGCTGCTAGGGCTAACAAGACATCAAAGTCTATATATGCAATATTTAATTAAGCCTATGGATACTTCTAGTTTAGTTAGCTTCCAACCAATTGTCAGTGCCACTTCATAAAAATTGAGACAGGAGCACATTTTTTGAGCACTTACCATAGACCAGATCTTAGGTTAAATTATTTAGACTAGACAGATATTTATCATAGCAGTTGTGTGAGTAATTATTATTGTGTCTTCTTAGAG
The DNA here is from genome assembly GCF_030222135.1 of Aotus nancymaae. Taxonomy (NCBI): domain Eukaryota; kingdom Metazoa; phylum Chordata; class Mammalia; order Primates; family Aotidae; genus Aotus; species Aotus nancymaae. The sequence goes on along the minus strand of NW_026988576.1, from coordinate 4,422,342 downwards.
CTGAGGAAATATACACCAAAAAAATATTAAGTAATATTGACAGGCTCACATAGCTAGTGAGAGAAGAAACAGGAGCTTAGATACAAGCTTGTCTGACTCCAGAGCCTGCAGCTTTGCTTATAAAGACAGAATAGAGAATGTTGAAAAACATAGGTTCAAATATATGTTTCATCATTTAGTGGTCATACTTTTAATTATCCACCTAGATTTGGGATATTTTCTTCTATAGCTAATGCCTAAACACTTAAAAATATTGTTCCTGCAAGGACAGGCACCCTTAGAGCCTGGTAATCAAACTTTTTCCTTAGTCCTACAATTTCTAACAGCCTCTTTTTCTGTTAATCACTCTAGAGTTTACTCAAGTCAATCAACCTTCACTTCAAAACTTCTTCCCTGAAATCTTTTTCTCTTTTCCTTTCATTTAGCTTAGCTCAAAGTCTTCGCAGCCTTCTAAGCAGGGGTGTCTTTATTTATTTATTTATTTATTTATTCATTTATTTATTTTTGAGACACAGTCTTGCTCTGTTGCCCAGGCTGGAGTGCAGTGGTGTGATCTCAGCTCACTAAAGCTCCGCCTCCCAGGTTCAAGTGATTCTCCCAGTTCAGCCTCCCAAGTAGCTGGGATTATAGGTGCCCACCACCACATCCAGCTATTTGTATTTTTAGTAGAGATGGTGTTACACCATGCTGGCCAGGCTGGTCTCAACCTCCTGACCTCAAGTGATCTGCCTGCCTCAGCCTCCCAAAGTGCTGGGATTACAGGCGTGAACCACTGTGTCCAGCTGAAGCAGGGGTGTCTTTAATGCTGCATCTGCAATGCCTACCATAGAGCCTGACATACAATAGATGTGTGTGCTGACTCCTCCATTTATCCCTGGGTCAGGCCCAACTCCTCCAGCTATGGCAGTAAAGTCAAGGAGAGAGATCCCAGAAAACCTATTTTCTCTGCGTCCAGGCCTTTTTAAAGCACCATGAGCAAGATTCTCCCTTTTCTTTGTTTTTCCAGGTGGTGAAGATGTGGAACAGGAAAAAACACACAAAAATGCAATCACATGATTAAATATTGCCTACAATGGTTGGATTGGACTAAAGAACTTAGAAAAGCTCCACACTAAATCAGGACACACAGGCTCATGTTCATGCCTTTTTCCAGGCACCAACTTCTCTTGATCTTCTCTGTTGACCCTCCCTGAAGATGGAGTTAACTAAATCTTATGTAGATCTATCTCATATTACTATTTGGCACATTTGCAGGTAGGTATGATATTGTTAAAATGGTGAAAATGCCCTACGTTGGACTCAGATGGATATTCTGCTCTGGCAGATCACATTCTAACTGGAATCTTGCTTCACTTCACTTTTGTGGGCTAAGATATTCTATTAGTACTTGTATTGATGATCCTTGATAATGCAGCTCTTCAAATGTAATAATTTTCTTTTGTAATTGACTGGCAATGCCCATGTAAGAGATATATGTTGACTGATCGAGTGGCTAAGTAAAGAATTAAATGAATAAATGAGAGAGTAAATAAGAAATAAACAACACTTGGACAATGAACTGAGACTTCATTTACTAGGCAAGTAATTATTGATAATTTTGTATATGATTTTAGACTGTAACTAATATACTCAAAATACAATAGTAGTCAAGATAGAAATGGCCCCTTCCTTCAAGTTGGTAGTTGAAATATATTGCATCGCTGATGTTCCATAGCTTTTGTACACATTTTATTTTCTTTTGTTTCAACTAACGGTAAGGAATGTGGATATTTAAATTAGCCAGTGCAAAATGCAGTGACTTGGAAAAAGAAAATCACTCTTAGTGAATCATAAACAATATTTGAAGGTCCTTCAGTGGTTTATTAACTTCAAATAACATAACTAGATGGGTCTTGGTTTTACAAGTAACCCAGAAGAAACGGAAGGATCCTAGCAAGGGGTGGTATCAAAAATATAAAGTTTGTGTATAAAAAGCATTTGAACTCAAGAATTTGACATAGACCTTAGTGAAAGTGCAACTATTTCTTGTCAGTTTTTTAAAAAAGTAAATACTTTTGTTAAATTCAAAGCAAGGTATCCCTAAGGAACTTAGCTCATAGGTAATTTAAAACAAACATACTGCTTATTAACAATTCCAATATTTGACTTTTTGCTCAACCTAAATTTGGCAATGCAATGCACTGAGATATATCACAACAAAGAAAAATTGAGTTTGTTTTGTTTTAATTTATTTCACAAACAAGTTGCTGCATGAGCCTGAATCTTTATAATGTGAAAGCTGTTTGGTCTCAAGTAGGAAATATGTTTGAATTGATCCATACCAAGTTTCCAAAAGTTCACCTTTTGATCTCACTGCCTAGCTGTTGAATAATAACACAACTTTTGCTTAGTCAAGCCTTCTTTCTTTTTCTAGAAGATGAAAATATAATTCTTGAGTTACTTTTGAAGAACAAGTTGGGGAGATGGAAATAAGAACACTACTCTTCTAGAGTATGAAAAGATTACCAAATTTAGGTTTTCTGGTCAGCAAAATTATATTTTCCTAACTTGTTTACTAATTATAATTGTTTAATTAGATTATCATTTCTTCTTTTTCCCTTGCCATCTGTTTAAATGATGATAATTCCAGAACTGCTGTACTTTACCGTTCAGTGCAAGTACATTTATGAAGCTGACAATTATTCAGAAGTCAGTTTCCTATGTAATGCTCCCATTCTTCATATTCTTTGTTTCTAATTTATATTTAGGTCTGAAAACTGATAAGGATACTAGTTTAGAAATAATTAACTGTGACTTCTATTTTCAGAAACACAAATGAGAGTGCACTTCTTCACAGAACTTCTTTCACATTCCTTTAACAACCAAATCACTTCCAATTTTCTGGTGTGTAAATTCAATGTGATCAGTACAAATAAACAAACTGACAAGATTTGGGCAGTTGGAACCCATTGTTTTACAACGTCTTTGTTTAAAATCTTTCATAATTCATCCTCAGCAATGGCCCTCCTAGTAATTAGTTACCTTTAATGTCTTCATTTTCATTTAAATGTTCAATGATCAGGATAATTAGAATTAATTTGGCATTGTCATTTTATGGTAATGAAGCTTCTGCCGCTTATCACGAGCATCCTGCAGGCACAGTGTTACCAGACAAATATGTGACTCCTCACTCTTCACACACTGGTTTATGGTCCCTGGTTAAAGCGGTAACAGTAGGACCTGGCCTGATTCCAATTTAAATTTATGCCATATTTGATGAAAGATTGTGCGTAGTCAAGCTGGTGTTCTTGCCCCTTGTGGGTGGCATTCTAGGTGCAACTCAGTTCTCCTTAAGCACAAGAGACTTTTTGTCTCCATTCATCTGGGTGTTTTACAGACTGGGATTAGTTCTATGGTTAGAACAAAGGAAAATATCTTTGTGAATGAAGACGGAAAGCAATGTCAGTTCAAACCTTTATAAAACTTTCAGATAGAATTCAGGAAAGCAAAGGTCAAGAAACTTAGTACCAGAAAATCTATGAAGAAGAAAGTGAGTCAGTGAATTCTCAAACTGGAAGAGTCTTCTCGCATTATCTGGTCCAGGATTCTCCAGCTACACACAAAAAAATGTAATTGTGTATTATCATCCCCATTCATTCCGTGCCATAGCTCTAACTCAGCAATTGCAGTAGAGTTCATTCTGTCATTTGTATCCTCTCCCTTACTCCTGGGAAACATTTAGATAGCGTAAAGGATTCTATTGAACAGAAACCTGGGGTGGGAAGTAGGGAACCATACCTAGGTTTGTCAAAGAAAGTATTATTTAAGGATGCCCTGTGAAATCATAGCAGTTTCAAAATTAGAAACTTGATCTTCTTTGCAGCTGAGTTTTCTTCACCATATTTTAAACTTGTTCTTTATTCTGCATTTTCTCAAGCAGGGATATAATGTTACTAAGATCTATATTAGTTGAAATTATCATTAAAAAATTTTTTACAATTATATTTAAAGAGAAGTACTTGCTCTCAATAAACCCAACCATTTTCTTTTAAGTTGGATAAGTTAGAATGAAGGTCAAACTTTAAAAAAAAAAAAAAATTTATTTTGCTTCTAATTGTTGAGAAAGGAAATTGGAAAGGGTTTGGCCTGGCAGAGTTGGAAGTTTTCCTGTGTGTATGATAGATGTTGGCTGGTGTTGCAATTATGTGGAGTCTATTTCAACTGAACATTGTATGGCTTCTTCATGTGGCTGGTAGCAAATGTTGGCTATCGGCTGGTAACTCAGCTGAGGGTGACAAGTGGATCACCTCCATGTGTCTATGTAGCGTGGCAGTGTTAGGCCTTTAGAATTTCTTCCAGTGGCTGGAATATTCTTGAAAGAGTTTCCCAAGAGAATCCAAGGCAGAAATGTCTGGCTTATTTATAACTAGTTTTGGAAGTTACAGTAAGACATTTCTACTGCATTTTACTGATCACAAGAGAGTTACTAAGATTGATTATCTATCCATGTGAGGGAGGTGAATCAAAGAACTTGTGAACATGTTTTAGACCTGTCACAGAGTATAGAAAAGCTAAGAAGCATCATATTCAAGGGAAGAAACACTAAAGTTCTCCAGGGATGAGGCTGGTAGTGATGATTCAGGGCAAGAAAAGTGAAGTAAGAGAGGCTGGGACATGCACTGAAGAAGTTCAGTAGAAAGTTCTCTGGTAACGAGCAGTGATGTGCCGGAGTTTGTCTACAGAGGCCTGCAAGAGCCAATTACTCACTTGTTTTCTCAATTCCAGTTCTGAGTTCAGTGATGTCATTAATAGTCTGAATATGACTACAGTGGGATATTTACACCACATTACTTAGCAGATACTACAAATAAGGGTGTTTTTTTCCCCAGGAGACCCAGTTGCTGAATAGTTACCAATTGGTAATGGGGCAACTTAGAAACTACTTTTAGGAGAACTTTACTGTCTCATAGTAATTCTACATTGTGAACTTTAGGGTTAACAACTCTCTTCTTTTGTAATCTTTTCAGTAAAATTTGCAAGTTTCCCTATTGCTTTTGGGTGACTGACATTTTTGGGGATAATCTACTGTGATTCTGAATTTGAGTTAACACTGGCTGTTTCAGAACAGCACATGTTGAAGCAGGAGCCTGATGCAGAATACGTCATGAGACAGAAAGCGCTTGTAATTAGCAGAAATTACAGGAAGCTTTGGACTTCAAAGACTGTAAAATTGAGTGTTTGAACCAAGTACATTTATGTTTCCAGAGAAGTAGGGAGGCTCCACTTGGCACTTTGGTTACACAACTGCATGATAATTTATCATTTACTGTATACTTTTATGTACTTTATAATGTTTTAAATGGGTTGTGGATAGTATGCAAATATTTAAATATTTTGCATGACTTTGAACAAGTCACTTAAATTTTCTAATCCTCAAGATTCTTCATCTCTAGGAATTAGCTAAAGGTACCTTTATAGAGAGTTGTTTCAATGGGTGCTGTAAGATTAAAAAAGAAAAATAAGAAACCAATGTTAGCCATGAGTTTAGTAAATATTTCCCAGGGGTGGAACACTCACACTTCCAAGTTTATGTGAGTTGGTGTTGATGGGAAGTAAGCAATAATTAAACAAAGGAAAATCAGGAGAAAGATTTGTCACAAAAGGCAATGCTGTATAAGTGCAAAAAAAAGGGAAAGCCACAGTTTTTGGATTTCACAAGGAAGTGGAGGGCTGGCTTTCATTCATGCCACACTCCTGCCTCAGTTACATTGCCTCTTGACTGCAAGGCTTTCTCACTCTGACAGAAGGCAAGCTCCGAGGGGCCCCAAGGTGGCCTGTCTGAAGGAGTAAATTTTCCCAGTTTTATAATTGTTAAATAATATTAAAGTTCTTATCTGAGTGAGAATGTGAGTGAAAAGCAGAGATTTTACTAATATGACACAAGGAAGTCCATTTTAAACATTTTACAATATTAACAAAATTTTTTCAGAACTTAATATAATAGATTTAACTTAATAAAAATTATATTTCATGTTATGTATGAATAAAAAATAAGTGTTTGGATGAGCTCAGAGTTGATTTTTAAAATGACAAATGTTTGGTTCTAGTCCATTTAATTATGGATCTTGACTGGTAATTCTGGAGAGGACTCAAAAAGTATGAAAGGAGAGTAGTCGAGAAAGCCTCAGTCTTAGATCTAACACCTAAGTGGTCACTGATAGCTGCTGGTAGAAATATGGGTGGTGAAGACCATTCTGATGTGTTCTCAGATTTTACTGGGGAGCATGGGATTGGACAATAAAGAAAAGTCTATCCTTGTTGTGAAGTGTCCTATCACATGGCTGAATTGTGTTCCTGTCCTGATATTTTGGGGCAGGTAGAACTTGTGAGTGATGAAATTGTATATTTGGGTGAAGCAATTTCTTAATAATATTTTGAAAGAGTAGCCTCGTTCCTCTTTGCTGCTCCTGGTAAAATGTGAGAAGAGAGAAATCATTTGAAGATGGAATTGTTAATTAAAAGGAAAGCAAAACTTAAATATTTGGAAAATCCTTAGTCTATTCATATTGTAAAGAATGAGGAAGTATTTTTGCAAGAGAAGACCAAACGTGTGACCAATGGACACTCTGGTATAATTACTCAGCCATATAACAGTATCTGGGACCTATTGTCCCAGACCATGGAAGACTGATCCCAAAGTCAATTCAGAAATTATCAGGGCTGCCACCCCTATCACAGGCCTGAAATGCAAAAGCCTGGGAAGCAGGATGGTTTCCAATTTAAAGCAGGGACCACGGCCCTGTTCTGCTCTGACACGCCCTGGAGACATTTTCCCCACTGTCTTGCTGGTTAACATTTGGCTTCTTATTACTTATGCAAATTTCTGCAGTGGGCTTGAATTTCTTCCCAGAGAATGGGTTTTCCTTTTATTATTGCATCTTCAGGCTGCAATATTTTAAAGCTTTTATGCTCCACTTCCTCATGAATGCTTTGCTGCTTAGAAATTTATTCTGCCAGATGCCCTAAATTGTCTCTCTCAAGTTCAAAGTTCCACAGATCTCTAGGGCAGGGGCCAGAAGCTGCCAGTCTCCTTGCTAAAGCACACAAGAGTCACCTTTGTTCCAGTTCCCAACAAGTTCCTCATCTTTATCTGAGACGACCACTTCACTGTCCATATCACTATCAGCATTTTGGTGAAAGCCATTCAACAAGTCTCTAGGAAGTTCCAAACTGTTCCAAGTTTTCCTGTCTTCTTCTGAGCCCTCCAAACTGTTCCAACCTGGGCCTGTTACCCAGTTCCCAAATCAATTCCACATTGTTGGGTATCCTTATAGCAGTGCCCCACTCCCTTGATACCACTTTGCTGTGTTAGTTTTTTCTCACACTGCTAATAAAGACATACCCAAAGCTGGGTAATTTATAAAGGATAGAGGTTAATTGAATCACAGTCCTGAGGCTGGGGAGGGCTCAGGAAGCTTATATTTATGGCAGAAAGGAAAGCAAACATGTCCTTGTTCACATGGCAAAAAGAAGTACTAAACAGAGAAAAGCCCCTTAGACAACCACCAGATCTCATGAGGACTCACTCACTATCATGACAACAGCATGAGGTTACCACTCCACCGATTTAATTAACTGCTAACAAGTTTCTTCCATGACACATGGGGATTATAGGAACTACAATTCAAGATGCGATTTGGGTAGGGACATGGCCAAACCATATCACCAAGAAATATAATTAAGTTGCCTCATTTTAATAACAAGGATGAGTTACATTTTAAAATTATGATTAAAGTATATATATGTCTTTAAAGTTATGTTAAATGTTCCATGTACTACTGCATTGAGCACATAAAGGTGCCCAGTAAATGTTAATGTTAGGTGAATAAATGAACAGATAAAATATGTGTGTATTTTTTGTATCTACCTAATCATCTTAGCTGGTCACTGACTTTATGGTTACTCATCTTTGAGAAGCGTCTTTTGCCTTTCTTCATATTGAGATTGTTTAATTGGGCTATGTAACTTTGGTATATATTACTATATGTGTTTAAATTTTGTATATATTTTGTCTAGATTAATAGCATTTTTTTTTTTTTGAGGCAGAGTCTCGCTCTGTCACCCAGGCTGGAGGGCAATGGTGCGATCTCAGCTCACTGCAACCTCTGCGTCCCAGGTTCAAGTGTTAGTTTACTTCAATTACTTTTCCTAACTCTTACCTTGAAAGTACTCCACTCATTAAATTATTTACATATGTGTGTGTGTGTGTGTGTGTGTGTGTGTGTGTGTGTTTTGAGACAGGATCTAGCTTTGTCGCCCAGGCTGGAGTGCAGTGACAGATCTTGGCGCCCTAAAAGCTCTGCCTTCCGGGTTTAAGTGATTCTTCTGCCACCTCAGCCTCCCCAGTAGCTGAGATTACAGGCATATGCCACCACACCTGGCTAATTTTTTATCTCTTTAGTAGAGACAGGGGTTTCATCATGCTGGCCAGGCTGGTCTCAAACTCCTGACCTCAGATCTGCCCACCTTGGCCTTCCAAAGTGCTGGGATTACAGGTGTGAGTCACCTGGCCTAGCCCACAAATTTTATTAAGAGAATATTTTTCTCAAAACAGCATCCCTTGAAACTAGAAAAAAAAAAAAACAGTTTTTATAGCTCTCATTTAAACTAAACACTAAAGAATAAATTGGACAAGTTCTTTCTCTGATCATGAAGTACCTGTAAACTGCTTCCCATAAATGACAGAAAAGGGTAAGAGACGTTACAAGGATGGCTGCCCCAGATTGTTGCTGGTGTCATTAAAATCGTCAACAGAAACGTGGAGCCTACAGCCCTGTAAAAATAGAAACATTTAAATCCATACTTTAGTCATTTCCTCTCCCTGATTTATGTTTTCTTGGTTGTTTGCAGGCACAGTCAACAGCAGTGGAAGAGATGGCTCATGTGTGGCTCAGGCTGACTCCACAATCAGAGTGATTATGTGGAAATCAATCAGAATTTTCTTCTTAGAAGACATTTGTTCTGACATAATGACTGACATTCCAGCTAATTTTTATTCATAGTCTTCTCCTTTCAAAATTATCTCTATTTCCCTCCATGTTACTCTGCGTCTTTCTTGCTTGTCTGCACATTCTGAACAAAAAGGAAAACAGTTCCATATATTTTATTTTGATTCTTAATGTTATTTGCTAACATATTCAGAACACAATGCAACTTTATATATCGGAGCAGTTACAATATATATTAGGAAAACATCAGTTAAGTACAACCAGTTATTCTAGACAGGTACCTCTTGGGTAAAATGTGGTGAAAATACATATGAATGGTAGAATTCATATGTGAAAGAGTCAATTGTCCATCATTACCCTAAAATCATTTTGCAGTTCAGGGGACATCTGAAACTTTAATTTCCAACGCTGTTACTTGTAGTTGGAAGAATTCAAAGATGCTGCTAATGTCCCAGGCCTTGTCAAAAACATCCTCCTCTTAAGTGTGTATGAGACCTGTACATTGCTCCTTGCTGCCAGAGTATGGCAAAGGTAAACAATATTTACTGGACTAATTATTCTTCTTAATCAGCTGACTTCCTAATCAACTTGATCATCTCAATCACTGGAATACTGGCCGTTTCTACAGCTTGATCATCCCAATCACTGGACTACAGGCCCTTTCTTTAGCTTGATCATCTCAATCACTGGACTGCAGGCCCTTTCTATAGCTTGATCATCTTGATCACTGGAACACTGGCCCTTTCTACAGCTTGATCCTCTTGATCACTGGACTGCAGGCCCTTGGACCCTTCGGCCATCATATTGGCAATCTGATTATGTTGAGGCCACTGCATTGTGAGGAAACCCAAACTAGTCCCTGGGAGACCCTGACACTAGTTTAAAGGATAGAGATGCCACATTAGCCTTCACTTGCCCTCCTATCACCCTCTGCTCCTCTCCCTACCCAATCTCAATCACCGCTTAAACGCAATCACAAGGAAAGACTCTGAAATGGTAACACCAAGCCAAGCTCTTTACTAGTTCTGGTCCCCTGTAAACTCTGAAACTTAATGCAATTATTGTTATTTTTAAGCCACTGAGTTTTCAGGGCCATTAGTTATGCAGCAATAGATAACCTGAAAAGGATTATTCTTTCTCCTACTAAAAATTACGAAGGGTGAGGAACAAGATAAGAATGTGATTTGTGCTGCCTACCATGAGGCTTGTGTTGTAACTTCAGTGACTGCTTAAAAGCACTGTTACTAATTGCCAGCATATTGCTGATACCTAGCTAAATTAGCATGTGTTAGCTTTGATACCACTATAGGCATTTAGAGGATAGCTGACACATTCTATATAAAAATATAATTATTTTCCTATCTTTAGCTTATCCTAAAGTAGAAGCTATTATATCCACTTCTTGATTAGCTTTATACATAACTAGAGAAAGTAAAATATCACAAAGTATATTTGAAGACATAAAAATCCTTGGACAAAGCTTAAGTAATGATTCAGGATGCTATTACTTCCTCTACAGAAAATAAATGTATTTTATATTCCCAAATTTTAAGCTTTTAACAAAAACAAACTTTGTACTGGAATATTTCAATTTCTAGGGAAAGGAAATTATTATTTACTGTTTTGAGCCTATAATCTATTTAGCTATTATTTTTATATCGATCGATTTATAACAAAGGTAAAAGGAAATACAATCTCATATATGTTGTTTATATAATTTTACATTCATAATCAAAATCCTGAGTATACTGCAAGATGTCAATATTTATAAAACTTTGTATTTGGAAAAAAATTAGATTTCCTATACTCCTAATTCATTGCCTTATGTGTCATTGAAGAAACTGAAGTTCACAGTAATGACTGAAAAATGTCTCAAAGATGGTCTATGTCAGAACCAAAACTTTCCATGGCACATTTCTCTTTCCACATTGTGGTGATCTGCCTAATTTGACTTTCTGCTTAGATGTCTAGACTCTACCCCTTACTCCTTTTGCTAGTGTGTTGGTGAACTCTTTCTATTAACCTATCCTTGATTTTTCTGTTGCACAGTTAGTCTGTAATCTGAATGTTGAGTCCCAGATTCATGAGCTGCCTGGCTGAGTAATCTAAATGGATTTGCCTGAGTATACCTTTTTAGGGCCAATGTAAAGTTACGTCGTATCTACCTCATAGTTTCTCAGAGGCAAGAAATAGAAGTTAAGGAAGAGAAGAAGCCAATCTTGAATCAGAATTTCCTTGGACATAGAAAATCTATGCAAGCAAAACTCGTTTGATTGAACAAGTGCTTACGCAGTTAAATATATCAAGTATCTTGTCACCAAAAGTGCAAAGGGAAAGTAAAATAAGGAGGGAGCCTGAAGAAACCAGCTTATATTAAAGATTCAAAGCAGAGATATTAGGAAATTAAAGCCAAAAAAAATTAGGGAATTCTTCTAAATGCCCCAAGCGTGAATTAGATATTCGGTCAATGTTCAAAAAGATTTAGTAACGCTATTTTTAAAGTCAACAAGCTGCCCATTTTTACCTCACACTCAGATTGCATTTAATCTGTCAAATACTCTGATGAGTTCTGGAGATGCTGATGCAAAAAAGATATACAACCCTTACTTTGAAAGATGGTTCACAATTTAGCCATGGATTTATGAGAAGCATCTTATCTTCAATTTCTGCTGCTCCTCTGTCCCTCTCCCATGCACCTACTGTCCTCTTTCTCACCAACATCCACCCTCTTTTTTGTCCTGGCTTTGGTGCACTATTTGTAATTCTTTCTTCTCTTATCTACCACAGCTATTTTGGGTAGTAAGAGCATCAGTATAAAGACCCCTTAACCCTAACTGATACTAACTCTACCTGTTTGGTATTAATTTAGCCTGTTTTTTGATCTTGAGGCATTTAGTACTATAAAAATTCTAATACACTACTGGTGAACATTACTTTATTAACCATTAGGTTCCACCTGGATATTTGTCATTCATATGTACCCTTTCATTCCTTGGAGCCTGTGTCCTTCTATGGATGTCACAAAAAGAGTTTTAAGGATTTTGATTAAATTAAAATTAATATACCGAGAAAATATTATGCCTCAAATAAACAAAAAATAATCAGAGTTAATTTAATTTTTAAAAATCTTTTATGAAATACATGTGATAGACATTTAATAATCTTTATACAAGGATTTTTGAAATCTTAAACTTGCCACAGATTTAATAATACATTTTAGTTTATAAAATTTTTCTTTTCTCTTCGGTGTGATGGGAGAGTGAATTTTCTAAGTAAAAATTGAAGAGTAAGATGTTACCATCAAACATTTCAGAAAATGAGCACTGTCCTAGACTACACAGTGTGAAAGTAATCAGCTAATAGAGGTTTTAGTGAACATGTAGTAATTTTTATCAACAATTAATGTGAATACATGGAATTTATTGTTTTTCCAAAACAAAGAAACTTTTACACTTCTTGGTAAAGATAAACTTTCATGTAAGAAAAAATAAAAAATTTTAGCAACCCAAACCGTACTAAAGTCATAAACACTCGACCACATGTTTGAGTGTCCCCAAAGTTATTCCTGTGTGGATTCTTCTTCTAGGATGATTGGTCCTTATGGCCTTATTACTCTCCATTTCTATCCCACTGAGGTTAGCCAAAGTTCACTTGCCTTGTCAGTTAAGTTTCTAAATCAGATGAATTATGTTTTCTGTAATTGAGTTAACCACAGTTAATTGCTTAATAGACTCTGTCTACACTAACTGAAAAAAAGAATTAATTGCTTGGAAAAAATGCATTACATATTTTAGTCCCATCTACACAGTCATCCAAGACAAAGTGACAAAGGCACTTTCAACAGTGACCAGAGCCAATGGCGACAGTGGGGCCGGCGCTTAACTCAGGTGGATTCAGTGTGTTGAATCTACTACTCTGGGATGTGGATATAAGGACTATGAGTTATAAATGGAACTTCTCACTAGAGTTTCATTCATTATTATTATTATTATTTTACATAAGAGAACAATTTTAGGAGAGCTTTGGCAAAAGTTTAGGTACAATTTAAGACAATGGCATGTTTTTTTTTTTAAAAAAAAGACTGGTTTTTTAAGTTTTTACTTTTAATGATTTAGTTTTAGGTTTCAAAAATGTATTTCCTAGCCAAGTTCTAACACCAGGTTTCTGGGAGTTTTCTAAATTTTTTCTGAAAACATGAGATGCATGTACAGTTATTTAAAATTTGTTACAGCTATTTTTAATCATATTTTTATGTTTGAAGAGGTACCAACAGCTTATTATAGTGAGCTATGATAGCAATGCCAAGAATCCTCAATTTCATTCCTTAAATATAAGTGAAATAATAAAGGAAAAGACCAGTATTGAGTATATTGCCTCTTCCTGATGTACTCTAATAAATTTGCTACAATAAATGGAAGTTGAAAATATAATAAAAACTTAGGTAATTTATGTAAGTATAATTGATAATCAAGGCAATATCAGAAAATCTTGAATTAGCTATACTTTAAAATGAATTTATGTTTTTCAGTGCTAGAGGCATTCTCGAAGCTGTTTCAATTGTGAAATCATTTGTCTAACATTCTTTGAAGTCTGACTTTAAATAAAGCATTTAAAACCCAATGGTCTATAAAAGTCCAGAGAAATAAGTGTATTGGCAATTGTAAAGAACTTTTGAGATATTTAACAAAAGAGTGAAGTACAATAAGCACCTTATTCACAAATCCAATGTAAAAAAAGATTGGGTCATAAGACAGAATAATACTAAGAAAAAAAACCTGTGAAGAAAATAAAGCTTGTTTTTCACCTCCAAGATCTTACTTTTTCTCATGTCCCTACATCTATTACCCTACTGTTTCTGCTTCCTCATTAATCTTAAATCAACTTAAATTGATATTTGTTATTTAAATATTTCTTATGTGTATCACAAGTTCAACAAGAAAAAAGTCTTGATATTAAAAAAAAGCAAAAATAAGTTTTTAAAAAGTTACCCATGGATTGTAATTACCCATGTTCCCCATTCTATTTCTTTAGAACTGGTAGATAAGAGTTTTCTGCACTTGAAACTTGGAGTGCTTCTAAAAATATTTCCTTCTTTGAGCTTACCAAGTTTATAGATATAGTCCAGACAGAATGAACTGAAGCTGGAGTGCCTGGCTGGAAAGTGTGCCTGGCATGTTCTAAGAAAACAAAAAGGCCCCATGAGTGCTCCTAAAAGGGAATAAAGGCAGGGAGTGGGGGTCGGAGAATGCATGGCTCCTTGATGATTATTAGAAGGACACTGGGAAACACAAAACCACTTGTGGCTGTGTGACTCCACTGCTGTTTTCAGAATACACTGAAGGGGGTAATGGCACAAAAGGGAAATCTCCTGGTTGATAGTACGGTAATCTAGACAAAAGGTGGTGTTGTCTAGAACCCAGGTAGCAGCACGTCAAGTTATCGGAAATGTGGAAATTGGTTTTATTTTGAGGAAGGAGTCAATGGTACTGCTGAGAATTGCATGTGTAGTGGGGGAGAACAATGAGACTCAAGAGTGATTTCAGTTTTTTTAACCAAAGCAACTAGAAAGATGGAATTGCCTTTGTGCCCTTCCTCCTCTGATTGCCTTTCCCAGCAGGTCCGGTTAGCTTGTCCACACCTAACTATGCTTCTGTCTAGGTCCTTGGCACTTTGTAATTCCTTCCACCTGGAATGCAGTTGCCCAAGATAACCTCATCAATTCTCTCTCATGGTTCTTCAAGTTTTGATTCAAATGTCACCGTTTCAATACAACTTGCCTTGCCACCCTATCTTAAATTGTCACCCCACAAATACACTTCCTGTCTACCTTCTCTGATTTGTTTTCTCCATAGCACCTATCCCAATCTAACAAACATATTTTGCTTATTTTATTTATTGCCTATTTCCCCCGTAAAATGGCAACTCCATAACAAGGATGTCTGCTTGTTTTGCTCACTACTCTCTCTCTAAAGCCTAGAATAGTATTTGTCATATAATAGCACAATAAATATGGGTTAGATGCATGAATTAATGCAGGGAATTAGCCAAGCTATTGACTGTACTCTGGTCTCTGAGAAAATTTGCAAGCAAGAAGACAGATTACTCTATGGGAAAATGTATGAATCAAAGCCAAAAACTCCATCGTGGTGTATCCAGATGAAGCGTTGTTTATTGTAATTTAGTTTGTGATAAAGTCTTCATCATAAGGTGGATGAAAGCAAAAGCCCTAATATCAGATCCCCAGGGAACAGCAAATTAGCCTGAGCTCCTTAATGTGACTCATACTTTCTCTGAAAGTATGGTTTGCCCCAAGTCTCGCTAAGCCTGAGCACTGAGGAGATCTCAAAAGCTAGCCACCTAGAAGGATGAATGCAAAAGAACAGTAACACCAATATTCCCTCACCCCTGCTGACATTTCTCTCCCAGCCTCCATTTCCTTACCATAATCCTCCGTGCTAGCTCATTCATTGATAATGTCCAAGAATGTACAATGATGTATAAGTTTATGATAATCGAATTCCAACTTCTGTCCTTTCTCTTCCTGCTCTTCCAAATCTGGTGATTCTGAACTGTTACAGTTCTGCAAACCAAACATCCCTTTTCCCCAGTTTTATAACTAAATGCTTTTACTTTTTAAAATTCTGCCTAGAATGGCCTTTCTAGTCTCATTTCTTTGTAAATTTTAATTCATCCTTTAATAATGATTTACAGCAGTTCTTCGTTAGTGAAATTCCTGGTATATTTCCCACCCTTTCTGAAGAATTAATTTTTACCTCCTTGATTTCCCATTGACTTGAATAGTTATGAAATATTTTATTACAATTACTAGTTCACACTTCTGAATTCTGCTTGGGGCTGTGAAGAATCTGAAGGCAAGAAACATATTCTATTTTATTTGTATAAATTGAATTTGTCACATAATAAAGGCTCATTAAGTTGAACGAGTGATTAATATTAACAAAGCAAATTGGTCAAAATTAGTAAAGCTTCTTTTAAAAAATTGAAATTAAAACATTAGCCATAAGTTTTCTAGAAAACTGATCACTTTCTGATGTGTTTCAGCTCACATTAAGAAAGTCATCTCAGCCAGGCGCAGTGGCTCACACCTGTAATCCCAGCACTTTGGGAGGCAGAGGTGGGCAGATCACGAGGTCAAGAGATTGAGACCATCCTGGCCAACATGGTGAAGCCCCATCTCTACTACAAATCCAAAAATTAGTTGGGCATAGTGGCATGCGCCTGTAGTCCCAGCTACTTAGGATGCTGAGGCAGGAAAATCGCTTGAACCCGGGAGGTGGAGGTTGCAGAGAGCCGAAATCATTTCACTGCACTCTAGCCTGGCGACAGAGCAAGACTCCAAAAAAAAAAAAAAAGTCTTCTCTTTTGCTACTTTTTTTTTTTTTTTTTTTTTTTTTTTACTGGAATGAAGGCTAACTGGAAAGATTTCCCAAAGAAAGGAAGACAAGCAATGTTTTGAAGTAGGGGAAAAATATTTTAAATCAAATAGTAGAATTGGTACAGAGACAAGAAATATAACATGTGATAGAGTGTATATAAGCGTACATGAAATATTTGGAATGATCATCCATACAGGTTTGACAGGACTGAAAGGTGCCACTGGTACAGAGAGGCTGGTTGTTGAAATATTTAAAACTCACAATCAAAGCTCTCATAGTAGGATGTCATGTTAGTGATTACTAGAAAAGACAACCTTTGTTCAAGATCATTGTATAATTACACCCAAATTCCAATTTGTGAATAGGTTAACTCATTGTGACTTGGCTGATAACATGGAACAATAAACAAGGCAGATACACAGAATATTTTGCAGATTATGGTAGCTGCAAGAATAGCTCTTCACTTGATTCAGGCTTGAAGTGTCAGCCTGAATACTCAAAACGCTATTTCTTTCTGGAAAGGGATTAATGAAGACATTTATTTCAGAGACTACATTGTTGCTGTTGACTTTTTTCTTTTTGTTCCCTCTCATCTGGGATATTTCCCTTGCCCTCTGACAACTTGTCAATGGGAAGGCGTTCATTCCTGCTTTACCAATTGCATATCTGCCAGCTTAATAAGAATCTCTTACAGAGAAGAAGGAAATACATTTAGGGCCGACTAATGTAAAAATACTCTTTGATGAGCAGTATAATGCAACATAGCTCAGAATTTTTAAATTTAATATATTGGCTCTTCCTAACATGTTATTCATATTTGCTGAGGGTTCCTTTTATAAGTTTCTACTTTGGAGCATACAGCTCAGTGGGAAGATACGTGCTTATCTGAATTAGCTGGCTCTAATCCCACATGAATATTTGTACAAATCTTTTTTGAGCATTTATATTGATTTATTAGGCAATTAGAATATGGCAAATGATGCAAAGTTTGGAACTTGTTTCACATATTTTTTTAATTGTTTGTACTCACTCCCCTCCTCCATATACTAGGTTTTAAAAGTCTATAGGGATATCTTAGTACATATTTATGCAGATTACTTTTTTATTTATGGAAGGGGATTGCTTGTTCCCCCAGGTGATTATAAAACTGCTATTTCACTTTGACATGATACAAATTGGTTTAGAGAAAACAAATTATTCTAAAATCTTTAGAAACCAAAATGATGCTGTTGGAGCATAGTAAAACATAAATAAATCTAGAAGATGGAGATTTTTATTTTTCCAGAACTAGATGGGTTTGTCCTGGATCATGCCTCTGAATTTAGGTCTCTGATTTTTATCCAGGGATGATTTTTGACTTGTATAAAGCAAGGAAACCAAGAGCCATCATAAAACAAGAATCAGTTTACAATCTTTGGAAATGTGCATTTTCATAGACCATGAAATAAAAATATTTGTTCAAGAAAAGGTGTCTTTTTAATACTGCTCTGAACAGCAGACCAAAAATAAAATTTATAGGAGCAAGTAAGTAGTTTTTGTGTTTTAGTTGCCCTCATAAATATGGAAGGTTGGAGCACAGAAGAATACTTGAGTTTAGGACCATACATTCTTTTAAGTAAAATTTTATTGAAAATTAAAGTATATATAGAAAATTACACAAATCAGAAGCCCAAGACTCAATGGATTTTAAGTGAATATATCCATGTAACCGACATGCCAGTAAAATAAGACATTGATAGAGCATTACCCCGACCAGGGCTTCCCGTGTCTCATCCTAAAGGTAATTGCTATCCTGACTTTTAATTATTACTTATTAGTTTTGCCTATTCTCTTGAAGACAACTCTTCAATGCATGTAAGTTCCATTTTAGAAGCTCTTTCAAATGGAATTTGCCTTCTCCCACGAATCAATCTTTAACCAGGAGATATCAAGATAGAATAAGAGGAAATCTAAACACTTCGGTTTTGCCATGACAGCAACCTTTGTGATTACTGAAAGAAAGATGGAAATCGATAAAGTGACCCATGTTGAAAGTACAGATTGTGCTTTGACGGTGGCAGATTGTTCATGCCACAGTGTTTCCCTACACTATTTTTGCCCAATATTGGATTTAACAGTAAATGTGTAAGTAATGTCACATTCCATTAACAGATAACAAAGAAAATGGAATTAGAAATAGGTAAGACATTTTAAAGATCAGAGGAAAAGGAACTGTGATATTTAAGAATTACATGGGATAAGAGATTTTTATATATCAACATATTGAAATGAATTAATTCAGTTATTTTTAACAATTAGTATTCCATTCTCTATAATCATGTCCCACAGTTTAAAGTGCTTAATGAGTTCTTACTGGAAGCGGACTATTTCAGGAGAGTATAATGGCCTTTAATAACTTTACTCAAGCTATTAGCAAGAAAGATTGTCAGGAAATATTGTTACTTTTGTTATAAAATTAATTGAACTTCCACTTGGATGAAACAAGGAGTTTGTCAATATGGTGTGTAACCTCCAAGCTATTTCCCCCTCTTCTTTGCTGTGTATTATTGATTTGTTTGAATAATCTATGTTTCTTTTCCTTCTTAATAGCCTGAGAAGAAAAATAGCTTCTAACGAAGCAATTACGGAGTCTTAACAAAATAAAGGACTTAATAAAATAAAATAAATAAAAAATAAGCTAGATGCTATATTTGTATTATCTCAGTTAATCCACTCAGTGTAGTAGGTGGTATGACTATGTTACAACTGTACAAAACGGAGTTTCAGGAAGATACACAATGTGCTCCATATCAAACTAGCATAACTTCCACAGAAAATAATTGAAACACAAAGCCATGTGACTCTTAAGCTTTACTGAAAGATGCTTCTATATATTATTTAAAAGTATTATGTTAGGTATAATATATTGGCCGGTGAAGTTTTATCTTTTCCAAAACAGAACAATATTTTAGTGTTTTCTGAGTGAAAATAGTGAACACTATTCAGATTCAGGTTATGGCATCTTTGATTATCCTCACAAGAGTCAGTATATGTAGCTCAGTGTGTCTCAAAGCATAGTACCTGGACCAGCAGCAGCAGTAACAGCTGTGAGTTTCTTAGACATGCACATTCAGAAGCCCTACCTTAAATCTCTGAATATCTGAGCATGGGACCTAGGAAACTCTATTTTAATAGGTTCTTGAGATGATTCTTATATACATTAAGGTTTGGGAACCACTGACATTATATCTTAAAAGCATGAGTTGTAGAAACAGACTGTGTAAGTTTATATTCACATTCTGTAAAATACTAGCTATGTGACATCGAACAATTAATTTATCTTTCTGAATCTCAGTTTTCTTCATTTATGAAGCTTATACAATAATCATATCTGCATCACACTGTTGTTTTGAGGTTTGTTGAACACACATAGAAAAGTGCCATGCTAGGGCCAGGTGCGGTGGCTCACACCTGTAATCCCAGCACATTGGGAGGCTGAGGCAGGTGAATTGTCTGAGTTCAGGAGTTCAAGACCAGCCTGGCCAACATGGTGGAATCCCGTCTCTACTAAAAACACAAAAAATTAGCCGGGCACCATGGCAAGTGCCTATAATCCCAGCTACTCGAGAGGCTGAATCGCTTAAACCTCGGAGTTGGAGGTTGCAGTGAGCCGAGATCCTGCAACTGCACTCCAGCCTGGGCAAGTGGCATGCTCATAGCAAGTACTACGTTAGTTGTAGTAAATACATAGGTCTTGTTTTGATCACACAAGTTAAGTAATGATATAAAGCATTCATTAACTATCTCAATATTTGGAACAATTGATTTTAATAATAAAGTGTAATAAATGTTATTAAATAAGAATGATTTTTAAAAAAAACATTTTGCATTACTTTAAAAATATATGAATCAGAAACGAAAAGGTGATGGAAAACTCATACAAATATGATACAGTAAATTGCACTGTTTTTGTGAAGATGATTTTATGCAGAATTCAAAGTGGATGTAATTAGTGCTACAGATTAGAAATTGCAAATGATGAATTCACAAACACGATTTAACAAACAAATCAGAGAAGAGAAAATAATTTCTGATGAATTTGAGTCTCTACATGTGGATTTAATCTTGTGATAAGCAATCCTCAGAAGAAAGCATGAGATGTTATTCATCATTCCAGAAAGAGGGAGAACATAAAAGTTGAGAAAAGTTATTGCATAAGCAAGAATTGTCAATAAAGACAATTTATAGAATACATACATATGCATTTGAACGTATGAGAAAAAGCATTTTATGTATTTGCTTTGTAGATACAGTATCAGTTTCGATGAGATTCATGCTGCAAGGATGGTCGCCCCTGTGGGTGGGTGATCCTAATACCTGTGATGACAAGTGGAGCCCAGGGGAGGATGCAAAGGATTTGAGCCAACAGCCACTGATAGTGTGTAAATGCCAGAGCCATGACTATGCACTTTTGGAGGGATGTGCTTAAATATCTTCAGAGTTAGCAGAAGTTAGGGCATCAACTGAAAATACTTTTGTTTTTTCCTAGCTCATCTGCGCAAGTTAACACACATTGTTAGATAGTATGTATGTCAGAGCATACGTGGACAAATGAGGTGGAAAATTCAATAGACATACATTTATATTGTTCTTTAACAATCTAAAAAGATCCATTAAGCAATAAAATGACAATTCAATTTTTGACAGCATTCTAGACTCTAGAAAGTGTTTTCTCATCCACTCTCTTAGGCCATTCTCACAATAGTACAAGGGAGATTTTCAATGATGAGACTAGGTCCCCCAGGGATGTGGTGATGCAGACGAGACGCCTCCTTAGATTTTTGTTTCAATATTTTTGTTTTGTCTACTCTGCCATAAATTCTGTAATCATTTAATTAGAATTTATGTTTTAGTAAATAAAAACTGAAGAGTTTTTGCAATTATGTTGAGAAACACATGTTATACTCTGTAATTATGTCAGCAAATTTTTAAAAAGAGTTTAAACCCACACCACATTAGCCAGGCATGGTGGTGCACACCTGTCTGTAATCCCAGTTTTGGAAAACTGAGGCATGAGGATCTCTGAGCCCGGAAGAGGTGGCGGCTGCAGTGAGCTATGATTGCATCACTGCACTCCAGCCTGGGGGACAGAGCAAGACCTGTGTCAAAAAAAAAAAAAAAAAAAAAAAAGCACCCCAGCAGAAAAGTGAAGGGATATTATCCTTATCCTTATGCTATATTTTGTTTCTGAGAATTACAAGTCTATCTAGGTAAGCTATCATTTGAAAAGAGAGAATCCTATTCTCTTGACTATAAGAGAGTTATAGACTCCGCCATACGCAGAGAGGACACACGTGGGACTTTGCGCCAGGACAGGCGCAGTGGTGGGGTCGCTCCTTAGCAGCTTTTGCAGGTCTCCTCTGCACCTGAAGCACCACCTGTAGAAGACGGATTAAACTTAGCGATGCCAAACCGTTGCTAGACCTAGGAAGCACGGGCTCCATAAGGGCTCCAATCCCCTTTCTCTGGGTATCTGTCTCTTTGTGTTGCCTTAAGGGCTGGCTGCATTTTTATTGCCGGTATGCATGAGGAATTGATTTAGTCACACTGGCAGCGTGCAGGCTGGCCTGGTGCAGTTACAATGTCATTTAGTTAACTCCCATGGAGGAATTGCTACTGTTGATGGAGAGTGCTTTGGACCAAACACTTTATGGGCCCAAAGTTCAGGTATCGAAGCCCTAATTCCTCATGCGATGATGTGAGGAATTCACCTCTGGGAGGTAAATAAGGTCATAAGGGTAGAGCCCTTATGAATGAGATTAATGTCTGTGTAGGAGGAGATGGAAGACATGATCTCTCTCTCCACCATCTGAGGATACAGCAAGAAGGCAGCCTTCTGCAAGTCAGGAAGAGAGCCCTTACCAAGAACCTTCTCTCAGACTCCCCAGCCTCCAGACCTGTGAAAAGTAAATTTCTGCATTTTAGGCCACCCAGTCTAAGACAGGGAGGTAAAATAGATAGTGCTTGGACCACTCACTTGTTATTAAATTCATTGTCTATTCAGCTTCACTTATATCCTTAGAAAAGTTGGTGAATGCAGTTGAGTGGGTGGAGAGGGGTAGTTGCAGATAATGTGAAAAGGGGAATAGAGACAGGGTGGAGGGAAAACTTGGTCCTTTAAATTGAAAAACGATAATATAATCCATTCATATAAAGGCATTTTTGCTCAATTCTGCTCCAGCTGTATTATTCAGCTTCTCTGAAGAATGGCACCTGTATAAGACACAGTTATCTTTACTCTGCTGTAAGATGACTCTCCAGGCTGATCGCAGGAGAGACATTCCTAATTGATTCTAGGAAGGAGTGCTACCACCATCACCACTATCTTTTATGTTGATATCAAAACTGAGATATCAGTGATTAGTTCTGTTCTCTAACATTTCCAATCAGATAATTTAGACATTTTATTCTAAGAATTTTTCAACTTAAATGTTAGGCCTCCTGTTTTGTGCATTTTCATTATTAACTCTTGTTTCATGAGAGTCCCGGTTTTTATACAACATGCTATAACTTTGATGTTAACAAGATTTTGAGTTAACATAATTTTTGCCAAAGTATGTATTAACCTAGTTTGATCACAAAATTTGGTTACCCTTTATTCTGATGCTAAGGAAATACAATGCTGTTTTTTTGTTGATAGTAACCCATTAATTCTATTGATTGTGAAGAGTAATCTAGAAGGAATTTAAAGAAAATTCAATCAGATTTTACTTTTTCTGTCACTACTTTGGCATCTTAATAGCTGTATATTTTATTCGAGGTGCATCCTGAAAGTCTTTTAATGTTCACATTGCAATATTAAAGCATAACAGATGAGCCCAAAACGTTCAGCATTTAATTTTTATAGATCAAGATGTTATAACTTCAATAATTTAAATGCGGTTAACCCTTGAACAACATTCGTGGGAACTGTGTGGGTTCACTTATCTGCACATTTGCTTCCCACTTGGTTACCCCAGACACAGCAAAACCAACCCCTCTTCTTCCTCCTTCTTCTCAGCCTACTCAGTATGAAGACGACGAGGATGAAGGTGATGAAGATGAAGACCCACTTCCACTTCTTGAATAGTAAATAAACCTTCTCTTCTTTATGAATTTCTTAATAGCATTTTCTGTAGTTTTCTTTATTGTAAGAATACAGAATATAAATCATATAACATACAAAATGTGTGTTAACTTACTGCTTGTTATCGGTAAGGCTTTCAGTCAACTGTAGGCTGTCAGTAGTCAAGCTCTTAAGGAGTCAAAGTTATGACTGTGTGGCTGGGGGTGGGAGGGTTGGCAGCCTTAACCTCCACATTGTTCAATGATCAACTGTATAATATTTTAGTGGAAGTGTTGAAATGTTTAGTTTGATACAACCATATAGAAATATTTTGTATAAATATGTGTAAAATTAAGATTGCAGTACTAAAAATAAGTTATTTAGTGCATTAGTTATTAACAGCTAATATTGATTTAGCTCTGTGATAAGAAATTGACATGCTCTTGTGTACTAACAGCAATGCTTTCCTGGTCTCGTAATGCTTCCTCCTCGATATTTTTTCAGTTCCAGGCACTCTGGCACCCACTCTCTTGGCCACACTCAGGACCTTGTTAGCATCTGGAATTCCCCATCTTTGAACTGTGAAAGATTAGTATCTGCAATCCGTAAATGGCATCATCTCTCTATCACAGCTTTTATTCCCCAGTGCCTTCTATTCAGCCTCAAACTTTATTTTTTTCTGCCTGCTGCTTCTTCCCTCATTAAGCCAGCCACATCATTTGAGCCCTGTACTCACAGCATTTTCAGGAACATCCCCTCCTCCTCCTTTTATCTTCAGTCGCTCTGGTGTAAATATCTTAACAATTACACAATACACTTTCAGTGTTCCTAGGTGCATGTTGTTAGAGAGAGCTGTGTAACAGAATGCCCTTGTGCAGACTGGGGGGTCCCTGGATATTGAAGGTCTCCAGCTTTAGCTGGCCTCCTCTCTTAGCTAAGGGAAAGAAACAAGATTCTTAGCATTGTCCTGATGCTCATGTATCTAGTCTTTTCTGCTATAGCCTTCCCCATACATCTTGGTTTTTAGCCATATTAAGTGTTTTCTCATATCCCAAATAAGCAGTTTTGTCTCCAGACTTTGTGCCATCTTCACTTTTTTTACCTGCCAAACTTTTTGCATCATCTTTAAATGCTCAATTTAACATCCTCCTTTATGAGATTTCAGCTTTTTCTCTTGGACTGAGATTGAGAATCTCTCTCTGGGCTCCAATAACTTCAAATGCATACTTAAATTTTGAATCATAATTTCATTTCATGAGAATACATAGATTCCAGACTACTAAGCAGTAGAAATATGGATACAAGACAGACACGGGACCACTTGGGACATAGTAAGTATTCAAGAATACTGCATACTTGGTGGATGTTTGGGGAGTGTATTAGGCTGTTTTCACACTGCTGTGAAGAACTTCCTGGGACCTGGTAATTTATATAGAAAAGAGGTTATGTTGACTCACAGTTGTGCATGGGTATGGAGGCTCAGGAAACTTACAGTCATGGTGGAAGGGGAAGCAGGCATGTCTTACATGGCAGCAGGTGAGAAAGAGAGAGAAGAAAGAGCCACTGATAAAACCATCAGATCTTGTGAGAACTCATTCACTATCATGAGAACAGCATGGTGGAAACCATACCATGATCCAAACACCTCCCACCATATCCCTCCCTGACAGGTGAGGATTATAATTTGTATTACAATTTGAGATGAGATTTGGGTGGGGACACAGCCAAACCACATCAAGGAGTATTGTAATTGACAAAGAATAATTGTCCCTAGTACATTGAAACGTAAGTCTCATGGAACTAACTTATATTTCTTTAATGCAAATTTGAATTCAAGATGGCAGACTAACCATATGCATATTTTTACTTATCTTTCCAAGTCTTTGTTAAATTTAAAATGAATTATATAAAACAGCAAGAAGATGAGAATTAAAAGGGAAGTAGTAAGCCACATGTGAAGTATGTGTGAGAGATAGAAGCTGAGGAAGTGGGTGGTAATCTGAAATCTCAGAGAGGTTTTGGGTACATAGATATGCAGAAAGAGAATGAGAACTGGGTCCAAAAAAAGGTGAATAATTGACAGTGAATAGTTGAATAGTTGTGCTGATCAGTCCAGCTTTGCAACTCATTGCCAAAGAAGAGATCAGGTTGGAATTTTTGGCCAAATACTACAGGGTTGTCTGTGATATTTAATAGTAAGTGAGTGAGAAGTCTGAGAGTCAAAATTGCTAGCTATGTGTTGAGACCCCCAAAGTAAACCTCTTACATTTTATCAGTTGATAGAAGAAACGTGCTCTACATGTGCCTTGACTTAAGCTTATTTTTCATTCATAAGTATTAGGTAATTTTATTAGGTAATATTGTACCAAATATCTGACTATAAGATTAACTGAATTTGTATCCAAATTAAATCAGTAATTGGATACAAAGCCTTGGATGCCATCACAAAGTGTTCAGGCTCTTGAACTTGCTAGGTTCTTATAAACTTTTGAAACAATAGGAGTGCATATGGAATTCCAGGCAATTCACATATCTGGAATGCTAGTATTTCCTCAATTAAATGCTTTAAAAATAAAGTATTTATTTTATTTTACTCTAGACCACTAGAGAAAAATACTTTTTGTTTTATTAAATATGTGATTCAACCAGCCTCTGGATTCATCAGAGAGAAAAATAAATGGCATGTTTTCACCTTTTCTTGTTTTAGGCTTCTGATTAGAATTCCTACTAGTCAACCATTTCCAGCGTGCACATTCTAAGTCAGCTGAACTATTACCACAAAATATTTCTCAAAATTTATATTAGGCTGAAACCTACAAAATTTAGTGTTTTTTTTTTTTTTTTTAAGATCAAAGAATGTCAAATATTAGCAGGTCATATGGTTTATACTGTTAAAGCAAACTAAGTATGTCCTGAGAAAGACTTCATACTTCTATATTTGAGTCCTTGTGGATGAAATCAACCTAACTTAATAAGCAGAGAAGATTTTATACTTAACTTAGGAGTTTGCACTTATAAGAATAGCTGAGTCTTGGTCAATCCAAACAGCCATACTTCAGCCACTCAAACACCAATGAGTGTTCAAACTATGTCCAAATAAGGCAAACGCCAACCTGCAACCAATCCAGCTGTTTCTGTACCTCACTTCTGATTCTTGTACATCACTTTACATTTTTGTCTATAAATTTGTTCTGACCACAAGGCATCCCTGGGGTATCTCTGAATCTGCTGTGATTCTGGGGACTGCCTAATTCATGAATTGTTCACTGCTCAATTAAACTGCTTTAAATTTAGTTTGACTGAAGTTGTTCTTTTAACAATACTGTCTCCCCTGGGAGAGTCAAACTCATATGGCAGGCAAGGATTTGGAGGGATTGTTTTCCAAAAGATGGAAAGTAAAAGTTGCCATTTTCTTAAGGTTTAGGGAGAGAAACTGGTATAGATATACTTCTACCACATTCTATCAGTTACATACTGTCATGGATCTGGCTCTTATGCAATGGAAGAGGATAAAGGTGGCCGCATCTTCCCCCCATGCTCTGCTAAAAATATCTATTGCTGCATGGCCTATCTTTCCTTGGATTTTAGGCTATTTCATTTCCTTGCAATGTCAGCTCTCTGTTGGATTCAAAAATAGAGATGATTTTGTAGTATGTCCCACATAGTTTTCAAAATTATTAAGGTATTGGTAGTACTCTTTCATGTTCTGTATCTTAAATGGAAGTGGAACTCTCTTGCTATAAATTTTGAATTAGCAATTCTAGACTCTAGAATCCAAAAGAGTTGTATCTACAGAAGTTCTGACGGAAAATAATTATGAAGCTAAAATTCTAAAAAAAAATCCTTATTTAATCAAATTATCATTCTAATATAAGAATAAGAAATAATAGTTTTAGATTTATAAGAACAAAAGAAATCATCTTTATATAAATTTCTGGAGAAATATATTTCTGAGAATGTCTTTCAGCAAAACAAGGAAAAAAATAACAGGAGGATATATTGGGACTGAAGTAACAGTGGCTCTAACCCAAGAGGTAAGTGATTTGATGTTCCAGAATCATTTTAAGCAGGCTTAGAGGTCGAATGTATAACATATAATATGTAAAATATAGCATGACACAGAGGGCAATTAGGGTCATTCTGATTCTTGATCTTGATCTGAGTTTCAATGATAAAAATAGGTTGGCCAAATAATGACATGGTAACCACACCTCTATTATCATTACATACACTTTTTAGCCTATGTTGCACAGATATATACAATTTTTTTATCTTCCAAACCAGGCAATAACTTACCTGCCCATCTTCTAATTAACAATAATGTAGATAATGTCTCTTAAGACAGTAGAGAAATGTGATCAGTTATTTGATAAGTGTGTGAGTTTGTTCATGTGGTCTTATAGGAAATAACAAACATAATTTAAATTGGCACAGGTTGTATACAGAACATTTAAAAAAGTTCTACCGCTGGGCGCGGTGGCTCACGCCTGTAATCCCAGCTCTTTGGGAGGCAGAGGCGGGTGGATCACGAGGTCAAGAGATCGAGACCATCCCGGTCAACATGGTGAAACCCTGTCTCTACTAAAAATACAAAAAATTAGCTGGGCATGGTGACTCATGCCTGTAATCCCAGCTACTCAGGAGGCTGAGGCAGGAGAATTACCTGAACCCAGGAGGCGGAGGTTGCGGTGAGCCGAGATCGCGCCATTGCACTCCAGCCTGGGTAACAAGAGCGAAACTCCGTCTCAAAAAAAAAAAAAAAAAAAAAAAAACGTTCTACCTAATTTTAAAACCGTGGATTTTTTAATAATGTATTTGACTTTTACAGTCATTAAAAATGTTGGAAATTTTATTGAGCTTAATGTGAATTAAGATTTTTATATTAGAATATAGTGGGTTTGGTGAATAGAATTCCAAAACATAAATATATCTAATTTGATTAACATGTAGGTTATGCAATGTGATTCATTAGAATATATAATGTGTTGTTTAAAGTTATTATGATCATTAGACAACATATGACCACCTTTAAAATTATCTCATAGATCTAAGTAGTTGATAAACTAGACAAAAGTAATGTAAAATGATAAACATTATCAATGAAGGGTCAGTGGATAACTGTGTGGCCCCAGTTCTGATACTCACAGGGAAACCGTATCATTTAAGTGATGTTATGAGAAAAACGAACCAAATTCTTAGGAACCATCACACAAACCTTAAACCAGAAACACTTGATGGTTAAAAATATTCATATATGCCAATGTCATGAAAATAACAAAGAACTGAGGACTCATTCCAGTTTAAAGGAGACTCAAGAGACATTACGACCAAATCCAATATGTGATGTAACATAAACTATTATAGACGTAACTGGGTCAATTCATAAAACTGAAATACAGAAGGTTGATCAAATAAAAGTTTTCTATCAACATTCCAGTTCCTGAAATGGTAGCTGTACTGTGGTTAACAAAGAGGATGCCCTTGTTAGAACGTAAATGATGAAGTACTAAGGGACGCAGGAACCATGTGTCAGTGACCTACACTTGGCAGTGAGTGTGCAGGCATACAAGCATGCACACACACACCGTGTACACGGGGGATGATCCCACAGTCAGTTCATCCAGGAAAAGGATTTATGGGAGCTCTATGTGCTATTACCGCAATTTTTCTGTAAGCTTGAAATCATCCTCAAATAAAAGTTAAAAAATATCACCCCAGGAAAGATTGGCATAACATTATTTTCGATGAATACTTCCAAATCTTCCTTTATGTATTGAAAGCTACTGGAGCATACTGATTTCACGTTTGGGATTTAACCACTCTGCCTTAATTATAAACTTAGATGTAAGTGTAACCAGTTTAAGTTATCTTGAGAAGCACAATTACTACACAGTTTTCTTTTAAATCAAAATGAAATACATTTCAAGTCATACTAATATATGTTGGTTTTGAACTACTTGTAGTCCTTTCTTAGAAAACTGAAACCTGAACCCTCTTTTAAGTTCATGCCTCCTTAAACCATGGAAGCTATGAAGATTTATGTCTTATGAAGTTTATTTTAACACATACGTTATTAGATTCTTTTTAAATTATTATTACTATTATTTTACTTTTGGAGACAAAGTCTCACTCTGTCAACAAGACTAGAGTGCTGTGGTGTGATCATATCTCACTGCAGCTTCAAATTCCCGGGTTCAAGCCATCTTTTTGCCTCAGCCTCCTCAGTTGCTGGGATTAAAGCATGAGTTACCATGCCGAGCATACAAATTATTAGGTTTTTTTTTTTTCTTTTCTTTTCTTTTTTTTAATTGCATTTTAGGTTTTGGGGTACATGTGAATAACATGCAAGGTTGTTGCATAGGTGCACACGTGGCAGTATGATTTGCTGCCTCCCTCCCCTTCACCTGTATCTGGCATTTCTCCCCATGCTATCCCTCCCCAACTCCCCACCCCTCCACTATCCCCCCTCCCCCCCAACAGACCCCCGTGTATAGTGCTCCCCTCCCTGTGTCCATGTGTTCTCCTTGTTCAACACCCGCCTATGAGTGAGAACATGTGGTGTTTGATTTTGTGTTCTTGTGTCAGTTTGCTGAGAATGATGTTTTCCAGGTTCATCCATGTCCCTACGAAGGATGTGAACTCCTCCTTTTTAATGGCTGCATAATATTCCATGGTGTATATGTGCCACATTTTTCCTGTCCAGTCTATCATCGATGGGCATTTGGGCTGGTTCCAGGTCTTTGCTATTGTAAACTGTGCTGCAATGAACATTCGTGTGCATGTGTCCTTATAGTAGAACGATTTATAATCCTTTGGATATATGCCCAGTAATGGGATTGCTGGGTCAAATGGAATTTCTATTTCTAGGTCCCTGAGGAATCACCACACTGTCCTCCATAATGGTTGAACTAATTTACACTCCCACCAACAGTGTAAAAGTGTTCCTATTTCTCCACATCCTCTCCAGCATCTGTTTTCTCCAGATTTTTTAATGATCGCCATTCTAACTGGCGAGAGATGGTATCTCAATGTAGTTTTGATTTGCATTTCTCTAATGACCAGTGATGATGAGCATTTTTTCATATGTTTGTTGGCCTCATGTATGTCTTCTTTTGTAAAGCATCTGTTCATATCCTTCGCCCATTTTTGAATGGGCTTGTTTGTTTTTTTCTTGTAAATCTTTTTTAGTTCATTGTAAATTCTGGATATCAGCCCTTTGTCAGACGGGTAGGCTGCAAAAATTTTTTCCCATTCTGTTGGTTGCCGATTCACTCTATTGACTGTTTCAAATTATTAGGTTTGATGAAATAATTATTGATAAAATCAACAAATTATTAGGTTTGAGGAAATAATTATTGATAAAAATCAACAAATTATTAGGATTGATGAAATAATTATTGAAAAAATCAACAGAATTAATAATTATTGATAAAATCAACAAATTATTAGGTTTGAAAATAATTATTGATAAAATCAATAATTTGCCAATAATTATTGATAAAATTAATAAAATCAAACAATTATTATAAGTTAAATATTTACAGTGTATTTTAGAGAAGATATCTGTACAAAGGATTGAAACAAGAAAATATTATTGGCTTGGAATTTGTATAGAATTTTCCCCTTAAATGTATACTCTCATCTAAACACATGAACAGAAGACATTCAGATTTACAAAATGGTGCTTTATTGGCTAGCCTAGAAAGTTTTCTTGTTTCCCCATCCCCCTTTTTACTTACTCCTGAGGCCTTAATATCACAGAAGACTGAAATTCATCTGCACTCTACTTAGTATGTGTAACCAGCTGTGATTTTATTTTTTGATGCTGCCACATGAAAAAAAGTTTTTTTTTTTTTTTTTCCTGAGCTATAGGTGTTAATTGGTGTCTTTGTATCTCGCTAATTAAGTTCTAGCAACACCTTCTCCCTCTTCCTCGTTTGCATTTAATGAGCTCACTTGTTGTATTAATTTATAAGATAATTAGATAAAACAAAAAAAGTTGAGTTTCTTCAGAAGTGGTTTTGGAAAATGCCCCTTAAATATTCAAACGCAGATAAAAATGTATATATTACAAAACAAAAAAATCACTTTAAGAAGAAATATGCTTAATGTTAGCCTGCAGACTCATACTGACATTTTAAATAATGTGATCAGTAGGGCTTATACAAAAAAAAAAAAAAGAGAGAGAGAGAGATTGATTCGAAAGCTAAAGCAATCACAATTATTTTGGTATAAGCAAAACAGAATCACATATGGTACAATATGATGCTCATACCAAAAACCTTTGCAATATTTAAGTATAACAAATAAATGATCAGTTAAGCAATGTGCTCCTTGGACTCTCATTATCATTTTTATTTGCATGTTCATTTTTTTCTAAAATTCTTTTAAGCCAATGGCCAGGCAGTATTAAATTCTTTGCTGCTTAGCATGATGCCAGAATTTATTTGATGAAGAGCAGAAAAATCATTGACGTACGGTTAAACTGATCATTGCTTAATAGTAGAATGCTGTCATTCATCAGCAGTTAGGGAATTGTGGAAATCATTTGGTGTGAGAACATCCAGATGTTATTGATTCCAATAACTGGTCCAACTCAAACTCGTTTAGGCCGTTAGCTTTCCAACTTGTCCAATATCATCAGAAAAGGCAATGACATCTCTTACTGCTCTATGTTTACCTTGGTTAAGCAATGGATTCCACTGGAATGGCATATTCTGGCTGCCCTCTAGGAAATCTAAACATTCAATGTCAAAAGTACACATCTTTAAAAATAACTCTCAATCTCAAGGTAAAGCAAACATTCAAAATTCAAAATATCAAGCTGTAAATATTAATACTAAACAGGCATATATCCGATTGACATTGAAATTGTATGTAATGAACAACAAATGATAAAGCTGAAAGTCATAATGGTATGCAATATTTTAGGTATTCTTTGATAGATGTAATGACAGAAGCTACTACCTTGTCTGAATCAGTTTTAGT
The DNA here is from genome assembly GCF_030222135.1 of Aotus nancymaae. Classification (NCBI taxonomy): domain Eukaryota; kingdom Metazoa; phylum Chordata; class Mammalia; order Primates; family Aotidae; genus Aotus; species Aotus nancymaae. Next base: position 4,389,886 of record NW_026988576.1, on the reverse strand, counting down.
AACATGAAGCTTCCCAGCTAGGATTAGCACATTTTCGTATGAATCCTTAAAAAAATGCACTAACTACTCTTCCAGGAGAGGATGCTGTCAGTGCTTCCTGAGGGATAGCACTACTATTTCCAGGCTGTCTGCTTTACAGCAACACTTCACTTTAGGATGGAAACATGTTTGTAGCGAGGCTGTGAGCTCAACAGTAAGATCAGTTTGTCTCCATTTGATCTTTTGATGAAATGCAAAGGGGTAAAATCTCTTCCCAGTGTCATTAGTAGCTCAGGAATCAGAAAAGAGATTTTTTTTTTCTCCTACGTATTCAAAAAGAATCAGAACCAGGTAATTGACATAGCCAACTAAAACCTCTACAGCTATTAGTTTTGTTCTGCCTCAAATGCCAACTTAAATCCCTTATGACTGTTAAAAGCATAAAGGGGAAGAGAATGCCCAGAGAGGCAATTGGAGAGACAGAGATAGCAGAGCTGTGAGAAGACTGTTTGCAGAAAATATTCTTCCCATGTGTGGACTTGGCCTTTGAAGCAGAGAATTACAACAGGAAATTAGGAATAGGCTGGTGCAGCCTCATAAACAAGTACAAAATTGTGTCAGCACACCAAAATATTTCACTAGACTGCCCTTCCCCTAGGAGGTTCGCAGGTGGTATAATAAATGAAATCAGCAATCCTTCTACATGTCTTGCTTATATGGTTATTTTGGCTCAGTCGACTATTAGTTATTTGTAAGCTGGGGCATAAATATAGACACAAGTTGAATATTTATGTACAGTTCCAGAATCCCCTTTCATTAATTTGTCTACATATGGGGAATATAGCTATGAGGGGAATGGAAAATACTTACTTTGGGAGCCCTTAAACGTAATGCATTAATATGAATGTGCTCTTGGTGCGGGAGGTCCTGGAACTCTTGGTAGGTGTTCGGTCCCTACTGACACTTTATCATTTTCTTTTTTCTTTCAACTGTATGTAAAACTGAAAAGCTGCTTTTAACAGTTAGCAAGTGGTGATACTGCCAGACTCATCCTATAAGAAGTTACCTAAATTTTCCAGACATAATTTTTTTTATTAGCTTACTTGTAGAGTCCCTCCTCAGAGCCCAACTAAACATAATGCTAAGCATTCTTTTGCCTTTGTAAAGAATGTTCTGAGACTTCTTTGTTTTTCACTGAACAGTAAAATTAACCAGTTATTAAATTCATTCACTCATTAAAGTCATTATTACCATTCTTATTAAAAAAATACTCAAGGAGTAAACAAACATAAAAATTGACACTAAAAATAATACCACCTATGTCCAACTTTCTCTGGATATTAGATTTGGAATGTATGCTTAGAGAATGGTCTCAGTGTCAAAGATTTAATGCTGCAAGAGAAAGCACCTTCAAAAGAACATCTCCTTTAATTCTAAGCTATCTTCTTACTTATCCAATAATATCTATAGGCTGCACTCTTTTTTTGTTCTTTTTGTATAAGAAGGAATTATGGCGGTTTACCATATTAAAGTACTTTAAAAGTGCTTCCTAAAGTTTGGTAGAGGATCTTCTTACTTCATCCTGCATCTTTCTGGATACGTGTCACTCCTGAGATGGTTTTTCCAGGCTTAGATTAGTTTCCTAAATCTCTCAGCTTTCTTTTATCTCAAGCCACACAGCAGTTGAATTACATCGTGAGTTTAGCCTGGACTATCTTAAGTCTCCCAAGAAGGAAAACTGAAATTCTGTAAAATGACTTATACTTAAGGGTGAAGGAATTAAGAGACATCTCAAGGTATCCCCTTATTAAAAGGTAAACTAGAAATCATAAAATAATATATTCGATAGAGAGCTCAGAAATGATTAAATCCAACAGGCTTGCTAACAGAATCACACCATAGAATTGCCAGGGGAGTTAACCTGAAGCACCAATTCTGGGCTCTGCCTTTGACCTTCTAGGTAGATAAATGCCAGTGATTTTGAAAGTAATTTTCTGTAACTCTATTGAATCTCCACAAATCTTGTGTAATCTCTCAATTTTAAAAAGAAGCTAATATTTTTTTCCAGTTTAAGTCACTTATTCAAAGTCAAACATGCTTTAGTGATGGAGATAATCTGCTTTTAAATGTACTGAAACAAACTGATAAGAGTCATGTTTCTTATTGTTTTCCAGTATAAAGTTAAATAGGATATTTTTGATGTTATAAATCATTTAAATATCCTTAAAATATTTACAATATCATTTATTCTATTTTTATCTTCTGGAGTAATGTTATTTAAATAAAATGAGGTATTATATCAAGTGCTTGCTGAAACTAACTAGAAATCTTAGGCCTTTAAAATATCCATCTCATATTTTTGAAGAAATATCAATCATTTGTATATACTTTTTAATTTATGATGTGAAAAGTTAGCTTTTACTAATCTTATCAGGCTACATTGAGTAATAATAAAGAAAATTAAGAGCTTAGAAATATTTCTTTGGAATATCAGTAAAATCTTTAAAAATAAAAAAAAAAACCCTCATCCATATGTGTGAGAGACATAAAGTCAGACTTTGTTGAAATGCAAAATGGCCTTGGACTATTTCATGGAATGAAACTACATGGCAGCACATCACTTTTCCAGATGGGGTCATGTGGTCGTGACTCTCCCCCTCTTATGGGGGTGAGAGCACACTCTTCCAAAGGAAAAATAGTGGCAATCCAGCCCCAAGATGCTACCAAACAGGATCACAGATGAGTAATCTGTCAGTTTCTCAAAAGAAAGAGCTTTTAGGAGTGAGAGTAAGGATGTGTTTCAGTCACAATACCCTAGATATGATACTAGTCTGAAAACTATGTGGGGTTTTATGAGGGATGGCAACTGCACAATATGATACATCTCCGCATCAGGAAGAAATATTATTTTTTGTTATATGTTACAAATATGCCTATAGACTGTGATTTAAACACATAATGTGTTTAGGCCAGGTGCTATGACTCACGCCTATAATCCCAGGACTTTGAGGGGTTGAGGTGGGTTGATCACCTGAGGTCAGGAGTTCGAGACCAGCCTGGCTAACATGGTGAAACCCTGTCTCTACTAAAAATACAAAAATTAGCCAGGCGTGGTGGTGGGCGCTTGTAGTCCCAACTACTCGGGAGGCTGAAGCAGGAGAATCACTGGAACCCAGCAGGCAGAGGTTGCTGTGAGCTGAGATAGCACCACTACACTCCAGCCTGGGTGACAGAGCGATACTCCATCTCATAAATAAATAAATAGTGTTTATATTTTTTTCATGAAAAAATAAATCTGAAGTTAGGCACTCCAGAGCTGAATTCCTCAGTCTTAATTCCTATTCGTTTTCCTATGTTTCTTGAGGGTTTCTCTATTATAAGGCCTGAAAAGTAAAATAACTAAATGCTTTATCTTCTGCCCTCCAGAAGTAGGGACATCATCACATCATTTTACCTTTAAGACATTGGACTGGATTCATAGATGAATGAGCCATATACAATATACAAAAGAGTAGAAGAAAGAGAGACAATCTCTAAAGCTAATAATTTTATAACTATTATTGTAGTTTAATGTAGTGAGAAACAAAGCTAGAGGATGGTTGATAGAATGAAGAGGGCACTTTAAATCAGAGAGACAATTTGAAAGAAAGAAATATTTTTATTGCTGGATGCGGTGGCTCACGCCTGTAATCCCAGCACTTTGGGAGGCTGAGGCGGGTGGATGGCAAGGTCAAGAGATCGAGACCATCCTGGCCAACATGGTGAAACCCCGTCTTTACTAAAAATACAAAAATTAGCTGGGCGTGGTGGTGGGCGCCTATAGTCCCAGCTACTTGGCAGGCTGAGGCAGGAGAATTGCTTGAACCCAGGAGGCGGAGGTTGCAGTGAGCCAAGATCGCACCACTGCACTCCAGCCTAGCGCCCGGTGACGGAGTGAGACTCTGTCTCATAAAAAAAGAAAAAGAATGTAATTCCAGCACTTTGGGAGGCCGAGGTGGGTGGATCACGAGGTCAAGAGATCGAGACCATCCTGGTCGACATGGTGAAACCCCGTCTCTACTAATACAAAAAATTAGCTGGGCACGGTGGCGCGTGCCTGTAATCCCAGCTACTCAGGAGGCTGAGGCAGGAGAATTGCCTGAACCCAGGAGGCGGAGGTTGCGGTGAACCGAGATCGCGCCATTGCACTCCAGCCTGGGTATCAAGAGCGAAACTCCGTCTCAAAGAAAAAAAAAAAAAAAAAAGAGAAAGAAAAGAAATATTTTTATTTAATTTGATTTATTATAGATTAAAAAATTAGTTTAAAAATGTAACCAAGAACTTACAGTGATAAGTTGTTCTGTTTCAAATGTCATCACGATAATGCTGCATAATCACCCATTCAAAAATTTCATGGCTTCGAACAATAAACATTTACTCTGGAGCTCTCTTTTTTGTGGTTGGGTGAGTTTTGGCTACTCTTGACTTGGCTGAGCTGGGTGGATGCATCCGCTTCAGGCTGCAAGTTGACTGAGCTTGGCTCATCCCTTTTCATTCCGAGGCACAGACGGAAGTGTTCGGAGCAGCCCAAGCTGTGGCATGTTCCTTGAATGCAATGAGAGAAGCTTAGGGCAAGCCCAAAATATAAGCACACTTGATTAAGTCAAAAGGCAAGAACTAGAGAAGTGCACGCCACCGATCATCAAGCCGTGGTAAAACTGTCGATGTCCTACTGCTGGGTATTGGAGTGCTGGTACTGATCATTCAGCCATTTACAAAGCCGAATAACTAGCAAAATGCAAGTTATTCATATAGAATTGTTAAATACAAAAACCTGCTTAAAACTGAAGGGTGTATTAGCTATCTGTCTCAAATGTACTTTTTGTTTGTTCTTTTATTTTTGAGAGGAGTCTCACTCTATCTGCCAGGCTGGAGGGCAGAGGCAAGATCTCGGCTCACTGCAAGCTGGGGCTCACTGCAAGCTCTGCCTCACAGGTTCAAGCGATTCTCCTGCCTCAGCCTCCTGAGTAGCTGGGACTACAGGCGGACATCACCATGCCAGGCTAATTTTTGTATTTTTAGTAGAAGCAGGGTTTCACCATGTTGGTCAGGCTGGTCTCGAACTCCTGACCTTGTGATCCACCCACCTCAGCCTCCCAAAGTGCTGAGATTACAGGCATGAGCCACAGTGCCTGGCCAAATATACTTTTTAAATTTAAGCTATAAGGACTTTCACTGCAGATAAGCATACAATTATGAAGAAGATGATTGCTTTGGTAACTGGGAAAGTCTTTTTCAAGCATAAGTGAATGCAGAAACAACCATTCCAAGCTCAACCAATGACTTATAGAATGGGCTAGAAAGAGAATTCTACTTGACAGTAAAGAAAGAGCACTCAGAACCGAGATGGAGATGCTAAACTGACCTACTCCTATGGGGCTTTGCTGATCCTTCATGGAATACACTCTTTAATTATCACAGAAGCCACAGATGCACTCTGCATTCATTGTGATTTGATGTATAATTGGTTCTTACCTTCTCTATCCTTAACATTTTGCTTAGAACTGAGCACTTATCTGCAGGTATTATAAGGCTTTTTTTTTTTTTTTTTTTTTTTTTTTGAGACGGAGTTTCGCTCTTGTTACCCAGGCTGGAGTGCAATGGCGCGATCTCGGCTCACTGCAACCTCCGCCTCCTGGGTTCAAGCAGTTCTCCTGCCTCAGCCTCCCGAGTAGCTGGGATTACAGGCACGCTCCACCATGCCCAGCTAATTTTTTGTATTTTTAGTAGAGACGGGGTTTCACCATGTTGACCAGGTTGGTCTCGATCTCTTGACCTCGTGATCCACCCGCCTCGGCCTCCCAAAGTGCTGGGATTACAGGCGTGAGCCACCGCACCCGGCCTATAAGGCTTTTAAAATGACATTTTTTCCCCTCTACTTTAGAGGAAATCTGCCTTTGTTTGTTTGTTTTGTTTTGTTTCTTAGGGACAGGGTCTTGCTCTGTCACCCAGACTGGAGTGCAGTGATTTGAGCATAGCTCACTGTAGCCTTGAACTCCTGGGCTCAAGCCATCCTTCTGCCTCAGTCTCCCAAGTAGCTGGGACTACATGCTTGGCTAATTTTTTGTTTTATTTTATTCTTTCAGATATGGGGTCTGGCTATATTCCCCAGCTGATCTCAAACTCCTGGCCTCAACTTCCTGGCCTCAAGAAATCCTCCCACCTCAAGGTGGGGGGCCAGTACCTTGCCTTCCAAAGGACTACATGCATGAGCCACTGTTACAAGACCTGGCCAGAAGTATGGGGTTTTATACGCTTTCGTGTATAATGCAAATTTTGGTTTTCTCTATGATGAAAGTATGTTTGGTTTACCTTTAGTAAACCATATGTGCTTTGAATTAATTAAAAAATAGTTGTGATTTGTTTATTTTCAACTACTGTTTTCCTTGTATTTTGGAGGTACTCAGTTAAAAGATTACCTCTATGTTTTGTCACAAAGTCTGAATTGACACAAAAGCATTTCTTGCTCCCTGGTTGGCTGACAAAAAGCCCCACTCACTGATGGCACTGGGGAAGGACAGAGCCTGTTGGACAAACCAGCCCTAGGCATTAATATCACATCGACAAAAGGATCCTAAGACGTTTAGACAACTGTTTATCTTTGTGAAGCTGAAACAAAAATGATAAGAAATTTAGATAAATATTTCCTTTTGTAAAAATGACATGAATTGTAAGTTTCCTACACTGTAAATTAGAAAATTTAAATTACATAAAACTATATACAATTATAATTTTTTCTTCATATTGGCATTTTTTATGCACTAAGATATTTACCCCACTTTTAGAATCTTGAATCTATTGGGAGTGTATTATTTTCAACTCATAAATCACCTTTTAAACATTAGATTCTTACAACCTTTTCCTCATCAGGAAAACTGAACCTATATTTACAGAATATGGGTGTTCCAGCAGCTGGTTCCAAAAATGATTCAGTTATAATAATCACATCAATTATATGGTTAAAATGTGAAGCCTGAGTCACTGAAAAGTTAGGTCACTTAATTTGTCCAATGCAGTTTCTAAAGTTTTCAAAAAGTGTATTAGATTGAAAAGAGACTTGAAAGGGAATCCAATGCAATGTCATTATGGCTGCGGATCTTCTCACCAGAAGTCTTGAAGGTACTGAAGGATGAAGCCCCAGTGACATTCTCATTACACATGTAGATCAGAAACGAAGAAGTCGGTCAGTAACATTTGAAAGGAACAACATTGAAATTTAAAAAAAGATGTGACTCATGATTGAAAAAGAAAAGTCATGTAAATTTAAAGTGCAAAAACTTTACAGGAGAAATTTATGAGTGCAAAAATAGGTAGTAAAATAAAGATGAAAGTAAATAGGATTAAAAACCAATGAGAATGGGCAGCACTAAGAGTCACAGGAAGTCTAACCCAGGCGATTTCCATCAATTACTTGTGAAATCTGATAATGATCAGTTAATATGTGAGCAGCATGGTTAGTTAATAATTCCACTTTAAAAAATTCGCTGAGTTACACAGAAAAGGACAGAGCATACATGGAAGACATACACAGCTTCTGTATCAATGTGACACTGCTGTGAGTAATTAAACACCATTTCGAGGAAAGATTTATTCAGTTGTTCCTAGAGGGCGTAGATACATCCAGGACATTCAGCTTCACCGATTTCTCATTTGTTTTAGTTTTTAAAAAATCTCTTAGGTTGGGGGAAAATGACATGTTATTCACTGTCCTTTTCTTCTGAAATCTCAATCTAAATCAATTATCTTACTAAACATTAAGCAGATTTTGTTCTGATTTAGGCAATTACAATGCTTAGTGAACAAGAAAATGACCATAACAATGGAATTAGGTTTTGTGGATATGTTCAGTCACCTTTTTGAGGTACCTGCCTTTTCCTGCATTCATAATAACCACTATTTCTCTGGTTACTTTTATACTGTCCCCATAAGTAGTGGAGTTCCCGCTTCAGCAATGAAAGACAGAATTCAGAGGAAATGTAATCTTCTGAATTCTTGTAGTGCAAATTTCCTTTTCATTTGGTGCCATGCTCATCTGGAAGAAATGATTTGTCAAATATTCTCCACAACCAAACAGCAGTCATATTCCTTCAGAAAATGTTCACACTAAAAACAACTGTTAGTTTTACTCTGACAGCACAAGTCAATCCTAGTGTCTTTGAATCCTAAACTTATCTACGAGTTCAGATTATTTTTGCCAATGTCATCCGTCAGTCAAGTGGCAAAGCAGATGTGTGGATTTTAACGCAGAAAGTTTCTGTCCAGCTATCTGCTCTCCATCTTGGATGCTGGTTTTATTGTAGGGCTGGCTCTCCTTTTAAACTGAAGATGATCGCTAGCACTTTGTAAGGGTATATGGTTCTTCCTTAGCATACACTGAAAAAAGAGTGAATATCTTTTTCTCAGGAAATTCATAGTTGGGTATTTAGCTCACATGTACAATCTGAAAAAATCATTGTTACCAACAGAAAACAGTATATTAACTAGCTTATTGAGGATCCTATATTTGGAGACAGTTTCACCCAAACACAAAGGTTTTAAGAAAGGGAGGATTGGTTCCTCTTCCTCAAGAAAAATTAAATCAGTGTTGACGCAAGACTTGGAATGCATACCGAGAGACAAACAATAAACACAAGATTATCAATCAGATCTGCTGGCCCTCAATATTTTCTTTTCTTTGTCATATGAGAAAATCTACTGTGATTCATAGCTCACTCAATAAATATATTTCCCTTGGATAAAAGCCATTGGTAAAATAACCAACAGGTCGTCCTCCTTTGAACCTTTAACCATATTCATGTCTATGTACATTATGCATATTTCTTTGCTTCTCACATTCCATCAGAGTCAAACACTTCTTGAGAGCCAGTCATGTGCTAGGAAATATGGACATGAACGGATTTACAGGATGTGGTTCCCTCATCCCAGCTCTTGGAGGATAGTGGGGATCATCCATGCAGATGATGGAGAAAATTTTCAATGAGAAGTGAAAATTAATGCTAACAAGGTAACTAAAACAGCATAGAATGTTCAGAGAACTGCAAGAAGCTTCATTGCTTAACCCAAAAGTGTGAGGGAGAAGAGGCAATGATTGGTAGAAATTAGATCTTGAAGGAGCTTATATTACCCAAGCAAAGCTGGAGATGTATTTTATCATGAATAGAGAACCAGCAAATAATTTTCACAGGTGAGCAGCATTTTTGTTTGTATTTTTATATGAGAATTCCTTCTGGCAAGGGTGTGGCACATCACCTGGGAACGGGAAGAATATACTGCTTTAGTGAGGCAATGCTGAGGCTATTACCAAGGCCCAGGCTAGAAATGAGGCCCAGACGAAGAAGGCAGAAGTAGGTTTAGTGAGGTGAAAACAGATTCAGGTCCTCTTTAACACAGAGACTCTTAGGACTGGGAGAGAATTAAATTTAGTGGATGGGGAAACGAGAAGCAGGGAGCACGACCTGGTTTTCTGACTTAGTGTCATCGTGCGTGGCAGTGCATTAAGAGAAGCAGAAATTGTACTTGAAGGAAAAGGCTTGCAGAGGAGAAGAGTCATTTTAAATATGCGAAATGTGAAGGGTGTGAGACATTTCGGTGGGCAGGTCTGACAGGCAGCTTACAATACATGTGTGCAGAGCCCTGTAGAAGAATCTAGGCTTGACGTGTCTGCTCCAGGGTCATCAGTATGTATGTGGCAGTCAAAACAATAAGAGTGGGTGACATCATCCAGGGAGAGTGTTTCCAATGAGAAGTAAGCAAATAGAAGACATTTGGATAATGCCCAATATTTAATGAATGAATGAAAGATGCAGAGCTAGTCAAGGTGATGAAGAATAAAAGGTCAGAGAAATAGGAGCATATTTGAGGAGAAGAGAATGATCAGCAGAAAAATTGAAGGAACAGACACCAAGAAAGCTGAAGCCAGCCATGTAGAAGAGCTTTACATTTGAAATCTTTTTTTTAAGAGGCATTCTTAAATCAACACTGCCCTTTATTTTGTTTGGAAAGATGATTTATTGATTCTTTAATCACTCCGTATTGCCAATGGGATTTCTTCGGAGGTCTCCAAGTCTCATTCTCTATTTCACAGATCGAAATTCTGAGGTGTGGAGTATGTCAGGATCTATTCAAGGTTACGCATTTAGCTGACAGTTGTGTCGAGACTAAAGTCTTATGATCATTATTTGAGTTCATCTGTAGAATTTTTAATAACTTATCCTCTGAACATAAACCATAACCTTTATTTATGTTTTAAGAGCACATACACGCCTTTATATTAAGTCCTCCAGCTTTGCAACCCCTTCATTCTTATCAGATATCAATTCTTCAGACATCCCTCTCTTCCATCATTCCTCTCTTTCCTTCTCAGCCTGGATATGTAAAGACCAATCATTCCCTTCGTCACAAATTGATTCCATTATCTTTTGTCCTTCATTTCTACCCGAGCCTAAAACCTATGCATCAAATCAATCCCCTGGTCTCTCTTTAGGCTCCACCCTTGTGTTGAACACAATGCTGCAGTTATGTGAATTGGTTCTAATTCTAATTCTTGCCATCTAAATCCTTCCTGAGCCCACCGTGCTATATAGAAAATATGTTTCTATTCTGGGTCAGCACGTGACATGCTTTTTCTGTAGGCTTATACCGTCCCTGATTATTAAAAGTTTATTTCCAGACTCTCCTTTCCTGATATTCAGAATACACTTCACATGCTACTTCACGGAGACAGAACAGTGTCAGCTAGGAACACTTGCCACTGTGGGTCTGTCATGCTGAACCATATCGATTCACATCCTCCCTTATTCTTCCATTTTATTCCCCTTTTCTTTGTACAATGTCAGTCTGTTCCAACCTCTCCCACTGCTTCAAACATCTTATTTGGTCAGTGATTATCCTTCTCTTGTGGATCTCCTACATTTTACCCTCTACCAAATCTTTTTCCTTCGCCAGTAACCATAAAGATTTATTTTTAGATGGTGTAAATTTCTACAGTTTTATGTTAGCTCTAGCTTATCCCTCTTCCCGCCTATTCCTCCTCTCATAGTTGGGTATTTAGGTCACATGTACACTCTTAAGCACTCACTGTTGCCATCAGAAACAGCATATTAACAGGCAGTAATGTAAGTATGAACTCCAAATTTCCAACAGAACATCCTTGACACTCTGCATACGTGTGCGTGTGTGCACGTGTGCTTGTATGTGTGTCAAGACAAGTTTATGACAAGAAGGAGAGACTCACAGAAGGTCATCAAAAGTTGGAAATTGAAATTAGAATACACGTGAAAGGAATTTTCTAACCCACATTTGCCAAAGTGTTTCCTCATAATTCATGTGAAGATATACCTGAAGCTTGTTGTCATAAGTCCACTAATGGTATTTACCATTAATGTAGGTAGCGTGGGCCTAAAGGATGAAAACTGGTATTTACAGAGTGTTATACAGCAGGCACTGTGCTAAGGGCTTTATGAGGACTGGTTAAATGAGTCATATTATAATATACTTAAAGCTTTAATTTCATGGTGGGATAATTTACTCTCATGTCATTATAATTATTGTACAATCTTGAATTAAAGAAACTTTCAAGATGTTATTAATGAAACATATCTTTACTGAGTGAATTCTATCTGACCCTCCCAGTTGAAAGGCTTACACTCAAATTTGGCTAAACCCTACGAATGATGTGGGTTTCTGACTGTTGCTGTAACATTCATTTGGAGATAAGACGTGCTATATATTACAGATGGACTTTGAGAAGTGACTGAGGGTGACAGAAATTAATTGACAACAAACCTCCAAGTGGAATTTTTTGCTGGAGGGTAAGAAATGCACATTTCTAACACACAATGGTATGAAATAATGCAGTATGAATGGTTAAGGAAGCTTCCTAGGTTTTGAAGTTCTGTATTAAAAGAGAAGTAATTTTCAATGAAAATAATATGCAGAAACAAATACTGGGTAAAGTTAATAATTAACAAATATTACAGAGGGCTGGTAGTCTGCATTGGTCAGAATGAAACTTTCATAGAGGAAAGAAGGAAATTGAAGCTGCTAAAGTAATGAAATAGGAGATATCAGTGTCTCTAAAATAAGTCCAAGGAATTTGAGGGTTTTGTTTTTTGTTTGTTTGTTTTTACTGTTGTTTTGAGATGGAGTCTCGCTCTGTCGCCCAGGCTGGAGTGCAGTGGCCTGATCTCGGCTCACTGCAACCTCCGCCTCCCGAGTTCAAGTGATTCTCCTGCCTCAGCCTCCCAGGTAGCTGGGACTACAGGCGCATCATGCCCAGCTAATATATTTTTTCTTCTTCTTTTTTTTTTTTTTGGATTTTTAGTAGAGATGGGGTTTCACCGTGTTAGTCAGGATGGTCTCGATCGCCTGACCTCGCGATCCATCTGCCTCAGCCTCCCAAAATGCTGGGATTACAGGCAGGAGCCACTGCACCTGGCGGAATTTGAGTTTTGTAGGCAGTGAGGAGCCGCTGAAATCCTGAGAATTGATTCAACATGAGCAAAATTGTATTTTGGAAGCAGCCAGCTGGCAGGCGTGAGTGATTGGAGGGAAGGCGCCGGTTAGCAGGTCCTTGCAGGTGTTTCTCTTGAGTGCTCGTGTAGTGTGCCGGCAGCGGGGTTGCTGTGAGGGAATTTAAGACGCCCAAATGAGCAGCTCTTAGCAACTACTCGAGGGGATGAAGACATGTAGAAGAAAAGTCAACAGTGACTCCAAGGTTTCCCTGAATAAGTTATATCTTATTCCAAGACTATTTTGAATATATCCAGGGTATATATTCTGAATGTATCCTTGATATATTCAAGATTCATCTTGAATAAGTTACACAGACCTGATGCCGTTCAATATTAGAGGTAAGATGACAATGTACTGAATTCTCCTATAAAGAGCAAAAATATGTTTTAATTATTCTGCAAGTACTCAACATATTAAGAAACTTATCTAGAGTTTTCTGGAGGCTAAAGTCGCAGCTGTTGTTGATTTTATTAGGAAGTTTACGTGAACCAATACAGAACTACACTGCTTTAACTGTATAATAGGTCCTATTTTTGAAATGGCTGATACAGCTTTTGTAAGAGGTTTTAAAATTGAGAGGACTTGACGTCTAGCTTTAATATTTAAAGAAATACACTGGGATAGGTATTCAGGTCATTTGAATATTTTGTGCAATTTCTCATGCTCATTATGTCAGGTCTACATTCTTGCTGTCTCCTATAACTCAAACTTTGTTTTGAATATCATGATTTAAACAATCATAAAATATTACCAAAGAAACCTTAAGGCTCTAAGTAATACAATAATTAGTGTCTTCTAATAACTCAATAGAATACACACATAATTTTCTCCCACTATTTCCTCTCAAGATTTTGAAACCTCAATCCAAGTTTTAAAAACTGACCTATACTAGGTACTAGAGTTCTACATTGGAAATGCTAATAGATTGTATACCGCACCTGGTAAAACCTGAAAGCAGTGTACTAAATGGTTTGAGAGCCTGTCTTTTACTCTGGGTCAGCCAACTTTAGATTCTTTTGTGAAGGCGTTTTCTACCTGCACTTCTGCTCTCCAAAGAACCCCCTATAACAGTTATTTTTTTTATTATTATTTTTTATTTTTTGAGACGGAGTTTCGCTCTTGTTACCCAGGCTGAAGTGCAATGACGCGATCTCGGCTCACTGCAACCTCCGCCTCCTGGGTTCAGGCAATTCTCCTGCCTCATCCTCCTGAGTAGCTGGGATTACAGGTGCACAGCACCATGCCCAGCTAATTTTTTGTATTTTTAGTAGAGACGGGGTTTCACCATGTTGACCAGAATGGTCTCGATCTCTTGACCTCGTGATCCACCCGCCTCGGCCTCCCAAAGTGCTGGGATTGCAGGCGTGAGCCACTGCGCCCGGCCCAACAGTTATTTTTTATCTTTCATATTTTTATTCTACATCTAAAACCTTGAGGGGGTTTGTTAATTTCTTTCTAAAAATTCTCATTTGTAATATTTTTCAAACAAATTCATAAATATTTATTTTGGGCGTTTAGAATTCTCTGGTGTCTCTTATTTTTTATATCAACTCCATAAGGACATCCCCTGGCATTACTTGGTGTAGGTTTCTGTGTGCTCTTTAGTGTGAAATAAATTAGTTTTGAGTAACTGTATCTTCATGTTTTTTTAATACATGTTTCTAACATGAGACTGAAATTACATATTATTACCAAAAATAATCAGAAAAAATAAAATACAATATGTATACACATACAATATAGAGTGAATAAGATCTAGTACTTGATAGCACAACAGGTGACTATAGTTAAGAATAATATATTGTAAATTTTAATATAATTGAAAGAGTATAATTGGATTGTTTGTAACACAAAGAAAATAATAAATGTGATGATGGATGTATGCACCACAACAAAGCACAGTGGCTCATGCCTGTAGTCCCAGCATTTTCGGCAGCTGAGTAAGGTGGATCACTTGAGGCCAGGAGCTTGAGACCAGCCTGCCCAACATGGCAAAACCCATCTCTACTAAAAATGCAAAAGTTAGCTGGGTGTGGTGGTGGGTGCCTGTAATCTCAACTACTCGGAAGGCTGAGGCAGAAGAATCACTTGAACCCAGGTGGCAGAGGTTGCAGTGAGCAGATATTGTGCCACTGCATTCCAGCCTGGGCAACAGAGCAAGACTTCATCTTAAAAATATATGTATATAAATATATATACATATATATTACACACACACCCACTGTGTGTGTATAATATATATGATATATATACATACATATTATATATATAATGTATAAATATATTTTATATGTATTTATGTAGTTATATATTTATATGTATACATACATACTACATATATATTATATATGAATATATTACTACATAAATATATATTTTATATATTTGTTATATAAAATACATAAAAAATATAAAATATTTACACACACGGAGGGTCAGCATGTAACAGTAAGTCTCCAAACTGAATAATTTTAGCCATCTTGTCATGTAAAGCCTCTAAAAGCACAGATTTAAAATTTCCTCCTGGGAAGTAAGTATTGATTAAGGAAATCCCAACTTATTTTACAAATTAAACCCATGTTCTCTAAGAATTAATATAATAAAACATTTCTCATTTATGTCAAGCAGTCAGGTGTCCTTGCGGAGTTTAGAATTCTCTGATATCTCCATTCTTTTATATTAACTCCATAAGGACATCCCATTGCATTACTTGGTATATGTTTCTGTGTTTCGCTATAGTGTGAAATTTAAAAGAAGGGAAAAGTTTAAGAAATATCAGGATTAATGAAATAATCTTCAAGTAAAATATATTTCCATTGGTTTACACAAAGTATCTTCACCTGTCAGTGACTCATCGCAATGGATACATATTTCTCACTCCTGTGGTAAGTTCTCCAATGGTCCACTGACTGTGATCTTTGTGTCTTTTTCCCTTTTAGATCCAGGTGGAAAGAGTCCCCTCTTTGTGACAATGAAGTTTCCCTAGATAAAAAATAAGAGTCACATGATGGTTCTTAAAGTAATAGACATCCTTTCTGCTCACATTTCCTTGGCCAAAGCAGATAACATGGTCAAGTCTGATGTCATCAGGGTGGGAGGTGTGATCTTGTTATAGGACAAGGAACCAAATACTTTAAATCCATCATAAAACCTGAATGAAATAGGAAGATATTTGTTAAATCTGTTTCTTAAACACACATGACTCGGTCTATACAAGGGCTCCTTTGGGCATCATTTGTAATGTTAATATGTAAAAACATAAAGGACAGTGTCTCTCATTCTCATGATGAAATTTAACCTGTTGTTTTTTCTCTATTACCAAAATGCCAGTAGTTTTCTAATGATCTTTATTTTTTTTAGTTCTTGAATAATGATAATGGTGTCTATTTCTGATCTACAACTTTCGGAGTTTTAAAGTCATGGAGGAAAAAATATAATAAAATAAAATACAATTTCACCTAAAAATAAATGAATTTGGGGATAAATCCAAGCACATTATTCTTAACATGTAATGCTTTTATTGATTTTGGTGTCTTAAGAGTTTTAGAGCATAGAAATATATTATACCTGTTTTTACTTCATTAAAGAATTATTTGTTAGAACTTTCCAGACAGCATTTTTGGAGATGGTAATCTGAGATCATGGTATCCTTGCTAATCACTCTTACTAAGATATTTCAACCCTCTTTCCAGAAAGAAAACGAGGAGCTCCTAGCTTTCCACGTACCCCTTCACAAATCACCCCTCGTCTTGGCTGTAGCAACACAGCTACACTGTCTTCTAAGGTTATTGTGTTAATAGCATAACCACCTCTCTCATTTTTCTGCGGTTTTTCCCTGTTCATGTAAGAAATACCTGAGACTGGGTAATTCATAAAGAAAGGAGGTTTAACTGGCTTTTCTTTCTGTAGGCTGTACAGGAAGCATGGTTGGAGCAGCTTCAGGAAACTTACAGTCATGGCAGAAGGTGAAGGGAGAGCAGACCCATCTTACATAGTGGGAGCAGGAAGGGTGGAGGAGGTGCCACACACATTTAAACAATCAGATCTCATGAGAACTCTATCATAAGACAGCACTAGGGGGATGGTGCTAAACCATTAGAAACCACCCCCATGATCCCATCACCTCCCACCAGGCCCCACTTCCAACACTGGGGATTACAATTCAACATGAGATTTGGGTAGGGACACACAGCCAAACCATTCATAGGTCAATGTCGTTCTCACCCTGAAAGCAAGAACAAAACCTTCCCCTGATGCTCCATACCAATAAATGTTTTCGGCTCTGTGGACCATATGGTCTCTGTCACAGTACTCAACTATGTGATTGCAGTGAAAACAGCCATGAAAATATAAAAATGAGTGGCCATGACTTTTTATGATGAAACTTTATTCACAGAATCAGGTGGCCCAGGGGCGGCCCCGAGATTGCTGACTTTTCCCATATAGTCTTTCTGTTAACCCACCCCTTTCTCTTTCTTCAGACAATCTTCTTAGAAAAAGTTTCTATTTCTCATGGTTTCCAGGTTCTTACCTCTGTTTCATGCTTGAAAACTCTGCAATTTGACCTTTATGCCTGAAGTTTTCTGATAGTTTGGGGCAAGAGTGGGTTTCGGACTGAGTCTTCTTGGGAGGTCAGTTACATTTGGCTCTCCTCAATTTAGACTTACCTTATGGACACTCTCCTCTTTTCTGTGAAACTACCCACCCCTGGTTCTCCTCCAGTATGTGATGTTTCTTCTCAGTGTCTTTAAGAATGCCTTTAGCTGTAGGAGACTAAAAAACCCAACACTAACCAAAATAAACAAGAATTTTTTTCAGATTTCAAACCTGACATCTGGAGTCAAGGAGTTCAAGCCTTGTGCAGCCATTCGGCAATGTCATCAGAGGTCTAGGCATTTCCCTCTTTCTACTCCATCTTCCAGATCATTTTGGCTTTTGTTCTGTCTGTTGCCTTGTGGAAACTGCAGGGTTAAAATGACATGGACAATCCTCATGTGTCTAAGACAAAAAAAGAACAAAATTAGATTTTTAAAAAATTCGTTACTCAATGCATCAGAAAGGAAAAGTGTCCCTAAGACCTTGACAGCCACGTCTTCTCAGGTATCCTTGGCTGAATTACACCCGACCTGAACTTTGTCAGTTCAGCGCATGAGAGAAGCTGGGAAGAGCCGTATTTCCAGCCAGCTGCACTGCCCACTTCTCCAAATTTGGTTTTCATTAGGAGGAAAGATGAGTTAAATGGATATTGGCTAAACAATTAACATGTCTCCCATGGTGACCTCCGCAGGATATTTTTCCTCGGATAACTCTATGTTAGTGTTCCAGGTATTTATCTTCTGACCTCTCTGTCTCTTAAACTGCATGCAATTCCTGTGCAGTCTCATTCGCTATCTTAGCATGACACATACGGTATGATGCCCAAATTTTTGTGGCTCAGATTTTAGTGTCCTATACCCATCTCCTAAGAGGTTTCCCCTTCTGGTTTTCCCATGTGTATTTCAAATAAAAGATAATCTGAAAGTAATGCTGTTTCTTTAACCGGCTATTTCCCATACATCTCTACCTTGATTGTAACTATAAAAGCAATAATCAAAAAACTCAGCTTCCCCCGTCTCCTTCAGCTCCTACACCCAATCAACTGCCATGGGCATTAAAATGTTTCTTAACATCCCTTGAGGCTATTAACATATTTTCTTACCCACTGTCATTTTCATGACTAGTTTCTTGGTTGAAACCTGTGTTATTTCTCGCTCTGTCTATTGAAGATTACATTCTCACCTGGTTATCCTGCTTCCCATTAAGACTGCTATCAGAATAATCTCTCTAAAACGAAACCATGTTCTAGGTTAAAGCCCTTCCACGGCTTGTGATAATTAACAGCAGGTAGCTTTTATACTCCCTAAGCGATCTTATTTATCCCACGGTCTTGCTGAAGACTTCTAGATCCTTCACTCGGTTCAGACCCACTCTTACAACTTTATTTGGTTTACCAAGGATATTTGCCTAATGTCTACCAGATATCTCAAACTTCAAGACTGAATAATTATCTTCAAACATCCTCCACATCTACACTTCGTCCTTCATGTTCCCTTCTTTAGAAGATGTTTTGCCAACGACTCCATTCCTCCTAGAAGTTTCGTAACAGTCACCCTAGATTTTCCCCTCGGCTTCCTCGCGGAGCAGCCTCCTTTTTTTCTAATCAGCCACAGCGTCCTCTTGCCTGAATCCTCTTAAAGCCTCTCAAATAGACTCACTCCGTTCTGCTGTGGTGACTACAGCCTTACTTTAGGCTACTGAAATTATTTGCCTAAAATACAATCAGATTCTTTTAACCTTTTCCATCTGTTCATTAAAAAAAAAAAAAAAAAAAAATTCATTCTAGAGGTTTTCTTTTCTACAATGGAACTAAGATGATATCATTCACTTGCTCAAATAATCCAGTGTCTTACCATTACCCTCAAAATGAAACCTAAACTTCTTACTGTAGTTTAGAAAGCTTTTCCAGAGCTGGCCACATCTATCACAGATAATGCTGCAGTCAGCCCGAATCTACGACCCCATCATCACCTCCCTCTTGGTACTTACTGTACCAAGGATGCTGGGCACTGCCATGGCCTCCCCTGTTACCATCACCATGGTTCTCACTGTAACTGTGATTAGCAGATTACATGTCTGAGTCCTCCACTCTTCCAACACATTATGGGCCTTCAGATGTAAACCATGATGTTCTTCCCATGCGTGGCTCTGTGTTGGCAAAGGATACGCGTCAGCCTGTGCCCTTCCATGCATAGACGACTCATGGGGATGTCGCCTTTGCTCCTAGGTCTCATCCCATTCCCCATCACTGCACTTTACTCACTAGCATTTTCTCTTCCCTAAACGGCAGAATCAGTTTGGGATTTGAGGCCTTTGCACTTTGTGTTCTCTGTGTGTGCAAGCCTCTGCTTTTATTAGACTGCTTAGAGGATTGTCACCTTTCAAAACAGGACACTTCTGCATGTCTGAGAAAGAGCTTAGAGAGGCGTTGCCTGGTTTGGCTGTCTCCCTTTTCCCTTCTGCCTGAAAACCACATTTCAAATAGAAGCTGCTCTTTCAATCTGGTAAAATGGCATGAGGAGAGAAACCATATCTAACCCGGAGCTGAAATGCAATGTCAATAAGTGAAAAGCTAGTGTGAAACCCTGAGGTCTGGGGACTATTCCATATGACACTCTAACCTAGGGAGAACTGACAAAAACAGGTGATCATATTTGCAGATTTGAATTCAACCTCCTATCTGGTCTCTTAGCCTTCTATCAATGAATGCTAGCAGAGAATCCTTGCTTCTTCCCACAGTAAGAAGAGAAGAAGAAATACCCTACCTTCTCCTCAGATGTAGAGTAAATTTTGAGTTTAGATTTCTTTCCTATATAAATTTTATCAGCTTCAATGCATGCATAGGTGTCTCCAAAACATAAAATAAATAAAATAGCTAAAATCCTTCCTAAATGCTACTACTGCTAAACAACTGTTTACAATCAATTTTTTAAAAATAGATTTATTCTCTCCATTCCTGTTTTGTGAGATCCCTCCAGCTCCTCAAAATTTTTCATTTTGTAATTCAATCTTGCAATGCACGCAAACACCCTTTAATAGTATTCGTGGTGGGCGTGTCTCTAAAGGCAACAGATACCCTTTCAGTCCTCAATTTATCAGCATACTCACTGATATTCAACTTTCTAGACCATTCCAGATTTTATAAAATATGATCGTCCTTGACTTCAGTAACCACAATTGCATCGTTTTGCTCTTATTTCTTTGTCTCTGCTTCAGATTGATCTCTACCCTAAAATGTTGCTCCTTCACAAATTAATATTTAACTGACTGAATATGCAACATTTTCACTTGGTGGTCTCAAGATACATCTCAAATTTAACATCGCCAAAACAAAATATTATAATTTTTGCCTTTACGAATGAAAATCTGTCACAAGTTACTTTTCGGTCTTAGAACATCATAAAAAATTGAATTTTAGAATATGCATTCTTCTATGTCGGGCTTTGAAAGACAAAATGTTTTGTGTTTTAATGTAATATTTTTAAGATTTTTCCATGTTGTATCAGATTTGCCCTTTTTTATTGCTGAGTCCTAATTTTTATATGGATATATCAACTGGATAAAATTACATAAAATTCATCTATAATTATTTTATAGATTTATGTTTTAGTATTTGTTAGGGAAACGTTTATCAGTGGGGTTTCTGGGTCATGTGGTATGCATAAATTTAACTACAAAATGAAGAACTTTCTCTAAGCAACTATTGTTAGAGTCTGAGATTTTAACCTACTTATAAGCTAATTAATACGTTAGTTTATTAATGCCTTATGGATGCAAGCAGAAGACACAAAACTCCTGGGTCAGAGAAACAGGATTTTATTATCCACAGTAGAGCAATCAGCATGAGAATCATGTTTGACTTGGCTTTCCTTATCGCCCACGTCCCACAGGGATGACACAGAGGGTGCAGATGGATGGCTGAACATTACAGGAGAGGAACAGTGACCTTGGGAAACTCTTCATTGTAGGTCAACTGGTAAGCAACCGTAAACTTTGTCTCGGATGAAAACATTTCCTCATCCCTCAAAGTGGCTCATTGCAATCATAACCCTGAGAAATGGCCTAGGTTAAAAAGTAATAATTAAAAAGTGGGAAGCTTTGACACTAGATAGTTTTCTAGATATTTTGAAGTATCTAGAAAATGTGTGGTGGTAGGGGACACCCATGGAGGACTATTTCACAACAGCTGAGTAAGTTTGTATTCCCATTAGCAATGTAGGAGAATTATTTAATTTCAGTAACTCTAGTAGCTGCATATTAACTTGAATTTCCTTGAAGAATAATAATGCTGAACTTGATTATGTTCTTTATTTGAATAATGATCTTTACTTGATTTTAACGCATTCCTATGTCTTTTTTGCAATGTGTATGTTCAAGAATTTTTTTAATTGGGTTATGGCTTCTTATTTTTCAGTTTTAAGGGTTCTTTACATCTTATTCATATACATTTTTTTGTCAGATATGTGCACTGCAAATATTTTTCTCTCAGTCTGTGGCTTATTTTTTCATGCTCTTAGAGGAACAAAATTATATCTTGGTGAAATGTAATTTTTATTTTCTTAAACTTAGTGCTTTTGTATTCTGTCTAAGAAATGTTTCCCCATCTCCAAGAGTCTGAAATTTTTCTCCTATACTTTCTTTTATAAGTTTTATAATGTTATTTTTGCTTTTTGTCTATGTTTAACTTTATTTTTGTATATGGTGTGAGGTAGTATTGAGGTTTACTTTTTCCAGATGGAATCCACTTGTTCTACCAACATTTATTTAAAAGATTGTCCTATTCCTGTTCTTTTCTGATTGAATTATATTTGTCCTTTCTTCCACTGAATTCTGATATTTCTCAAAAATCAAATAATAATACTTGTGTATTTCCAGTTTTGGACTCTCTATAATGTTCTCTCTTTATGGCAATACCACAGCATCGTTGAGTGCTGAATGTTTAAGTTAAGTACTCTAGTGGAAATATTTGATGGGTTCCAATCCATTACTTATTATTATTACTATTATAAGTATAATAATAATTACTAATGGTTGTTTACAGCAGGTAGGCTAGTCCTCTAGAAGCCATTTTGCCATAACTAATAGTGTGACTTTCTGTTTACTTAAAATTTGATATTTTTCTTCCTTTAGTAAATTGAAGATTGCCAGAAATTCCTTACTATTTCTCCTATTTAAATAGGGAAACAAATTCACCTCACCTTGAATGTAGCCTCATTTTATTGACTCCTTGCTCAACAGAATGTGGGACAAAAAAAAAAAATATATATATATATATATATATATATATGTTCTTGGACTTCCAATACTAGGTCATATGAATCCTTGAAGCTTCCTTCCAGCTCTCTTGGAACAGTCTCTCAGTGAGACCCGAGATGCCGTGTAAGTCTAGCAACCACCCCACTGCCGTATTGGGGAAGACACATAGAGGCATTCTGATGGACAGCTCCCACCTAGCCCAGAATTCCAGATCTCCTGCCAAGATGCTAGGAAAGTGAGAATAGCCCTCTTGGATCCTGCAGACCAGTTCATCTGCCAGCCAAGTGTTAGTGTGACTTCTAGAAATGCCATGTTGAAAGGAAAACTCCATACATAAATATGCCTCTGCTAATAAGTGGGATACCAGAACTGCTGTTAGCAGCTGTCAGGTGGAAGCAGTTCTCATGTATTGGATTCTGGTGGAAGTTAGAATAATAACTTCTTAGCAGCTTAAAATGTGTCTCTACTGCTCACAGAAGAGGTTCTCAGCATACTCCAAAGAACACTGACCTCGAGATCATGCCGGTCAGGGTTCAAATTCACAAATTTCCATTTACAATATGTATAACATTAAATCCTGTTCCAATGTTTCTGTCATTCAGTTTCATCATTTCTCTACACAGGAAAACACCCGCCTGTGGTCATCCCATTTCTGCTGCCTAAATATATTAATGTTACGTGGCTTACCTGTGCTATGCACTATCTATAAAATAGAGATAGTATCACCTTCCTCTGAATGCATTGTGAAAATTCAGTGTGACCATCCATGTAAAAAAAGCAGTGTTAGGTGCAGAGGATTTACTTAATAAATGTTAGGTATTATTCACATGAGGACTTGATGAAAAAAGCTAAAAGCATGTATCACATAAAAGGGTCAAATAAATGCCAATTTCCTTCATTCTTTTCCTTTTAGGGCTCTTTGAAAACATGGAAAACTAGTTACTGCACAGCCTTAAGAAGCTCATGATTCACTAGTCGCTTATACAAATGAGCCTAATTATGGCTTGAGTTGCAGTTGTTTTACAAAATGTAAAAATTATTGGGATAATAATTATTTTCTAAATAATTTTACTTGTAGGCATTTTAAATTCTGTCACAAAAAGACCCATAATCCTCTCAACTACGAAGAATTTAGCATCACCTTGTTTTTTTCCAAATTCGAAAAAAGCAATAATCTGACTACAGTATAAACCATAGACTGTATAGTACGGAAAATGCTATTATATTTTTAAAAGTTGTGCAGTCCATTGATCAGGCAGGCAGGGTTGGGGAGGACAAAGCCAAACACTGAATATACGTTTTGCTACAGAGAACCTTGTCTAATCAGCTTCATTTAGAAGTGCACATTTATTTGACCATATTTGCAAGTTATCACTTTTTTCTCCAAAAATAATATGGAGTGTGGAAATGCTTTCCTATGCAGGCAGGTTTTTGATTTATTTTGCTGAGTTTCAGGAAACGAAGCTTAGTTGCTACCTCGCACAGAAACACCAAACTATAGAATGCACGAATTTAGCACAGAGTCCACCGTGTGTAACCATTTTGATACCGCTACCTACAATTCACATTTACTGCATCCCTCCAGTCACACCCATGTTGTCAATGCACAGTGCTCAGAGCAGGCTGGCAGTTCACAAGCATGCAGCGGATGTCACACAGTCCGCATATCAGTCAATCTGCTTCCTGATAGGCTTTAAGAAAGCCTGTTCCTCAGACTTGCCTGAAACGCAAGGGGAGCAGTGGAGGACGATGGCCCATGTTTACTCTTGTGAACTCCCACTGCAGTGTTTGTTGATCACCATCTAATGCAAACTGCCCCATAGATCTTTCAAAGAAAGTAAAGACAAAACCAGTCACTCTGTTAACCAACTTCAACCTTATTTCAGCAGATAGTAATCTTTGATTTCGTTTAAGAACCAAAGTGCCAACAGCTTCAGAAAAACATATGTTTGTAATGCATCTCCCTTTAAAGCCATCCTTGCATGGGAGAGCTACATCTCAGGTAGCCCATGCCCCAGGTGAATGGGCTCTTAGATCCTGGATGTTCTGTCTTCGTTTCAGTTATTGATACCTAGAGTTGGTGAGTTTCAAACCAATCTCTAAGTCAAGAGTTTATTTGGGGGTTGGGTTTCCTTTTGAAATATACTCCCTGGAGCCTCCTGTTGCTGCTTCACCTGTTTCCTTTTCAGACAAAATCATGGAAAGGATCAGATTCTCTCTGTTCCATTTGGGATGTGTCAATATCAAAAAGGATAAGGTACCTTTTCTGGGCTTAGAACTTATAGCCTAGTAAGAGAAGACAGGAATAAAAAAAGAAAAGTTTTAGTTGCTATGAGACTGGTATATAAAAGTACAGTGATGGGACAAAGGAAAAAAATGGAAAATTATCAGAAAAGGGTACAAAGATGACTTCATAGAGAAGATAAACTGTGTCTGAGAAATAAGAAAATGCCTAGAAAGACATCAAAGGGAAGGATAATCTTAGAGGTAGAAGGAATAAAGACTGTTAAAAAAGACAAAGAGTCATGAAATAGACAATTTCTGGAAACTAGAAAACAGGGCACAATGGGGTAGAGTTAAGTGATCATCTAATGTAATGTTCAAGCTAGTATCCAAGGGGATGCTGTGAATTCTAATCTTGAAATACACATAAACCAGAGCTGTCCCAGGCAAATTGAGACATGTGGTCTGCCTAGGCATAAAGTTAATGGTAAAACCAGAAGGTAATAAAGTAGGAAATGAATTGCAATACTGCTCTCACACGCCATGCTACAATGTTTAAACCTATGCAGTGTGGTAGGCAGGATTTTGTTCACTATGACTTTCACCCCTGGTGTCATGTTTGTGATTATGTTATGTGCGTGGCAGAACAGACCTGCAGTTGTAATTAATGTTGCTGTTCGTCTGACTTTAAGATAGAGAGGTGATCCTGGGTGGTCCAGGTGGGCCCAGGGTAATGACAGGAGTCTGTAATAGCAGAAGCAGAAGGCAGACAGATAAGGGAAAGAGGTAGGACAGAAATATTTCAAGCATGACAAGGACTTGACATGGTATCGATACTTGGGAAGATGATGAGGAACACAAGGAAGGGAATACAGGTGGCCTCTAAAAGCTGATAATGACCTCTGGCCAACAGCTGTTGACCTGGAAAAGAGTGTATGTTAAATGAGTGTAGATGGTGATGGTAATAATGGTGATGATTGTGTTTATATGCTGAGGAGACATCATGTTAGGAGTGATTACAGATAAACCAGCAAAAAAGGAGCAAAATGTTGAGGTAGAGGTGAGAGAAGGGGTGAGCACAAGAGGCTGGCAGGGATACTCAGTCTGGCATAATGGCTGCACCTTCCTTTCCATTTCCTGTTGGACTTCCAGATGCCAAACAGATTCCTTTTCTCAGATGCCCATTCATTAGGGGTGACCATGTGACTGAATTCCAGCCATTTTAGGACAGAAGCTTTTCCCTTCTCTCAGCTGGATGGAAAAGTTGAAGCCATAGGAGGAGATGCACCATACAATTTAAGGAAGCAGAGACCCTCAATATGGAACAACCAGAAGCATCTCTGCGGTGATATTTGAAAACAGACACACACACACACACACACACATACACACACACAGTCCCACTGTGTTGTGCCCTTCCTTGATATTTCAGATTGTTCATTTTCACAGCTGGACCACTGCAACCATCATACATGTGAGGAGAAGGTAGGCGTAGAAGAAAGAAAATGAGGAAAGCTACAAATAATCATGTTTGTTAGTGGGGACCATGAAGGTGAGATAGATTTCAATTTCCTTGGCCACGCACAGTAGATCATGCCTGTAATCCCAGCACTCCCCTCGGGAGGCCAAGGTGGGTGGATCGCCTGAGGTCAGGAGTTCAAGACCAGCCTTGTCTGACATGGTGAAACCCCATCTCAACCAAACATACAAAAATTAGCCAAGCATGGTGGTGGGCGCCTGTAATCCCAAGCTCTTGGGAGGCTAGGCAGGAGAATCATTTGGACCTGGGAAACAGAGGTTGCAATGAGCCATGATTGTGCCACTGCATTCAAGCTTGGGAGACAGAGTGAGAGTCTATTCCAAAAAACAAACAAACAAAAAATTCAATTTCCTCAATAAGGTAGGTGGAAATGGATCTGCTGACCTCCTTAGTGTGCAGGAGTGGAGGTGGAGAATGGGATACCCCAAAAGCAGAGGAGCTCATGGAGAACAGGAACTGTGAGTACTGGAAGAGAAAGCATGCTAGGGGTAGGATTGCAAAAGAGAGCTCGTATTTCCAGGCCAATGGTGAGGGTTCAGCCAGACTTGAACACTGGGCATTTGCAGTGACCCCATGTCGCAGTTTTGTCTGTATAGTGAGCACATGCTTTGAATGTAAGGGGCTAGAATAAATGCATTTTTGTAAAGATTTTTGATTAAGGCATTAGTAAATAACTTCAGTAGACAACCTTGTTTACTTCTTTCTACTGCAAAGATATCCCAAGGGTTTCTAGCCTTCATCCTGAGTTACTTTCTTAATAGTTATCGTGAATATATGTAGAGCCATCCATAATTTCACACTGATACTTATCATCTCAAGGCAAGCTTTGTTTGACAGGCATAAGCTCATAATAAATTACCTGATCCAGATAAGGATTTTTTTTTGTTTCTCCAATTACACTCATCAACCACAAATTAAGATTAATTACATAGATTACTGGGTCTGTAAACATTTAGCTACCATGATGGTATGAATGACCATGTTAAGGGAATTTACCAAGTGCAATAGCAGAGTACTACCATTCCTATGGATAGGCAATATTTCATAAAGCTATAAATACAAGAACCTGTAAAGAATAGATTCTGCATAGTGGGGTCCATACCAAATATGTTCAAAATACTTAAGTTGAATGCAATTAGTATATTCTAATTTACAATCTACCACATAAACTCAATAAAAGAAACCACAAGCAGCTAATCACTTAAAAAAAAAACCTTAAATTAATGGAAATCTGGTACTTATTTGTTAGGAATTATGCAGTGTACTTCATTATTATACACAGATTCTTCTCACTATAGTACCATTTCTGTTAAAAGCTGCATGTGTCACTCATACAGGATACTTACAGAACATTTTTAAAGCAGCACATAAATACATGAATTATTTCCAAACATGAGTTAAATTGCAAGTCACAATTTAATTAAGTAGATTAGGGAATAGAAACAAGTGATTTATTTTAATAACGAAAATAACAAACTTAAAGCAGGTGAAAGGCATTGAGCAGACAAAGGCTAAATTTTGTGAAGCATTTGCACATTGGCAAGCTTTTGTTCAATTTTCTCAACACAATTTTCCTCTTCTAGTAATATGGGAGACTAGATATTCTAATTGGTCTTTCTGCTAATTAAAAGCACCTAAAAGTCTTAGGAAATGTGTTTTATGAATCAATGCACCAGAAAGAAAGCATTCTCATTTGAAAACTAAATAGAGAAATAAACCTAGAGAAGAAAAGAGAACTCTAAAACAGGTTTGACTTTGAGGATATTACCCAAAAATGTTGACTTTCAAATTGGTTTGCACAGACTCTCAGAGTGCAGGAAGCAGGAGGACATCCAGATCCCTAAAAAGATGGGAAACAATCATATGTTCTCTTGATGAGCTGCAATGATGAGAAGGCTACACTCTTAGTAGATCTGTGAGCCAAAACCAAAGACGACTCATTTCTCTAGCTGATACAAAGTGAATTGTCGATAAACTTGACCCTGAATGGAAGGTAAACACATAAGCACACAGAGATACAAATATACACACAAACCTACCATCAGCCCTTTAAGAAGAAAGGAAAAAGCTAGGCCTCCCTCAAATTTACACTTTTGCATGATAGATACATGGACATGAATATATATTACAACAAACCCATAGTTTATTTTATAGGCAATTTACATATGGCAAAAAAATACAAATCTTTTTGCAGAATTTCAGCTTCATTACTAAACTCAAATAATATCTCTAGAGAATGTTACTAGAAAAATGAGCACTCACCAGCAGATTTCACTAAAGAATCTAGAAGGAAAGAACCATGAGGGAGAACCTGCCAAAAATAGAGGCATCAGAAAGAATACTGTTTAATAAGGATCTGATATGAATGTAATCATACATGGGATATAAAATCCATATTTAAAAACTTTAAAGAAATGAAAGACTAGTTCTAAAATATGATCATGGAAAAAGAAAACATAAGAATAGGCAAGCTGATTTTTAAAAGAAGAACCAAGTAAAACTTTTAGATATAAAAGAACCAATGGCCTTGGGTGTGACCCCAGGGAGGACACAGCTGAGTGCCTTAGTGAACTGAGGGACTGGAAGAAATTACCCAGAAGGCAGTGCAGACAAGCAAGCAAGTAAGAGCAATGAAGGACAACCTAGCACAGGTAGAGGAAAGACTGTGAAGGACAAACATAGCTCTCACTGGAGCTCTGAAAACAGAAGCGGTAGCAAAGTATAAAGATTATAACTGAGGAATATTGAGAACTGATGAATGATAACAATCAATACATTCATGAAAACATATGAATACTAAGCAGGATAGTTAAATTTAAAAAACCATTCATACCTTAGCACACCTTATGGTAAAGTTTGACTCTTTCACTGAGTTGCTAATCAGGAAATCCTTAGATCCACCCATGACCTGGAACTCTTCCCTTTCCCCTTCAGAAGGTGTTTGGGATGTCTCACCTTTCCAGGTTGAACCAATGTATACCTTCCATGTATTTATTTGTGTATTTGCCTGTCACTTCTGTCTCCCTAAAATATATGAAACTAAGCTGTAACCCAGCCACCTTGGACACAGGTTCTCAGGACTTTCTGAGGCTTCATCGTGGGCCATGGTACTTAACCTTGGCAAAGTAAACCTCTAAATTGATTGAGATACTTCCCAGATGTTGTTTTGGGTTACAGGTGAGAAAACAGGAAGCAGAATTGTTTACATGCTATCACAAGTTTGGATGATCTTGTTTTATCTCAAGATGTCTGATGTTAAAGAGAAAAAAATATGGGCTGATTGAGTACAGGTTGATTGAAGAAAAACAGGAAAACCAAGAAGGGCAATGAGATACCCTGGAGCATGCCTCTTTACCTTTCTTCGTCTTTATCTGACACTGAAGGAGAGCTGTTAATGGAGGAAAGTATAGGAATAAGTACCTCATCTCGACATCTGCTCCTATCGTGGGAGTGAAAACTGTTCACGTGGCCATATAGTCAGCTTCATGAGGTCAGAACAGGGAAAAGTAGGACTCTGGAAACCAAATAGGAGACGTGATCCACAAGTCACCCCATTGGATTTAATAATATCTAAGCCATTTATGAGGGACAGAGATGAAATATAAAGATACTAAGTTAAATTAAAAAGAATAAAGAGATAAATTACATAAACTCTAATGAAGGCAAATTGTTATATTTAATATATTTCTTTAATTGTATTATATTTAAATTAGACAAAATCAAACATAAGGCAAAATTTAATATTAATAAAGACATATATTACATAATAGACCATAAAGGAGATAAACCAAGATACAAAACGTAAACTTTAAGCCTATGTCTACCTTATTATATAGCTTCAAAATGTAGAATGCAGAAGTTGACAAAATTAATGACTATATTGAAATAATTTTAACTTTTTTTGGTAATTTAAATATCAAGAATATAATGATTGAAGTTACAGCATAACAACTAGCAGACTGTATTAGCAGGTGTATTCATCCATTTTGTGTTGCCATAAATGAATACCTGAGGTCTGGTAATTTATCATGAAATGGGGTTTATTTGACTCACGATTCTGCAGGCTGTAAAATAAGCATGGTGCCAACATCTGATTCTGGTCTTCCGTTCATCTATCTTCCACTCATGCTGCAGGACAAAGAAGCCAGCATGTCATATGGTGAGAGAGGAAGCAAAAGAGAAAGAAGGGGGAGGTAAGATGCTTTATGAAACAGCCAGCTCTCACGTGAACTAAGAGAAGGGGAACCCATTCATCACAGCCATTACCACAGGAAGGCCAACAAGCCATCAATGAGGAATCCATCCTCTGATCCAAATACCTCCCCCTAGGCTCCACTTCCAATATTGGGGGTCACATTTCAACATGAGATTTGGAGTAGACAAATATCCAACCTATATCAGCAGGATTATATACATATAGTAAGGTTCAGTATGTTTTTCAAGGCACTCATTATTTTATATGTGTGTGTGTGTGTATATATATATATATATATAATCCTGTATATATATGTATATATTATATATGTACATGATATATGTTAATGTACATACTCCACAGTTGCAGAATATAGAATCCTTTTACAAAACCATAGGATATCCATAAAATCGACAGATATAAAATGTGTTTCCATGGAATTTAAAAGATTTATGTTAAGCAGATAACTGTCTCTGAAAGCAAAAACATCAATTTGCAAATAAATAACAAAAGGACAACTAGTTCACATGGCAATAAATGTGCTCTTAAAAAACTCTTTGGTCAAAGAAGAACCCCAAATAGATATTAGAAAGTATCTTTTAAAATAGATAATGAAAATATATATCAAGTCTAGTAACTTACAGTCAGACAGAAATGGATTTAATGCAGATATTAGAAAAGAAAATAACTGAAATAAATAAGCTTGCTATGTATTGAAGAAGTTATAACAAGACAATGAAGAAAACCCAAAGACAGAAGTAAATCTTATCTTGAACTATAGTTCCCATAATCCCCACATGTAGTGGGAGGGACCCAGTGGGAGGTAATCAAATCACGGGAGTGGTTACCTCCATGCTGATCTCATGATAGTGAGTTCTCATGAGATCGGACGGTTTTATAAGGGGCTTTTCCCCCACCTTTGCTCTGTACTTCTCCTTGCTTCTGCCATGTGAAGAAGGACATATTTGTTTCCCCTTCCTCCATGATTGTAAGTTTCCTAAGGCCTCCCCAGTCATGCCGAACTGTGAGTCAATAAACCTCAGTCTCAGGTATGCCTTTATTAGCAGCATGAGAATGGACTAATATGTCTCATATCTCCCTAAAATATATAAAACCAGGCTGTTCCCTGACTACCTTGGGTACATGTCATCAGGACCTCCTGAGGCTGTGTCATGGGTACATCCTTAACTTTCACAAAATAAACTTTCTAAATTGATTGACACCTGTCTCAGATACTTTTGGTTTACAAATTACCCTTTGTTCTAGAACAGTCACAAGAGTGACCCTACAAAATGAAAATGTGCCACTTACTCAGCTAGAAACCAGCCTTAGCTTTTCCTCCCACTGAGAATGCAAGTCATTGTTCTTATGTTGGCCTGCCAGGCCCTGGACTTAAGAAAGAACACCATGCTTTGACATAAACTTACCTCAGAATGGAGCCTCTGTGTGTAAGATGCAAGAGACAAGGAGTGGCACCAGCATTTGAGATGAGACTGAAAATGAAAACTAGGGGCACTTTCTAAAGTAAGGGATACCTTGAAGGTCCTGTTGAACTTTGTCTTCCTGGCAATAAGAAGAGTGTGGAATATTTTAATTAGGGAGGTGATGTGATTGAATTTGTTTATAAAGTTCTTTCTGGTTAAATGTAATAGAGAAGGAATTTGATACAGTGGGTAATGATGGAGAGGAAACAATTTTAGGAATATCAAAATAACCCACGCTTGAATAAAGGTAGAGATGGAGAAATGTGTAAAGACTGAAGAGGCTGTTGGGAGTTAGAGCAAAAAGACAAGTGGATGGATTAGTGTTGGGATAAGAAAAAAGAATGGAGTCATTGATGAGGCCGTGTTTCAGAAGGTTTAAGTGATGATGGGGTGAGGCTATTGCCATTCACTGAGACCAGAACCTTTGAAAGATAGATAAACATGCTAGGGTGTAGTGGTTCACATGTGAAATGTCCTACGAAACATGAAAGTGAAAGGTGGAGACAAATATAATAAAAATATGTATTTGTGATGTCAAAATTAAAATGTAAAATTTCTGTATGTACTTGAATGCTATTCTCATGCTTTTTATCTGGAAAAATAATATAAAACAAAAATTATTTCATGAGTTCTCAATTTTTGTCCCCGTTTTTATCAGATAAATGTAAATAACTTTCATATTTTTCTTCTGTTGCAGTTTCCCATGTCTTCTAGATTTATTTCACATCATTATTTTACTTTTCCTCAAGGTCATTTTTTTCTCTTGACTACAACAATGCAGATTTCAATTCTGCCGTTGAATTCCCAGACATCTTTGTCATCCCCATTTTCATCCGCCCCACCCCCCACCATTTTCTTCATGTTAACTTGTTTTCCTGACTCACAGAAATCGCCTCTTCCTGCATACATTTTTAGGATGTCAAACTTTATTCTAATGATTTCTCCTAGTTGCCCCCTAAATTATTTTCTATGATGTGTTTTTAAAGCTGAATTTTCAAGATGATATTTTTATATCTATATTTTCACAAGCTTTTCTTCTATGGATGTTATTGTCAGCTGTCAGGGTGTGAGATGGTTCTTGATACTACATTCTTTCCACTCTGCTGCCTGAATTGGTTTAAGACAAAGTCATTACTAGGCTGTAAACTGTTGCTCTGCAAAATTGAGCAGCATATATTTATACACCCATACTTCTTAGCTGTCCAATGCTCTGAGTCAATGGTGTATAGAAACACCTGTAATTTCCAGTGAACACAGCTTTTTTTTTTTTTTTTTTTTTGCCTCAGCTGTGGGGCTTTGTGGGGTTTGCACCTTCACCTTCTGCATGCAGTGTACCATAGTCAGTTCTTTTTATATTTTTATCAGTGATTTTGGTAGAAACAATGACTTGCTGGTTGTAGAAAAAAGGGCAACGATGTAGGATTACAAAAGTATTGCTAAGAAGTTCCAGCAAGTTACTTGCAGTTTGTGTATGATTGCTCACAGTTTTGGATGGTGCAACCCTTAATTTCTGAACCAGCAGGTGAAAGATGGGAGAAGCATAAAAGGCTTCTCTGTAGATCTTCAGGCAGACAGGCTTGTTGGCTTCATAATATTTCAGTGAGCTATTGGGATGGGGTGGAGGCAATATATTATATCAATAAGTAGATAAAGATTTTTCCTAAATAATGAATTGTGTCTCTATGATATATTTTTACCAGAATGATACTATGCAGGAATATGTGTAAACCCCTGCGTTTTGATCTCAAGCAAAACATTTTCCCCATTATATCTCCCTCTTTTTTTTTTTTTTTTTTTTTTTTTTTTTTTTTTTTTTTGAGACAACTCTTGCTCTGTTACGCAGGCTGAAGTACAGTGGCACAATCTCATCTTACCGAAAACTCTGCCTCCCAGGTTCAAGCAATTCCCTGTCTCAGCCTCCCGAGTAGCTGGGATTACAGGACCCCAGCCACTGTGCCTGGCTAATTTTTGTATTTTTAGTAGAGACGGGGTTTCACCATCTTGGCTAGGCTGGTCTTGAACTCCTGACCTTGTGATCCACCTGCCTTGGCCTCCCAAAGTGCTGGGATTACAGGTGTGAACCACTGTGCCCAGCCTATCCCTCCCTCTTAAGTGCATGAATTTGGTAAAATATTACAGAAATTTGTTCTCTCACAGTTTTGGAAACTGGAAGTCTGGAATCAATGTGTTGGTGGGGTTGTTTCCCTCTGTTCTGTGCTCCTGCCTTAGCTTTTGGGCATTGCTCACAACTCTTGACTTGTAGATGCGTCACTTCCATCTCTGCCTGCCCCACAGGGTATTGTTTGCTGTGTCTTTGTCTTCATCCAGTGTCTGCTTTCTCTTCTAACAAAGACACCAGTCATATGGACTCACCCTAATCAAGTATGAGCTCACCATAACTTGATTGTATCTGCAAACACCCTATTTTCAAATAAGGTCACATTCCTAGGGTTAGGACTTCAACCTTTTTTTTTGGTGGAGGGAGGAAGGACGGAAGTGGGCACAATTTAATTCATAACACCAACTAAATATAAATGCCACTGTGGTAAGATCAGCTTGATCATGTAGATTTTTAAATGGTAGTCTCCATTTTTTCTATTGTGTTTTTTGCTCATCTTATCAGAAAATTTGATAACTTTAGATAATGACTACGAAAAAGTAAAACATTAAAAGTTTTAATGTTAAGGCTGGGCATAGTGGCTCACACCTGTAATCCCAGCACTTTGGAAGGCTGAGGTGGGCAGATCATCTGAGGTCAGGAGTTCGAGACCAGCCTGGCCAACATGGTGAAACTCTGTCTCTACTAAAAATACAAAAATTAGCCAGGGGTGGCAGTGGGCACCTGTAATTCTAGCTATTTGGGAGGTTGAGGTGGGAGAATCACTTGAACCTGGGAAGTGGAGGTTGCAGTGAGCCAAGATCACACCTCTGCACTCCAGCCTGGACAACAAAACAAGACTCCATCTCCAAAAAAATAAAAATAAAAAATTAAAGTGAATCCCAAGACTTGCTTATATTCTTTATAACTAGATGAAGTGTCTACAACAGGGCTTCTTCTGAGTAACTTCATGGGGATATACATCAGGTGCCAATCTCTCAACATTCCAAAGGGATTTGCTTTGCAGTACTTGCAAAGAGGTGTTCAAAATGATTTTCTGGCCTTAAGCTCAGCATCCCCCTGAAGGTTCTGAAGGAAGAGCTGCGGTCTCCCCTTGGAGAGATCGGATGGATGCTGAGTGCTCCTCCTCCTCCCCTTCCCTGTCAGACAACTCGATGTGCATCTTGTCCAGTTTACTCCAGAAAATCTTTAAAGGATGAGAGGCTTGTAAAGAGGCCATGCAAAACCAAAGAAGGCTACAGCCTGGAAATAATCATATTCCCCTAATAGCAGGCCATATTGCATCTTTCTTATCACTTTCTGGTGGACATTGTGAGACAGTTTAGCCTGGGATTGTCTTAGATCTTGTCCAAGAAGGCCCTGGCCAATGAGGCGATCTCTGCAGGAAGCTAACGGAAGGGCATCATCCCAGATCCCAGGTTGAGAGACCGGTCTCTGGAGAACAGCTGAGGTTGAAGGATTCATTCTACCTGGAAAAACTGCACATGAGGGATAACCAGCCATGGACAGGGATCTGAAAGAACCCCCAGGTATGCCCTGAAGAATTCAGCATCCAACCTCCTATTACTTTCAAAGGAATCAAATAATAGTTTCCAAGGGGGCATATCAGTAACCTTATTAGTACCCAGCTCTCCCTGTCCCTGTAACACCTCTCACTTCAGTCCTCCGTGAGCCATAGTGTTTCGAGGGTGTGTGATGAAGCCATGGAAGCCTCAGACCTGGAAATAGGAAGAAAGTTCACTACAAGTGGTCTGCTCATTAAAGTGAGCCCATACCTATGAAGATAACTTGGATCAAGGGGTGGCATCTTGATTCTTACGGAGTATGCAGAATTGTAACTAATACACAAGACAATTCTTGAGAAGAAAGGTGATTGGAGGATGTTTTGTTACTAGGAGTAAATAGATATATTATGAGAACTGCTGTATATTTCATTAAGTAACAGGGGTTTGCCCCTCAAAGCGGGGGTGGTCCTAAGTAGGCAGCCGGGGTGGGGAGAAGGTAAGAAAGTTGTTTCTGATTCTATCTTTGCTCATATTCCAGGTTACATAAATATTAAGAAAATTGTGAATTTACTTTAATAAAGAAGTTTATAAATAGTCCAATATTAAAAGTTGATTCAATGATACTTTTGGAAATACATTAATTTTACTAAACACTTTCTAGCCTCACTGTAAAAATAATGCTTTGCAAATAATGAAAGCTAAATAAAAATAAGCCAGCGCCAGCCGCTTTAAGTGACTAAACACACTCTGTAACTTGGGGATGGGGAGAGGCCAGGAAATGAAGAAATCAAAGGCAAGGGCGTCTCACGGAGGTATATCAAATCCTATTAGAGAAGGTCATTTCCTTGGCTGGAAACTGGACAGGGCTCTTATTGTCCTGTCTGCTTTGGCTGAAATCTTTTATTTATCCTCCATGCTTGTTTCATTTGCAGGTAATTCTATTCCTGTATCTACATTTGCCATGCTGGATCGGTCTATTCCCTGAATTTATTTTTAAGTTACTATGATGTTTGTACTAAATAAATAAATATTTATTATTGTGTTTTGGCTGTTTCTATAATAAAAAGTTGTAGTTATTGTTAATGACATCTCACCGAGATTTAAAAAGGTATTCCTCCACTGTAGAGAAGTAGGGTCCATTGAAATTTGATTGCACACAAAGCTTGACATGAGACTTCTTCTCTTTGTGAAATAAACCATTCAATCTGGAATGCATCCACATTCATCTGAAACTTGAAGGAAATAAGTCATCTTTCACTTATGTTTTAATATCCCATATTTCTATTAAATTAGTGGAAGGTTAGCTCTAAAGCTCAATTATTGAACACTTATTATTAATGATTCTTTGCACATAGAGTGCATGGATAGGTCACCAGAAAATTTCACCAATGTCATCTTATATATTTTTTGTAATAATCCTAAGAGGTAGCATTAGCATTCTGGCATCAGAATTGGAGAGAGATTCTTCTGTCTCATTTAAGGAATTTGCCCCAAATTAATCAGTCCGTGGTAAAGCCAGCTTTATAATATTACCAGCTTTATACTATTACCCTTAAGAATATTCAAAAGGTACCAGGCACAGTGGATCACACCTATAATCCCAGCACTTTGGGAGACCAAGGCTGGCAGATCACCTGAGGTCAGGAATTCAAGACCAGCCTGGCCAACATGGTGAGACCTCATCTCTATTAAAAATACAAAAACATTAGCTTGGAGTTGTGGCAGGCTCCTGTAACCCCAGCTACTCAGGAGGCTGAGGCAGGAGAATCGCTTGAACCCGGGAGGTGGAGGTTGTGGTGAGCCGACATGCATCACTGCACTTCAGCCTGGGTGACAGACTCTGGCTCAAAACAAAAACAAAAAAGAATATTCAAAAGCTGCATGGGGCAAGGAGAGGTCATTTCACATCATCCTAAGGAAAACAGGTCACTCCAGACCACATTTCTCCTGGATGGCCAGGGTTCCTTCTCCCCTCCTTTTGGCTCCAGGAGCTTGATTCCTGAAGAGGAGTCATGCTCCAACATCTAGTTTAGGGTTTTCCTGCTATACTACCTGGTCTCCTATTTTAATTTGTTTCTTTGCTTTTTGGTTTTACTTATTTATTTTTAATCTTCTGGATCACAATATAATCAGTTAAATTTTTGTTGTTGTGTATTTAAGCGCTTGCAGAAAATGTATAATAAACATTGTTGGTAGGAAAATCTTGCTAACAGAATCCAGTAGATTAACGGAGAAAATAACACACACAAAACAAAAGGTTGTGCATGGCCGCAAGTTCAAGACTGGTAGAATAAACACATGTGCAAATATTCTGAGTTGATTAGAAATACACAAAGATAGCTAGGGTCCTTGAAAAAATTAAAAGGAAACTTTGTTTTCTAAGTAAGAAATATAAAGTTCAAGTATGAACTTACCAATTCACATCATGATTATGATCAAGTCAGGTGTTTGGCCAGAGCCATTCTTTACTCAGTTATCAGAATGGTAGAGCCATTTGGATGAGTTCAGAGACTCCTGCCTATGCTGAAAAAGATAGCTGTAAATCAAGGAAGAGTTTAAAGGCTACACTAATTTAACAGCGAATTGGATATTAGAAGATCTGTTTCTTCAAACTTCTACTAATTTTGAGTTTCTCTTCCGTTTGTGGAAGTTTTGGGAAACAACGTTTTATTCTGTGATTAGCTTCAAAGAGTTTCAGGCATGGGTTATGGGACTGGACCATGTGTACTTGAAGTGTGCTTCAAACCATAGAATTCTATGAGATTTTGGGAGCAACTGCATCTTATTAATAAAAAGAATTGCTGTTTAAACCCTATTTTAAAGAAGTTACTTTGAGTTTTCTCAAATATAAGGATGATATACTATGGATTTATAATATCATTACCTATGAAAACAAAAGATTAAAAAAATTTACTGTTCACTTATTTCTCCTTAATTTCCAAGAACCTCAATTTTGAATTTAAGCTCAAACTTAAACATTATCTTTATTGTTTTATTTTCTTTGAAGAAAATAATTCAACCTCTCTATTAATATGTTACTTTAAAAATGTTAAAAGCCAGTGGATAACTGAAAAATAAGAGCTTTTAATTTTATATAAAGTAATAAAATAATTTATTCTATTGCTAATTCCAAACTCTCTACTAATATCTTGCTGCAGTACTAGGGAAATGGACAAAGGAAGAAGAAAAACAGCTTTCCATGCTCTTACTGAAACAATCGTAGGAAATTTTTGTCATGCTACAATTACTCTTTGGCCATGAAAAATTCTTTCAAAGACATCATAGCCACAACTATTTTATCTTCTGACTTACTAAGCAGTCTGGGGGTCAATAGAGAGTTTCGATTCCAGGTTATGGTTATAATTACTCACTGCAAAAATCCTGTTGCCTTTCATTAAGTAGTTAAAATATTTAATTGAGACTACAGGGTGTCTGCACACAGCATAGTACCATACATAATTATCCCTACACATAAAGGAACACTGAGGGTACTTTTAACAATAAAACAGATTATCAAAAAATTACATTTTTAATTTAAGTTTTGACTTTAATCTTCTCCATGATTAAATACACATCTCTACATTTTTCTGCAAATGAGGACATTAAGCTAAATAAATGAACTATAAAATGAGGGGGAAAAAACTTTGCACTGTAACATAAATGGATAATTCTTTAACATGCATTAACCGATTGCACTATGTCTTTATTTTCTAGCAGCTTCTATGAGAAAGAACTGGATACAGGAAGTCAAATACTGCCAGCTTAGCGGGTCAGCATCCTCTCCTCCCACATAAGCAGAGCTCGGAGCATAAGATAAAATACCTGGTTGCCCTTTGCCCCAGCCTTGTGCTCCCACAACTTTGCTTCTGACAGAGTACTTATCTCTCTGACCACTGGGAAGCTATTAAAAGAGAGAAACTTGAAAAGGATTAGACCTTTCTGTGCAAATCTCTTTGAAAGTTGCTACCTTCCAGGTTACCTTTTAAGAGAAGTCCAATATATTAAGAAGCTGAAAATAAAAGAAAGTTTGCACATTGAAACATCACATGCTAATAGTTCTATTATTGGAAATGGAAATACGGAATTCTAGAAAAAGAAATGGCATCATGGGGTTAGGAATTAACCACTTGCTACCTATGTTAACCTGACGTGGTTAAAAGAAGCTGCAGGAAGTTCCTGAAATTCTTGAAACAAAAATAAAATATTTCCCCCTGGAATCTAAGTAATGCAAATGAAATTATTTAAATATTTTCCTTCTCTTTATATTTAGAAAGTGCTTTACAATAACTTCTTATGTTATCCATCCCTCATCTAACTGGAAGGCAAACATTTTTATTGTTTTAGTTACTATTTAGCTTTATGAACAGCATTCTTGCTTTGCTGTAATTACAAACATTTATTTCCGTAGGGATGGAAAGATTGTGCTCTGTTACCTCTGCCAGGTACCAATTGTCAATAGAAAATAGGACCAAGTAGATCAACTTTAGCTCTTCAATCAACACATCCAGTATTAAGGAAAAAATAATAAATTGATATTTGAGATGTAAATTCAAATCTTTATCTAACACCCAAGAATTGTAATTGTGAGAGATTAGGTTGAGAAACAATAAAAAGGTGTATAATTAGAGTGTCGGGATTTCCACCCTTCACTGGAAGGTACTCTATCAGGTATAACTCTGCAAAATTGCAGATGCTTTGCAAATAAGCCTAGCTCACATTTAATGATCTATTACTATGTGCCAGGCATTCTGTCTGAAACAGCATGGGAAGAGGAATCAGAGATGGAATTGCCACCTGTGTGGGACCCTGCTGGGGTGCAGAAATTTTGTTTCTCACATTCTTTGAAGTGTAATACTTTGATTTGAATTGTACCCCTGCTTAAGGACGCCAAGATGAAAGCGGGTAGCACCCCCTGCCCCCCGCCCTGGTGTAGTTTGTTAAGAAATGACTTTAGTCCCGTGAAAGTGGATTCTTAGTTATAAACATAAAGAACTATCACTGGCTAGTGAGAGAGGATTTTATTGAAAGGATGTTGGGAGTTTGTTA
Organism: Aotus nancymaae; assembly: GCF_030222135.1. Taxonomy (NCBI): domain Eukaryota; kingdom Metazoa; phylum Chordata; class Mammalia; order Primates; family Aotidae; genus Aotus; species Aotus nancymaae. Next base: position 4,349,391 of record NW_026988576.1, on the reverse strand, counting down.
ATCTTCAGGAATTTTGCAGATGGGCAGAGAGACTAGAAAACCAAGGCATGAACCAGGCACAATTCAAGCTTCATAAGAATGAGGGTACCAGAACGGCTTCTAGGGAACAACGCGGGGCGCACCCACCTGGAAGTTGCTGGTACCAGGTGTTTTATTGTCCCTATAGCCTGGCATTGGCAGCTGCAGAGGCAGATAATTGACAGAGCCAGGGGAGCATCCGGGGCTGTGACTGTGGGGGATTCCACAGTAGGAGATAGTGGATTCTGATGCAGGAAACTACTACATTGTACATAGTATATTGAGGGAAAGGTCTGGGGTTTTCTCAATTTATATAACAAATGTATGTACAGGTTGAGATGAAAGTAAGAAGAGCCATAGCTGAAAGCTGAGAAGCGCTGTAATCACCCATCCCAGAGGAGAGGATTTCTTAGGAAAAGAAGTGAGTTTGGTAAACACATTAGATGTATTCTCCTGTCTCTTCCATATTCCTGGGAATTTGAGCCATCACTTATCTCTGACGTGCCTTGCTTCAGAGATGGATTCTATACTGTATTTTACGATGTGCATCTGATACATCATTCAAATATTTTCCAGCCATGTTAATGGAGTCTCCAGAGGCAGGTCTCCTGAGAATTGTCAGTTGTGTTTATTTTCCAGTTGAGCCAACTTTCAGAGAGGCATTATTGAAAGAGAAAAGTTTCAAAAGAAAGATGATCATTGTTAATATTATTGTGCTAAGACCACTTAATGTGAGATCTGTCCTGTTAGCACATTTTTACATGCACACTGTTGTGTTGTTAACTGCAGGTGCAATGTTGCACAGCAGACTTGGAGAGCTTCTTGACTTCCATAGTAAAACTGTACCATTACTGCTGAATGGCAGCTTTCCATTTCTCCCTCCCCTCACCTCTGCAACAGAATGATAAACCTGGAGAACATTATGCTAAATGAAATAAGCCAGTTACAGAAGGATGCATACTGCATGATTCCACCTATGTGACGTATCTAAAATAATAATGCTCACAGAAATAGACAGTAGGATTTTTACTGGTAAAAATATTTGCTCTTTTTAAAAAAAACTGAAAGAGATTTGCTCTAGTTGATCAAAATTATAAGCCCCTGGAAACTCCCCAATATGGCATATTATGGAAACCGTGGTGTGTGCAAAAGTATTGAATAGGTACTTTAGAAATAAGAAGAGTAAGATGCAGCATATAAATGAGGAAATGTGCTAGAATGCCGTTATTGCAACCTTAAAAGAAATGCTTTATCTTGGGTGAGATACTTTGGCCAAGCTATTTCAAATCAGAAAGATGTATTAATGTAAAAGCTTTCAATATAAAAAAATAAAGAAATTGCATCTGTGCTACTTCTCAAAAGAGTAAGAATTTAATTGATTAGGTTAATTATTATAAAATTAACTTTTACCATCTACATTAAAATTAGTTTAGGAATTTTCTGAAAACTTGTATTCTTTTTATCCTTTCAGTGAAGGACTTAATATGTTTATCTATGTTTTAAACAGGAATGGCTGCCTCTGTCTTGCAGTTTGAATGTAAGGCACTCAAATGCTCAGGAATAATCAAGTGAAGTTTATGTCAAGAAACTAGCATTCTGTTTAATCACTCAGTAATGGTTATTATTTAGAATGAGCAAAAATTAATCCCAAAAACTTAGATTTAAAGATATTCCTTACTGTCATGGGTGAGAATATCCTAAAATACAACGTTTATTTATGTTGGAACTCATTTTAATGCAGAATAATCCTAGTGCTATATTTAGTAACAAGTAGAAACCAATTTAAATAGCATGCTGATTCAAATATAAACAGTAAAAATATTAATAATGACAACTTATTGTTAAATTTCAGACTGTACAACTATTTTTTCTCTATACTATTCCTATAAAATATTCATGGAATATATTATTACTTTCACTTTCCAAATGGGATAACTGAGAACTCAATAAATTATATAATTTATCTCAGGACACAGGGCTGGTTCACGGTAGAGCTGTCGCCAGAAATCTCTTGATTATTTGAATGATCCCTTTCCAATTTTGAAATCCTCTGGACTGTGACAGAATTTACACTCTCCACTAGGAAGTACTATTGCAGTTGGAACTCTGAGGCTTTATTTGGGAGTTTTACCTGATTACAGAAAATCTCTTGTTAAGAGAGGTTTTAATAAACAAAATAAGTAGGGGATATTACCAACTTCTTCATCCTCAGACCTCCCAGCATCACACGTCTTATAAGAACAGTAAAGAAAAACAAAGCTCCTCCCCTCTTCCTGTTCTGTGCTATTTTTCCTTAAAAAAAAAAAAAATCCTAACTACATGCTAAGTGTGAAAGTTACTGGAGTTGGGGAAGGCAAGCTGGGGCTCAACCAGGTCCAGGGTTGAAAAGAATTAGGGGATTATAACAGTTCTAGTTTGAAGACAAACACTTTTCAATGTCTGTCAATGAAATTTATTGAACAGCCACTATATACTAGTACCTCTCTTAGGTATTTTGTACACTTAAACACCCAAACCAGGGTTTTGCAGACTTCTGATGATGAAACAGATAGAAGGTGATAATGCCGGCAGAGCACACGTGGAGAGTGTGACGGAAGGGGACAGTTAAGGATGAGTGGGTCCGTGTTTCCACACACCTGCCACCAGTTGGACAGCTGTGCTGGAAGTCCACACCCTGGGTGCTTAGCTGTGTGATCTGTGAATCCACAGCATCAGCATCTCCTGGGTGCTGGTTAGACATACACCTCTCAAGCCCACCCAGACCTGCTGAATCAAAAGCTGCTGTTCCCAAAATTCCTGAGTGATTCTCATGCACCTTAAAGCTTTAGAAACACTGTTCTAATTAGGGTTATTAAACTATTGTTATGGGATATAGGCTTTAGTAAATTCTCAGGATATTCTATCATGTACTCAAGTTTGAGTAACAGGAGATTTAATAAATACTGATGTTTGGATCCCATCCATAGAGATTCTGTTTTGATTGGTTTGGGGTTTAATCTGGCATTAACATTTTAAAATTGCCCCACGTGAGTTTTATGAATGGCAAGGTTTGGGAACACCTGCTTTGAGTTAAGCCATGAGCTAATTGTTCTTCACCATTTTACAGATGTGGGAACTGAGACGTTATAAGGAAATCCAATTTGTGAGCGGTAGAGCTAACCCAAGCTTAGACCCTAAACTCATTTCTTCTCAAAAGTGGTCTGTGCTATTTACCATTTTACAGGAGAGTCCTATATTACTATTTTTGATACATTAGTATCATTTAAATATATATTTTCCAAAATATGTCTGTGATGGTTAATACTGAGTGACACTTGATTGGATTGAAGGATACGAAGTATTCATCCTGGTGTGTCTGTGAGGGTGTTGCCGGAGGACATTTGAGTCAGTAGGCTGGAAGAGGCAGACCCAGCCTTCATCAGGGTGGGCACCACCTATATCAGCTGTCAGCTCAACCAGGATATAAAGAAGAGAGAAAATCCTAATAGTAAAGCAAACTAAATATGGCCTGAGAAGGATTCTGTACTTCTGTTTCTGAGTCCTTGTGAACCGACTGTAACCTAGCTCAATAGTCAGACAAAATCGAAAACCTAACGCAATAGTATGCGCCTGTAACAATGGCTGAGCGTGACCAATTCCAGCAGGATTCAACTACGCATAGACTGCTGTATGTTCAAACTGCATCGGCAAACGCCAAGCTGGAAAGGCAAATGCCGAGCTGGAAACCAATCTCACTGTTTCTATATCTCACTTCTGATTCCTGCATGTCACTTTATTTTATTTTATTTTATTTTATTTTATTTTATTTTATTTTATTTTATTTTATTTTTCCCGAGATAAAGTCTTGCTCTGTCACCCAGGCTGGAATGCAGTGGTACGATCTTGGCTCACTGCACTCTGCCTCTTGGTTCAAGCAATTCTCCTGCCTAAGCCTTCCAAGTAGCCGGGATTACAGGAACCTGCTACCATATCTGGCTACTTTTTGTATTTTTAGTAGAGACGGGGTTTCATCATGTTGGCCAGGCTGGTCTCCAACTCCTGACCTCGTGATCCACCCCTCTTGACCTCCCAACGTGCTGGGATTACCGGCATGAGCCACGGCACCAGGCCACTTTACCTTTTTTGTCTATAAAATTGTTCTGACCACGAGGCACCCCTGGAGTCTCTGTGAATCTGCTGTAATTCTGGGGCTGCCCAATTCATGTATTGTTAATTGCTCAGTTAAACGCCTTTAAATGAATTCAGCTGAAGTTTTTCTTTTATCAGTGAAAAGATTAGACTGGCTTAGCCTTCCAGCCTACACCTTTCTTTTGTGCTGGAGGCTTTCTGCCCAAGTTCCTCAGTTTTGGGGCTCAGACTGGCTTTCTTGCTCCTCAGCTTGCAGATGGCCTGTTGTGGGACCTTGTGATGGTGTGAGTTAATAAACTCCCATATATATATATATGTACATGTATATATGTGTATATGTATGTATGTATATGTATATATGTATATATGGGAGTTTATTAAGTATCTAATACAATGTCTCAAATAAAAAGAAGAGAAAATCTATTAATAAACTGATATAGTCATAGCCCCTCAAGAAAAATACCAAAGAAACTCATATGCTGTAGAGAATTCTTTTGTTATTATTCTAAAAACATCAATATAATTATATGCCTTGCTTACATTGCTTTTAAGTTAATCATGTTCACAGATGTGTCCTATTCATTCATGTACCTACATTTAATGTCATATTGACTCTTGCCTTTTTCAGCAGTGATCTGTATAAATTATCTAAAAATCAATCCTGAAGGTTATAATTTATTTTTCCATTTTGAATTTTGCCTTTGAAAGATCATTTATATATTTTAAACACATTTTTAAAAATTAATCTCTAGAAGTCCAATTTCTCATATAAACCATATTAGAGAGGTTAATTAGAAGACAAACTCTTAGCCACAATGATCATTAGAACTTAGGTATTATTTCAAATGCATCTCTCTTCCTAATCTTAGCAGTTGAAATAATTTCATAGGTTAAACCAGTCAGCTTGACAGTCTGTGAATGGCTACTCACTAAACGGGCCCAAGGGGAGGCAAAATGATGGTCCTATCTCTTAGAGGCACAAGAACAGAATATTTGGAATTAAACAGAAATGGACTTAAATCTCATCCCAGTGGACAACTGGGAAAACTTAGGAATATTAATCTTGCTGAATATTTGTGCGTCATTTAGTAACGAATAATATACATACTGAATTAAGTAGTTGGTGTAACCAGAGTAGCTGCGGCTGGATTTTCTGTTTCCCACGCCAGGGGTCGAACCCCAGCCACCTGGATGAAAAACCAGGAGCCCTGAGCACTAGGCAACCACAGGAAGTGCAGTAGCTGCAGCCAGAACTCATGCTCTTGGCCTTCCTAACCCGGAAGAATGGGAAAGCGGCCTCCATGTTGCGGTGAGTTTTGCAGCTCAAATAGAACTTGTGGACCCAAAGAGTGTGCAATAATGCGATTTATTAGGCAGAACAAAAGGACGGCTTCCACACAAGGGGACCCGGAGAGGGTGCCACCCTAGGCTGGGGCGGCTAGAGCTTTACCAGAGTTATTCCCTCCCCATTCATACTCTTATCCAATGAGAGGGGTTCTTTCAAACTTCTTCTTCTGGATTAATTGATCTTTTAATCCTTTACTGGATTGGCTACTGTTTTATAACCCTGAGTCCCAGAGCCCCCACCTCCAAGAGCCAGAGGCAGGAAAACCTGAGATAAAGTCTCTACCTAGCCTGCCGGAGGCGGGAAAGTGGAAACCAAGGACCCTAGCAGGCTAGAGGGCGAAACTGAAGAAGTCCTGCGGCTGATATCACAGCCCCCGGCCAACCCAAGGAAGTTCTAACACGGTCCCTCATTAGCAGGATTTACAACACTGTGCAGAAGGAGTCTTGCATGTGTTTCCTGTACTTTGGTGCTTTTAGGGTTAATATGACAATGTGTAAACTTGGTGTCGAGAATTAAAATTTGCTTAGCAGCCCTAGTGTTCCGTACACTGTTATCTGTGTTCATCTACTCCAACTCATTGAGGCTTATGATGCTAAGGTGAATTCTGGATTCAAAACCAGGTCTGTCTACTTATAGGGACTTTTTCCAACTTCAGGGTTTCCTGCTTTTGCTCAATTTGCTCCTTTCAAGGCCAATCACAATTGAACTACAGCAAATTATGGCATCCATCGTTCACTGATGGATTGTGTCCCAGAAGTTGCAAGAAAAGTAAAGGGGAAAAAAAGAGAGAGAGAAAGAGAGAGAGAGAGAGGAAGACAGAGAGGACCCATAAATATTCTCGAGTATATGACGAATCTACTAAAATGGAAACTCAGAAAATAAATTTATTTCCAAATGTATATTTCTGAATTGTTTGTTATTAGTTATTGGTGTTCTCTGAAGGGCCACCTTCTTTTCTTTCTAATGTTCTATGTCCCTACAAAGGAATGACAATTAGTTCAGTGAAATAAGAGTCACACTAATTGACACAAAGGCCCAATCTGCTTGGCATGTCATTTAATAAGGAGCCATTTACATGGTCAAGTGAATACAATTAAACAGTTTTCTTGGACTGCGATTGATGGCAGTGCAGTCTAGGGTGAAGTCTTAAACATAATCCCTTTGAGGATTTCGTAGGTTCTCCCTCAGAGTTTCTAACTCTATAGATTTGTGGGGGCGGGTCCCAGAATTTCCATTTCTAACACTTTCCAAGATGATGCTGATGCTTCTGGTCCAGGCACTACACTTTGAAAACTGCTGTTTTAATGCTTGCATATGGTAGCAGGAGTTAGTGTTACCTGGGGCTTTTAATTCCAAGTTCTGCCACTTAACAGCTGTATTATAATGATTAAGCTATGTGACTTCTCGGTAGCTCGATTTCTTTGTAAAATGAGGAAAGTAATCATACCCCTTTTAATAAGATTATTGTGAGAGTTTAATAAAGAATTTCTTATAATGCCTTGTACATGGCAATCACTCAATAAATTATGTCAATTGTCAAAGCAAATGTCTAAATGATAGATGAAAGAGAAATATTGTAAATTGTACGGCATTGTAGTGGCCTGTGCTCTCTACCGGTCACTACTCAGTTTCCACCTGACACTGGTTTATCCTGTGCTCTTCCTTTCCTGAGTGAACCCGGCCATATTTACTGCCCATGGAACAGGACATGCTGCAAACAAAACCTCTCAGGACACCAGGTTTGCAAAGGAAGTGGCTTTTTATTCGGCCGGGAGTCTCGGCAGACTTGCGTCTCCAGAACCGAGCTCCCTGACTAGAAAATCCTGGCCTCTTTTAAAGGCTCACAATCTTAGAGGGTACATGTGAGAGGGTCGTGATCGATGAGGTAAGCGAGGCGTAGGTGACTTAGGTGGGGTGTAATCGTGATTAAGCAAAAACAATGTCTTCCGGGGAAGATTCCTCCATGCCAAGCCTGTGATCTAGAACTAGAGTGGGGGGTTTCATCTTTAACCTCCAGGTCCAGCTAGTGGCACCTGTTTTGTCTCCTCCACAGAGCTCGTGCCTTCTATTTTCAACTTTTACTTCTCCTTTTGAAATGTAATGTAAAAGGCTAAGGGGAAGTGGTCTTAGAAGCTTAAGAGGAAGGGGTCGCCCTCCTCACCCATAGCACTCATAGGCACTTCTAACGTTAGGTGCAAGGAAAAAATTTCAAGAAATTCTGACAAACTACGAGACTCAAATCTCCTTTTAAATTTTGAAAATTGAAACGTATTCACCTGCCATGGCACACATGGACGAACATATTGTTTTTCTCAGTTAGTATTTTAGATTTGCTTTTGCACCAGAGCCTTGCTTTCTTTTTAAGTGTCCTTTACCATGCTACTTCAGAATTGCACAAATACTGAATTGCCCCAAAATGTTTGCTTTTAAATGAATTTGTTTCTTTAAAGCAAATGTAAAACTACAATGAGTTATATTTACCTAGAGGTTTTATCACCATAAACTTAAACTCATATAAAAATAGAATGAGTTATATTTAGGCTTATTTTCATCATTCACTTAATATCATTCTTAGTTCATAACTTAAATATAAAAAAAAATGTATTTTTCCATCCCCCATTTGCCCTAAATCCCCTTAAACAAAACAAAATCCAAGGCAAAATTTTGCCTGGAAAACTTGAAGTTTGATTAGTTCCACCTACTTTCATGCACTTTAACTTGGGTTCCTTCTCTTTGGTAGTCTAGAATATAAACTTTTTTAAAGAGATCAGTTTGGAAAACCTGCCAAAACAAGTCAAAATCAATGGTTTCCATACAGAAAGAAGCCTGGGGAAAGAATTAGCAGGAATTACTCAAAAGGTGCGGCTGCTACTAGTTTCTTTATGCGTGATTGCTTGTCATTTGGCAGAAATCAGTGGTTCTCTTTACACCGCAAGAGCAGAGGAAATGGGGGGCGAACTGCAAGTGAAGACTGCTCTGAATGTGGATTCAACACTTCACCGTTGTCCTCTAACATGTGCCCTCAAAGCACCACTTGGCTTGGAATTACAAAGGGCTGCATTTAGCAAAGCTTTGATTTAAAATAGTCACAGGTGACAGCTCTATTATTTTTGCACGTTCAGATGCAGCCACAGCTGTTTTTATTTACCTCAACTGTATACACACCCATTTGTTGTAATTATTAGTTTCTGATGTAGCTGAAGATACATATCTCAAATGCCTATCAAGGCTAAATTAAATTAAGGAAAGGCACTTTTCACCTTCACCCCCTTTGGTCCTGCTTTGCTGCAGGAAATTGCCACAACGTGAAAGTTTGAGCCTCATTTCACCTCCTCCCACCGAGGTGATTTCCAAAGTTGTCCTGGGTTCCTGATCTATTCCAATTTAATAGTTACTGACATTTTTCCCTGTATATTTAGCACACTAAAAGCAATTACTATGTGGCAACTACGAATTTAAAATAAAAAGATACCACAATTATTGGTTGAGTTCCTGCTACTGATAAAACATTGTTTGGCCTTTGAAGTATGAACAACTGGAATTCAACCTGCCTTCTGCTTTCTAAAAATTGCCTTTTTGCCCTTAAAAATGCATATACAGCTTTTTCACATAAAAATAATTTCAAGTTTCTTATATATACATAAAATTTTTTAAGTTATTTTTGATTTCAGGAAGTATGAAAAAAAATATTTATGTGCAGAAGAATTGTGGCATTAATCCGTTTCAACTCTGTCTCAGTGTCGATTTTGGATTGTAGACCTCACTTCGTTTTGCTTATTTTTGTTGTTTCACCTGTGGTCCATTCACTATATTTTGTATGTTGCAAAGCAGAGGAATAATGGCTTTCCCACCAGGAATGTGAGAAGAAACATGGAGGAAATAAATAAAGGTCTAGGAAATTTGGCAGAGAGGAAAAGAGATATAGTTAATGAGGAGAGGGTTCAAGAACATTAGCAGGATTTTTAAAAGGGAATTTGATTTGCAAATACATTATACATTGCACACAAAAGTATAAGAAAAACATATTTTTCTTTAACATTTCTTTAAAAATTTCTTTTGGAAAAAACAAATTTGGTTGCAGAGTGGTCTGGGGTTGATTTGATTTTAAATTGGAAAAACATATTTTTTAAAAAATTTTATTTTTAAATCTGAAATAAGACCTTATATACAATATTGTAGGGGAGTTGGTTGACCTTTTAGTCAGAATCGTGGCTTTTGCAATCATGGTGACAACATTGGGTTTCTCTTGACATCTTCATAAGTTCATTAATGCTGGGGAGAACTATGCATAGCAACTAATCCACCAATATTTGAGAGAATTAGGTAAACTCTTAAGAATGTAGGAAAGAAAATGTAAGTCAACAAACTTATAAAATGTAAAAATCACAAATAGGCAAGTTACAAATAATAGAAATTGATTTTTTTCTGCCTAATAAAGACTATGGAAAGAGAAATATTACAATTTTAACATAAGCGTGCTCTAAAATACTAGCTTTGTTTTTTAATTGATTATCATGATTTTTGAAAATTATCATGGTTTAAAATTACGATTTAAAAAAATATTTTCTCCATTACTTTGACTCCATTACTCAGTCAAGGCAATAGAGAGACATGGGTAACATCAAGATATGTTTCTGAATTGTATATTGAGTTATGGTCACTAAAAAGCGTCAATGAAATGGAAGTGTTAACAGCAATGTTCTGTTGTAGGAAGATAATCAGATTGGTTATGCCTGCTTTACAGTAATGCTATTGTTGACTGATTTGCCTTTTCCTAACTTAGGTCTCCTTGGCCTTTTCTTCCATTTGTTCTAAGAGACTCTGTTCAAAGGAACATTTTGCTTTCCTTTGTACAACAGCATTTACCTGACAGTTACTCTCCTCTAATAAATCGTATTAAACTCTAGTCCTGATACATTTACTTCCCTAAAAACATCAGCCTTGTAATGGACTCCTGGAGGTGAGATACATTTCTGGATGAGGATCTGTTGAGGGTTTGAGCATTTGTTCAGCTACTAAGTCTCTGCCACCACCTTGTTAGCTAAACATACCATGTGCTCATTCCTTCATCAGTGAATTTTGGTTGGGACACATGACAGTGCTGATAGAGGTTATTAGCTATAATGCTTATTAAAATATTTGACCATACACTTTAACACATTTTAATAATTATTGAGAGTATCCCTAGTAACAGTAACTATTCTAAATGAGAGCTTTTAAAATTGCATGTAAGTCAAAACAAAGCATTGTTATTCGACTTTTTATAAAAACTGTCCAGTGATTTCAAATATGTACTAACATTTAATTTCAATTCAAAGTAAATATTTTTAAGTCTTTATAAACTTTGAGTAAATCACTGTATTGAGTTCTATCACTTTAGAAATGAAGAAGGCAGTGAACTTAAATTGTTTCTATTCTATTAGCCTTCACTTTTCCTTTCCCCGAATCATCCCCAAGCAAAAATGTATTGACTTTGACCTGAGAAGAGAAACACCGACTTTGTTATTTATTCTTCTTCTACTCCCATTTCCCATATGTATATGGAATATATATATCAGCACAAATTAGCAGGCCTACCCATTTCTTACTCTTGGAGTCAGTAATCTTCTAACTCCTAAAATAACCTACCATGCAGCACTGAGGATCTTTCAAATTAGAGCTTATAGTTGATCATAATATCTTCATTTTGCTATCCCCTTTAGGTGGACATTATTTATTAAAAAGGTAGTTTTCAGTCTGATTTATGGGGCCTTATTGATAGTAAGTCTACTTTATACATTGCACAGACCTTTCTTCTGACAAAATGAAATGTTTACAAAAATGTATTTGACCAAATATTTTATGGTAAACATCACAATCTGAAAGGGAACTATCTTCTTTGAAAGGATTAAAGCTTCCAGATAGATACAAATAAGATTTTTTAAAAGTAGACACATGTTAAATCATGGAACAGCAAAGGGGATACTTTATGGAAATGAACTCGCGAGATAATAATTTGAATTTGACAAGGTGATAATTAAAGTCCCCAGATAGATTTCTTCCACATCTGTATGCCTTTCAGTAAAGTTGGTTAGCATATTAACTACTGCTGGAGAATACAAAAAATATTCATGGGATGTAAAACTGCAAATTATTATTCATTTCAATTTGTATAATAAGTATAACAAAATGCATTGCATCCAGTGTTACACAAGAGGCACTAAACTCCTTCATAGACATTTTTAGAGCACAGGCAGGATCCTTATATGACAATTTTTGTCTTCAAATATTCAAGACATTTAAGTATGATTTACCACTTTTTGCATTTTAAAAGAAATTTTGTATATCTTTAATGCTTTTTAGGGCTAACAAATTCTTACTTTGATAACTAGAATAATTTTTAAGTATTATATACTATAGCATGTGCATATGAACATATATATATTTATACATGCATATATGTACACAGCCAAATAAACAAATAATTAGTGTAATGTATATATATTTTTATTGTCATATTTTCCTCCAGAAAAAAATTGAGGGTCAGTGTCCAGAGAAGAAAGCATACATGTGTTTTAAAATATATATATATATATATATATATATATATATATCTCCACCACATTTCTAATGTCAAATAGTGATCCTCCATACTAATCCTCTTCCTTGTAATTGAGTTTGATTGTAGATTCATTTTAATTTAGACACTTATACGAGAAAGCATGCTTAATATGATGATAAGAAATGGTATGAAATTTTGGGAAGGAACTGTTAAGTGTGCCCACACACTGTGGGCACTAAATGTCACACTTGAGAATGTCCCTGGTCCTAGCTGATCTATAACAGGAATATTTTCTGTCATATGGAATTTAAAGATAAGAAATGAATCACCATGCAGAGATGAGCTATCACATTCCATCTATGGAAAAAACAAACGAAAAAAAAAAACCGTGAAGAAGGACTTTCTGAAGTACAGCATCACCTACGTTTATGATGTTTTATACAAGTGAAAAACAAAGATTATTCTCATGGTTTTGAATAAAATTGGCACTTTTAAAATATGCCATGGAATGCCACGATGGACAATGCAGGGGCCCTTCGGCCCACAGTCAACGGGTGAGCAGTGGTGAAAACTGATACTCCCTATTAGGAATATTAGCTGGAGTAGGAGAGAAGAAAACATGATTACAAAAAGGAGGATCATTTGAGACCAACTTTAATGTGAAATTATGTAGAAATGAGAAAAAAAGATACAGAAAACCTCTTGACAAGTCCACTTAAGGACGATTAGGTTGGTGCAACAGTTATTGCACCAAATAAGTACTTCTGCACCAACCCAATTAGAAGTTATGCTTGAAGAAACTTAGAGAGAGCCCACAAGTATAAAAGCAAGAGTATGGAACAAGAAGTGAAAATGACCATTTGTCGAACATGGATGTTTTGACAAACAAGAGAGAATACTTCAAAGTGCAACGCCACAGTTTGGAGAAGATTGCTTTTGCACACTAAGTGAAAGCTCGCATCGGTTCTGTCTGATGCAAATTACATGTACATTGCTGTGCAGCTGTTGGATCACACATAGCTGGGCTGGCACTGCCCTGGAAGGAGAGGGATGTAGCACATTCTCTGCAGGTAACTGGAAAAGTCTGGATTCTGTCATCTAAAGATACACTTTGCTTACTCCCTTGGCGAATTAATGGGAAAACAGCTTCTTCACTTCTGTATTTTATAATTTCTGTTTTATGCCTTTGCACTGTTTTATGCAATTTTATTTTTTCACGAGGTCAGGCACAACTAACTGTTGATTTTCATCAATTTACCTTGTCATCGTCTTGACTCCAGCAAGCAGCCCTTGATCAAGGTTCTCGAAGAAACCATGCATTTCTTCTACCTGGACTCAGCTGTTAGGTACCTATTTCTCTCATCAGCCATTAGAGTGTTCCACTCATATAGTCAAAGGAGAACGTCTGGCCTATTATATAAGTGAATATTAGTTTTGAAGAAGATGTCTTCGGAGACAGTAGAACAAAATGGATTGTTTTCCCTACGTAGGAACACTTGGTTTTTCCTCACTGCCCATTCTATTTTTCCTAGCTTACTCAGGACATTATTTTCCCTCAACGGCACCTTTCTCTAACTTTGATCTGTGCCATCTTTGTGAAATAAATTGTATGCGATTTCTTTCACTGTCTCCCCTTCTAACTGCCACATGCAGAATCCTTCAGAGACCATCTGTGCCTCCTGCTGAGCCTCTGCCTTTTCCACCCTGCTAGCTTCCTCCAGAGCCCAGTCTCAGCTGAATCTGAACCACACATGGAGGAGATTTTTGAGAATAAGTCTTGTAAAACTTCCTATCCTTTGGGTCCAAAACTATTGATTTTCTTGTTCCCCCATAAGTGTGTCAGATTCTGGCAAAACTAGTTTGGAGTTTACTGAGTTTACTGATACTGAATGATCTCAGGACTCACTCTTCTCCTTCCATTTCTTTGCTATGAGTGGGAAAAAGCAACTGCATGAGCAATACACTTTTTTTCTTAACATAATTTAATCTTTACTAAAAGTAATTCTAATAATCATATTTGTATAAAATGTTTAACTTTTATATTACTTTTTAATTCTTAGACCTTGATTTTTAAAAATCTTAGGCTGGGCACAGTGGCTCACACCTGTAATCCCAGCACTTTGGAAAGCTGATGTAGGCGGATCACGAGATCAGGAGATCGAGACCACCCTGGCCAACATGGTGAAATCCCATCTCTACTAAAAATACAAAAAATTAGCTGACCATGGTGCCACCTGCCTGTAATCCCAGTTAACTTGGGAGGCTGAGGCAGGAGAATCATTTGACCAGGGAGTCGGAGGTTGCAGTGAGCTGAGATCACACCACTGCACTCTAGCCTGGGTGACAGAGCAAGACTCTGGCTCAAAAAAAAAAAAAAAAATCTGTGTCATTGCTATTTTCATCCCTGACTTTTTCCCCAGTGTGCATATGCATAAACACAAATCTTTCCACTCCTGTTTAGTAAAATGTAAATAAAATGTCTCTATTTTATTCTAATCTTGTGTATGATTTTAATTCACTTGCCTGGGTTGAGCTTCTTTTAGTATACATTTCACTGTGTTGCACTGCAAATTTGCCTTAAGACTCAGTGTGTTACTGTCAAACTCTCTCCCGTGATGATTATGTCAGGTAGTTGAGGTATCACTGAGAGTGTAAGCAGCGACAAACCCTCGGGTAATGCAAATTGGCATATCCGACAACCCCAAGCTGCAGGATTATAACCTGGGACTTGCAAACTTGTTTTTGGGACATAAACTGGTCTTAAGGTTTTACTTGAAGTACCCATCCACCTCATCTTTATACAGCCTCTCCTAATCTTTGCAGAATTCGCCATTCTAATGCAGTCCTTCTTCATTCTTTCACCGATGACTCCATTAAGTGTTTTTGTGCAGGTAGCCTGTTCATTAGAGTAACTGGACTAAGGATGGACTCATTTCTTAAGAAATCCAGAAAAGCAACAAAAGTCTTTCCAGTTACTAGAGGAAAATCTCTGCAGTTGTCATACACATATCATTAGGTTTCACCCACCATTGCTAGATCCTGCCTATCTATTTACCTCTGAGGTTACTTAGATTAGCCAAACACTTTTGTGCTCTATTATTTGCACTGGAGGGCCTTGGGCTGAGATTAGATCTCCCAATATTTGGATGTGTTGAGGACTGGAAGTAAAGAAAGACTGATACTTCAGACCTACGGAAAGGCTACCTTTTTCTATAGAGGCAGCTTGAATACATGATTAGGAATTTACTATGACTTTGGTTCAGAGGGAAAAAAATGGAATGGGTTATTTGGTTACATGGGAAAAAAAGGAAAGAAAGAAAGAGAGCAAGCAAACTCTTTTATTCCCCCAGGAACATGGCAGTTTGAGAAAATCAGGAAGAAAACATGTCTTATAATTTGTTAAATATTGTAAAATATTTCCATTATTGTTAGTAGAATTCCATCTTGGCAGACTATTTATTTTAGGAAACCATTTACCCTTCTCTCCTTCTCTGGGCCCTACACATCTCTTTCTAGTAAGAAATCTGTCAAAGGCACTTCCACCAGGAATCGGGCTCTGATAAAATGCAGCAAAACTGTAGGTGATGGGGAAATGACTATTACTGAAACTGCTTTGGAGAGGACTTAGCTTATTTTGAGCAGTCCTACCAGATGACCAGCTTACTATTCTCGTCTTTACTTCCTCCTGTGACAGGATGACTGACACTTTGCCATGTGACCTTGCAGAGCCTCCAGGAATGTATGTTGATTTCACATTTTCTTGGCCATTGGCTCCGGTCTTGGCCATTGACTTGTGTCAGTCAACAGAAATTTTGCAGACAAAGTATGAGCAGAAGCTCTAAGTAAACATGTGTGATTTGGATTGGCCTCCTGTGCGTCTGCCATTTGTCAGAACAACATTCTTCATGCCACCACAGGTCCCCAAATGAGAAGATTCATATGACTGACCTAGACCTAAGCCATAGCCTATAGTCACATTCAGCCCATCCCAACAGACCCAGAATGAGCCAAAACCCTCTCAGCAGTTTCATGAGCACGGAATGACTGTTGTTGCAAGCCTTTGAGTTTCCTGGTTATGCATAAAGCAGCATTATTCACTAAAAACTTTGTAAATACAAAGCTCTGCATGAATGTCTATTCTGTGTCCTACAAGCTTTTATTAAAGGGATGTACGGTGAAAGTCTGATTTTAGCTGAATTTGGGGAAGTAAGGGCCAAGGCTGGACCCAGCCTGGCAGTGGTACTGTGCCATGGGAAGGAACAGCATGTGCCCAAAAGAAGTCAGAGCAAAATAACCCGCAAAGTTTGAGTGTGGAAAAGTGCCACAGGCTTCTGGAATCAGTTGGCTCACTGAAGATCAAGCAGCAACTGTGACAAAGTTCTTGGGCATATAAGCATTTTATAGGGAGTCTCAGAAATACCTAGGGAGAGAAACCCCATAAAAGGCTAGATTTTCTGCCATAATACACAAAGGGACACTGGCTATTGGTATTTAGGCATTAAAGGGAAGCATGACCCACCCCTGAGGGCTGAATAAGTGTGAGACACCTGGTTTACATTTATATAAATTTTTGCACAGGACAATTCAACCTTCTAAGCACAAGGCAAAGTAGCATATCCAATCTATTAAGTGCAGTGCCTCTTAACTCATAACATATAGCGTATAGCAATCCTGCCACAGCTGCTAACATTTATTGAGTTTCTCTATGAACTAGGCTGGGTCAAAAGATTTTTCAACTTTTATCTCATTTACTGATTCATGAGATAAATAATTTTACTATCTTGATTAAATAACTAAGTAAATTTTGGCTTAGAAAAGTTTAGTAGTTACACCAAAATCCAGCAGCAGAAAATAACTATATAGTTTATTTCCTACGTAACAATCCTTTCTTTTCCTTTCTCCTTACATCTGTGACTAGCGCATTGTACTTCCTTAAATAAGGTGGGAGTGAGCATTAATAAAAGTTATACGTAAAGAGAAAACTAATGTATATAAAGGAGAGGTGGAGAGAAAAAGAAAGAGTATATATAATCATTTATTTTTTATGTCCATCGATGTAATTTCTCTATGTATATAAATGACTTACAATAAACATTAGTGTATTTCTAGAAATAACAGAAATAGGGAATGATATTCTTGGAGTAAAGTCTACAATTGATAGATCTAAGTTTTATGAATAACATTTGTGAGTATATTAGCTTATTTTCAAAATGTTCTTGGTCTTGTCATTTAGATTATATTACATCCATGTATATAAAGAATAATGATACTAATAGACTCGACTGCTAAATTTATACATTATTAGAAGTAAAAAGTGTCATATCTTTGAGACTGAGGACTTACGTGAAAATCTTACATAAAGAATATTAGAAACATAGGGTATACGTGTCTTGAGGATGACGTCTTTGTAGTTATAATTTGTACTTCAGCAAATCTTGGAAAGCACTCTTATATGTCATCTATTGCCTAATAATGCTAATCATATGGAAACTGAATCTAAAGGCAAATTCATAACATGTAGCAACATTAGTTTACTTCATATACCTATTCTAACTCTCACCTTGAAAGTACTCCACTCATTAAATTATTCATGTATGTGTATATATATATATATATATATATATATATATATATATAGAAAAAGAGAGAGAGAGAGAGAGGATAAAGAGAGAGAGAGAGGACCTAGCTTTGTCACCCAGTCTGGAGTGCAGTGAAATGATCTCGGCTCACTGAAACTTCCGCCTCCCAGGTTCAAGAGATTCTCCTGTCTCAGCCTTTTCAGTAGCTGAGATTACAGGCTAATTTTTTTGTATTTTTAGTAGAGATGGGTTTCACCATGTTGGCCAGGCTGGTCTTGAACTCCTGACCTCAGGTGATCCGCCCTCCTCAGCCTTCCAAAGTTCTAGGATTACTGGCATGAGCCACTGCACTTGGCCTATTCTTATATTTTGGGTGTCTTTCTTTTTGAGTAGTCACACAGACTTATAAAGTTGATACATACCCTCTTATCCTAAATGTATTAAGTCAAATACAAAAGTTTTGGTTTAAATTAATTCTGTATTTTTTTAATTTTAAGAGTGGAGAGATATAAAAACAATAAAATCAACTTCTGAAATAAAAAGAACAGATATGGTTATAGTTCCTTTTCCCAAATGTTTTCAACTTACAAAAGCAATTAAAAAGCAGTATCTCAAGATACTGTTTTGTTCCCTAATAGACTAGACAATGTCAATAGTTAAAAGTTTGCTAAAAATCCAGAAGTTGCCACATTAGACTGAACTTAAATTTATTATTTCTGTTACTAGCTTATGTTATATTTATTATAGGAGGGATTACTTCTCTTTACAACCATATAATATGACAAATAATATATTACATTTTGATTTAATGGCAACTTTATGCATATTTATCTAAAAGATAGCATTATTTTTGTGTGTGAATAAATCTATGTTCCAGTAACACTTCCAGCACAGGCAAGGCTCTGTATGTGTGTTATGTTCTTTCTGTATCTCTGGATTGTATGGATTTACATACTTGTATACTAGCATGTATGTACATATATTTAAGTATAATATACATGTCTGAGTATAATATATGCATTTGAACTGTACAAACGGCATATGCATACCCATATTGCATAAAGCTATGTAGATAGACTCTGACAGCATAGAATAATTTTAAATGTAAGCAATGTTGAATAGCACTTAAGTATTGATATATTTGTGTGTGTGATATTGTAATTTCACTAATGCACACAAAAGAACTACCAATTTATTTTTTAGATATATAATTATTTTTCTGATAGAATTATTGTTTATTCTGAAACCTGATATCAACTATTATTGTTCCAATTTTAGAAAACAAAAACCGCTAAGAGAATGGATAGAAATTATCTTAAGATATTATAAAGAACCATCTCAGAATTCTACTCTTTTACTTCAAAGTCATATGCCAAGATAACCAAGTATGGTATCCGAACGCCTCTTCTTCTAAAGCTCATAAAACTGCTCTCTGATTCCCCTTGTGTTGACACAAAATCTTGAGTTTGGTACCCTATTTCATCCCTGAAACATTTAGTCCATTATTCTTGTATCCATATTTCATATTTTCCTTTCATAATTGTAAGTTAAAGGTGAATTTGTTGACTCAAACCTTAATGGAATCACAGATCAACCTAAAGATTTCCTAAGAATATACCTAACATATTGAATATTCGCTTTGGCTAAGCTGGTTAACAACAACAGAAAAAACAAGCAAACAAAAACTCCAAAAAAAAAAAAAAAAAACCCTAATGGCCCAAACTTGTAAAATGTATTTTCTTGGTTAATTATTTTAATAACGAATATGAGGAAGAAAGGTATCTCAGTAAGTCTGCTTTAATTGACATAGGAGAGAGTTCTATGTAAACTAATCATAATGAATATGTTCTGAGGATTTATATGTGGAGGGCTTTGTGTTAAGCACTGTGAATACTTCGTTTCATTTAAATCTCACACTAGACTCTATAAAGCTTAGAGAGATCATGACAGTTGGCCAAGATTACACAATGAGAAAGTAAGAGATAGAACTGGAACTTGATCACAGGAAGTCACTTCTAAAGACTCAACATCTGACCACTGTCTCTAACGTGCTGATTTCCAGCTATCTGCATGTGAATTTATTCCTATCAGGTTAAATGAAATTCAAGTAACTTATTTAACTTGAGTCTCAGATACATCCAAATAAAAATAAATGGCCTCATTTGTAACATTACATTCTCAGTACTAAGTAAGCTATCTGTAATGCTACAGTTCCATTAGGGCAGAAGACTTCATTTTACATCTACATGACATTTCATTCCTTTCTATTTGTATTTTCTAGAAGAATTAACTGAAATTTATCCCAGGATGAGGCATCTTTGCTGAGGTGAGATATGCAAATCATCTGTGTTGTTTGACAGTCACAGGCAGATTAATCATATCACTAACAAAAGTCAGTTGTTAAAACTTGAAGCACATTTTTTAAAAAAAGAGAGGTTCTCCCAGTCTCCCAGGCCAGTTGGGTGCATAGAAGAGGCATTTTATCACTTACTGATCAGATAGTTGCAAATACAATCCTGTCACCTAAAAACAGTCAAATAAAACAACAATAACACAATTTTTTTTTATTTTTACTAGAAAGTCAGTTTTCCTTCTGAATAGGTATTTTAAAATAAAATCATGAGTTCCTTTAACATTTTTTGTTTACCTTACTAGACACTGAGTTACTGTTTTTTAAAGGAAAGTGAATTATAATTCAGAAACAACTTTCTATTTTTGTTAATAACCTTAGAAAGGATGTAAAACAAATAATTCCAGAGTAATTTATAGAAAAAATAAAAATGATACTTCAATTATTAGTATTCTCCCTAAAACTGTAGTTAGAAATTATAAAAGTAGGGAAGGATCAATCAATAGTATTGATTGAAAATGTAATGTCACATGTATCAGATGCATAAATCCATAACAATGGCAAAGGGAGACGTCATTACTATTTGAGATAAATTGATATATTTGAATATTTGCCCACATAATTTCACTAACAATTCAAAAAACTTTACAGGACTTTAACATTTCCATTGTTTGTTTTACTGATTATGATAGCTCATAAAGTAATATGTGTAACTTTCAAGAATAATTTAGTGATGAAATATTACCAAGCAAGAGGAGATGATTTGGATCACCTATTATATTAGTTTCTATCACTGGGTAGCAAATCTTTATAACATGTAATTTTATAAAATGTACTACCACATGATATCAGCTGGGTCCCAGGCATAGAGTCCGTCAGAGTCCAGGGAAGATGCTGGCCAGACTACATTGTCATCAGAAGGATTGGCTGGGAAGAATCTGCTTCCGAAGTCATTCAGCTTTGGTAGAAGTTATTTCCTTGTGGTTGCGTGAGTGGTTCTTTTGCTCTTTGTAGTTGCAGGTCCACATTCGTTCTAGAAGCTCCTGAAGTCCTCAGAGGCCACTCATAGTCCCTTGCTCTGAGGACTTTTCCAACATGGCTGCTTACTTCCTCAAGCCTGTAAGGAAATCTGGTCTCAGTTGGCCAAGTCTTTATAATGTAACCTCATCACTGGAGTGATGTCTCATCACCTCTCCAATGTTCCATTGGTTAGAAATCCAAGTTCCTGCCCACATTCAAGGGAAAGGGGTTATACAAAGGTGTGACCACTAAGAAGTTAAGATTATGTGGGTCACCTTTGTGTCTATTTGCCACAACTATATATTTGAATATAGTTTCAAAGACTGAAAAAGCATAAAGAATTGTGGGAATTGCCTGATAATTGAGGATGCTTATCCACCATGCCTGTGAGGCTTACATTAAACAAGTCTAGCTTACTGAGAAAGTTTTTTAAAATGGGTTATATGACTTCACTTATTGAGAAAAGCTATCTGACTTGTCTTTGAGGGGGAAAGTAATGAAAAATACAGATATTAAATACTCTTTCTCCAAAACAATTTCTGGAATATTATTGAACAGAAAAGCCCAGCAGACCTGATTCAAACCTGATGTGAACACAGACTGCTTTGAAATGAGTAAATTTTAAATCTGATTTTTCAGATGAGGAAACTGAAACATGGGGGTTAAGTCCCTTTTCCAGAGTCACACAGCTAGAGAATTTTGGAGCAGGAATTCAAATCCAGGCAGCTGGCTTCAGACCTCATGCTCTTAAACCTGACATTAAACTTGACATCCATCTTACATGCAAATGTTACTCTCTCTACCAGGAAAATGACAAGTTTAAAAAGCCTAGCACAGATATTACTTCCAACCCACCAAAAAATTTCCTGGATACACTAAGCAATAGAGTTAATCACACCATCCTGTAAGTACCACCCACAGTACCCAAGCTCTATCGCATTGTAGTGCAATAGGTGTGTTCACACTGCTTGTCTCTCCTAGCGAATAGTTAATTCATTGGAGCATGACTGTGCTGTGTGTCCCATTATCCTTAGTGAATGATGCAGTGCCTTGTGCATAGAAAGAAATTAATCTTGATGCCTTTCAAGTTGTACCCCAAACAGTCAAGCCATGTTGATTGAAAACTAGCTTCTCAGTTTGAGAGATTACCATCACAGTATTTGAAACAGGCTCGTATCCTTGGGGCTCCGTATTGAGGACATTTTCTTCATAGGATTCTAAGGTCTAATGACTTGGCCTGATCCTAACCTAATCCTTTAGAAAGCTAGAGAATAAAATTACATATGTTTTTCACTTTTCCAGTGGAGTAAGCAGGGTTTTATTGTGCTTCTTGAATCATTGTCACACTAGTAATCTCTTCAAAAGTGAATTTGTTCTGGAAAATAATGGGTTAGAGGCCTCTGTGGAGGAACACAATAGTGGAATATTTTGAAATAATTGTGAAGCAAAACAGATAATTGTGTTTTCAAGCTCTTTGAAATATATATGTAAGATCTTATGTGCCTGAGGTTGAACAAAAAGATAAATAGTTATAGTCATTACCCAATAATGTACCAATTATAAATAGCATTGGGTGTACACGTCCTCTATTATAAAATCAGAACTGGATGAAAAAGATCATAATCACATTAATAATTTGATTTGCTTCATTCATCTTTTGAGTTATATTTTCATAAAATTAGAAACTGTGTTATTTCCTTCTGGAAAGTAGATTGGTGCATGTGAGGAGAATGTTTTCGTGGTAATCAATGCTGACAAGAATATTATACTTAAAAAAATAAAAGAAACAGAAGGTAGGCAGGTTGGGGGTTGGACGAGAGACAAATGAAGAAGACCAGATTGAAATTATTAGTTGCCAGCAATATATCTATTGACTTTTTATGTTTTTAGAAGTACCTCTCTTAGCTTCCCAAAATACAGCTGTTTACAGTGATTGATAAGTTCCCGTGCTTTTAAGCTGATTCACATCCATTAGTTCTGCCTTTTTCCCCTGTTAAAAATCTGAGGCTGTCAGATTGAAGTAGCATGATCAGCTAATGTTCCTGCCAGATTCAAAGCATGTCCCCAGGGGTGGCAAAAGTATTCTAAATCTCAAAGAAATGGCTTTTTAAATGTTGCCTGTTGACAGTGGTCACTCCATTTGCTGTATCAGAAATGTTGAAATAAATATCAGACAATTATAGAAACAGGATTTTGATCAATTTTCTAAAACATTGTGTGTTTAGCCCAAACAAAAGAGGGTACTTGGAATTCAGTATTTTATATAAGACTTTTATCTAAAAATAGTATATAGCGTATTTTCAAAATTGGTTAAATAGTTTTCTAGCTTTCGCTTCAGGTTTACTAATGATTATTTATTTTATTCCCTCTAGCATTTGATTATTTTCTTGCAAGCTGTTTTTTTTTTCTTTCTCCTGTAATAGTTTTGGAGTTTCTGCCTTAACACATTCAGGCACATTTTGTAGGAACAAAGGCAAAAGGTATTAAGGAGGGGAAATGATTTCTAAAATGTAAATTCCAAAGACAGTGAATATTAAAAGGGTTTACCAGTCCTGTCTCTTACAGAGCACAGAACTCATATGCTTTTATAATGATACAGGATAAATCACATCATTTCCTGCTCCATCATCAGAATATTATTATATAAATTTTATCATTTTTTTAAAAAAGAACATGGCCCTAATGCAGAACAACAGCAAAAGCTGGGGGAAGGAGAGGGAGTGCACAATGAGGAACGTATGGGGAGCGGAAGTTAGCCCCTTTACTGATTTGGTTCATGTGCAAAATAATTGATAAATAATTGCATATATGTGAGACTCTCAGTATTTTCAAAATCAACTGGCAAAATTGTGTTATTTCCTACCCTCTGCTGGCTTTCATGGAATCTCTGCTCTCTCTCCTTTTCCTCCATTCTCCTCTTACCCTAATTCCTGACTACTGTAATCCAACACTCTGAGGTTTTAGGGTTTGGATGATTAAGGTTACCCATGGAATTGTTTAGAAATGTAGACCTGTAATGGAGAGGGGAGAGAATGAAGAAATAGTAGCTGTATAGAAATAGTCAATACTGAGGCCAGGTGTGGTGGCTCACGCCTGTAATCTCCCAGCACTATGGGAGTCCAAGGAGGGCAGATCACTGGAGGTCAGGAGTTCGAGACCAGCCTGGCCAGCATGGTGAAACCTTTTCTTTACTAAAAATACAAAAATTATCCAGGCTTGGTTGTGGGTGCCTGTAATCCCAGCTACTCAGGAGGCTGAGACAGGAGAATCGCTTGAACCTGGGAGGCAGAGTTTGCAGTGAGCCAAGATCATGCCATTGTACTTCAGCCAGGGCAACAAGAGTGAAACTCCATCTCAAAAAAGAAAATAGTCAATACTAAGATCTGGAAACAGAGCATTCATGAATACTGCATCCAAAGAATATTTTGTACTACATCTTATTCATTATACAAATCAAGCAAATCAGCACACTCTGTTGTGCACATATGCCACTATATAGGTCAATGGGGTGAGAGAGATGCTCAGAAATAGACATGCAATTTTATTATCAGATACTCTGGAGAGGTTTCTCTGGGAAAGTGGCATCTGAAGAATATACAGATGTTAACCAAGTGAAGTAGGTGAGTTTGGGGAAAAAAGCATTCCAAGGAGAGGGAACAGCGTGCAGGACAACTAAGGAGCAAGGAGACTAGAATACTTTGATGAAGTCAGAAAACACTCAGAGAGCGTATAAAAGAGAAGGGTGGAGAGCAGATTATTGAGGTCCATTTAGACCATGTTTTAGATCCTGGACAGCCTCCTTAAAATAATAAGGAGCCTCTAAAAGTTTGAAGAAGGGCATTGACATGCTCAGATTAGCTTTTTTACAAGATCACTCTGACTTCTGCCTGGAGCAGCATATAAAGGGGCTGAGCACAATACCAGGTGGCACATAGGAGCTTAAATGGCTCTTGTTGAAATAAGGTGATGGGGATGGGAGTGCATTTGTTTCCTAGGCTACCACAACAGAATACGGTGAACTGAGTGGCTTACAATAACAGAAATCTATTCTCTCACATTTTGAGATGGAGGTTTCAGTAGGTCATGCTCTCTCTAAAGGCTTTAGGAAAAAAGCTGTTCAATGTCCTTTTCTTAGCTTCCAGTGTTGCTGGCAATCCTTGAAACTCCCTGCTTGTTGGACACATCACTTTGTCATCATGGTGCTCTTCCTGTGTGTCTTCACCTTACCTTCTCCCTGTATGTCTGCTTCAGTGCCTCTTCTCCTCTTCCCACAAAGACCCCAGTCACAATGGAATAGAGCCCACCCTGATGACCTCATCTTAACTGATTACATCTGCAAATATCCTATTTCTAAGTAAGGTCATATTCATAGGTATTGTGGATTAGGACTGCAATATATCTTCTTGGGGATATAGTTTAACCCCAAACAGGGGATTATTGAAAGGAAGTGAGATGATGGGTAGTGGAAAGGAACCATGTAAAGGTTTTAAAATATATTTTTTGTGGTAGACTCAACAGGACTTGATTAAGTGAGTGTTTAGGGATGGAGCAGAGTCGTGGTTGACTTCCAGGTTTCTTCCAGATGATGATGCCATTTATTGAGACACAAAATCCAACAGATCAAGTAAGTGGTGGGTTGAGCACGGGTTCATTTTTTGACATGCCAAGTTTGATCTGTCTGTGAAATTTTTATGTGGAGCTGTAGATTTGGTGGTTAAAAAATGCCTTTGGAATTCAAATGAGAGATTTGAGTTGGAAAGAGAAGTGTGGGAGTCATTTCTATTTGAATTATAATCAAAGCTATGCAAGTAGATAACTTTCCTCAGCCAGATAATGTTTAGTCAGGGCAGAAGAAATCCTGACATCAACACTAAACATTTTGAAGGACAGTGCGGACTATTTCAGACTCATATGAACAAAAGGGACCAGGCTAACCCTGCCATGAGAGAAAACAAACAAACAAGAAACACAGAACATTCGAAACAATGGTTTTTAAAACAAAACATCAGGCAACCGAGGAGAGAAAAATGAGCAAATATGTTGAGCCCAACAATTGCCCTAGATTACCTAAATTCAGGTAAAAGACAAGATTGTCTGCTCTCAATATTTCTTTGATATTACAGTTTTCATTCATAGTATAAGGCAGGAATAAATAAAAGGCATCCAAACTGGATAGGAAGAAATAAACTGTTTTTATCTGTAGACAGTATCATGAACTATACAAATAACTATGAAACATACAAAAAGCTATTAGAACTAAAACATGATTTTAGTGAGGTTTCAGAATTCAAATTTAATATATAACATTAAAATTATTTTATACAAGAATAAAGAACAATATGAAATTGAATTTTAAAAAATGGTACTTATAAGAGCAAAAAAAAATACAAAATACTTCCAGATAAATCTGACAAAATACAGGAGAGTTCTGTACAGTTAAAAATAGAAAAACACCAAGAAAAAATTAATGATTACCTAAACAAATGCAGAAAGATACATTTTTAATGGGCCAGAAGACAGTATTCTTAAGATGTCAGTTGTCCCCAAATCCATCTATATTTTCCATGTAATCCCAGCAAGCTACACTGTAGAAGTTGACAAGTTGAATTTTAAAATCCTATGGAAATGCGAAGGATTTATTATAGCTGTAACACTTTTCTAAAAGAACAAAACTGGGAATAAGTATAATTTTAAGACTGGTATTAGCATTAAGATAGACAAATAAATCAATAGGATGAAATAGAAAGTTAAAAAAAAAATAGATCTATACATATATGGACAACTGATTTTGGCCAAAAGGCAAAAGAAACTTTTTGGGAGAATAGTAATATCATATTTTCAACAAATGATGTTGGAACAATTGGGTGTCCATTACAAAACAGTTAATCTTTGATCTATATTTAAAATTTAACTCGAGTTGGATTATAGACCTTAAATCTTAAACCGTAAAACTCATGGAAGAAAACATACGAAACTCTTCATGGGTTAGCTTTTAGGAGGATGTCTTAGATGCACAGAAAAGAAACATGATCCATGCAAGAATAAATTGGATAAATTGGACTTCAAAATTAAGCAATCATAACAACAAAAAATGACAAACAAATGAAAAAGAACATCTGCTCTTTAAAGGTCATTGTTAAGAAAATTAAAAGACAATTCTCCATGGCCTACAAGAAAATATTTACAAGTGATATATCTAATGTAAGATTTGTATCCAGAAAGTATAAAGAAACCTCAATACTCAATATAAATAAATAAATAAATGAGCAAAAACTTTAGCTGACCACTGGAAAAATCTACTGGTAGAGAGCATGCATATGAAAAGATGCTCAATATCATTCGTCATTAGGAAAATGCAAATGAAAGCATAATAAGAGAGCACTGCACACTTTTTTAAATGTCTAAAACGAGGTATGCTGACCATATCAAATGTTGGTGAGAATATGGAGAAACTGGAACACTCATAGCCTGTTGGTAGAAATGCAGAATGGTTCAATTACTTTGAAAAGCAATGAAACAGATTCCTTAAATACAGGGTAATCTATCCAACTGCTATTTGATCTATTCAAATGATCTAGGTATTTACCCATAGAAATAAAAACATATGTTCATTATAAGACTTCTACACAAATTATCACATCTTTACTTACAGCAGCTGAAACCTGGAAACAACTTTAATGCCCATCAACAGAGGAATGGATAAAGAAATTGTGATGCAATGAAATGTGACTCAACAAAGATGAGCCTAAAAATAATCATACTGAGTGAAAGAATGCAAACAAAATAGAGCAAACACTGTGCCATTCTGTTTATACCTTACCCCAGTAAATGCAGACTAACACAGAATGAAAGAAATTACTTATTTGAGAACTGGGGAGAGGAAAGAGGAGGGAAAGGGGTAGATAAGGAAAAGAAGGAGGAGAGATTAAAAGGAGCATAAGAAAACTTCAGAGAATGATAGGTTTGTGGTAAACATTACTATGGTAATGCTTTTAGGATATATTCACATATAAAAACTTATCCGGTTATATATTTTAAATATGTACAGTTTGGTATGCCAATTATACCTCCGTAAAGTTGATAAAAATAAGTTTCTATCTCCAAGTTCACAATTTCATATTGAACTCTTAAAGACTTACACGAAGGTCAAAGCTGAGGAGCTGGGAAAAGAGACTGAGAAAAAGAGCAAAGTGATAGGGAACAAGGAATGAGAGCTCCCACAGAAGCTAAGAGTAGGAACCACACAGTCCTTCCTTATGCTGCTTAGAAGTTAAAAATGAGAATTAAAAAATGTCATTCGATTCAAAAATAACAAAATGGACTAATGAAAAAGAATTCATTAAATAAATCACAAGACAAAGGAAAATTGATTGAGAAATAATGAAATACCAGTTGCAAGTAATATGGGCTGGCTGTGTCCCTACCCAAATCTTACCTCGAATTGTAGCTTCCACAATTCCCACCTGTCATAGGAGGGACCCAGTGGAGGCAATTGAGTCATGGGGGCCGGTCTCATGATAGTGAATAGTCTCATGAGATCCGATGGTTTTATAAAGGGGAATTTTCCTGCTGCACAAGCTCTTTCTCTTATCCACTGCCATGTAAGAAGTCCCTTTGCTCTTTCTTTATCTTCTGCCATGATTGTAAGGCCTTCCCAGCTATGTGGAAATATGAGTCAATTAAGCATTTTTCCTTTATAAATTACCCAGTCTCAGATATGTCTTTATTAGCAGTGTGAGAAAAGACTAACACACCAGTTAAGTATTAAGGATTTGTCTTTTAAAGGAAGAGAGGAGAGAAGAGGGGAGGGGAGGGGAGGGGAGAGAGATTGTTAGCTGAAGGGTAAAGGATTCTTGTTATTAAGATGTTAGAGTCTAGAATACATTTAAATACTGATGAGAAGGATACAATGGAGAGAGAAAATTTGAATCAATAGTTTGTTTCCACTACCACAGAAAAGGATGAGATTCGGAGGTTTTGTAGAGAGATGAGTTTTCCTCATGGGAGAGATAAGAGCAGATGGGGCTGAATGCTGGATCCTAAGGGTGGGATATTAAGGGAGTCTACTTTTTATGGTTTTATTTTTGCTTTGATCTTGAAGGAAAGGATGTCTGCTGAGACTTAAGGGTTTGGACAGGAGGATTAGAGTTTTAATGAATAAAATCGTATATGAAATAGCCACTTCAGAGGGTGGGACAGACAGTATGTGTTTTGGTTTAGACCAGGGTTCCTGGAGTTCTAGGGGTTTGAATTCAAACCCTGGCTCCTCCACTCACCTATAGTACTGTGAACAAGGAACAGAACCAAGCTAAGACTCCAAATCTTCTTTGAAGTGGGATGATAATGGCATGTTCACCATAGACTTGGGGGTAATAAATGAAAAATACTTTATTTCAACTCTTTTCACAGGTCCTGACATGGGTTTTGAATAAATTGTGCCCATGATTATTGCTATTATAAAGCAAAATGAAAAAACACAATGACTCTATTAATATGCACCTTTACATCCTGTAAAGAAAGGTTTCCAAGTAATTCAGTACTAAGAAGAAGAGTAGTGTTTGAAACGGAGATCCACATCATTAGGTTAACATGTAGAGATCTTGTTCAAAGAGGTAGCTGGTTTAGATGCTGTGATAATTTTAGACATCAACTGGACTTGATTAAGGAAATACCTAGAGAACTGGTAAAGCACGATTTTTGGTGTTTCTGTGATGATTCCAGAGGACTTTGGCATCTGGGTCAGTGAACTGAGAGGAAGATCCCTCCTCACCATGGGAAGGTGTCATCTCATCAGCTGATGGCCCAGATGGAACAATAAGGTAGAGGAAAGAATGTGTGTGTCTCTCATTCTTAGGGCTGGAACTTACTCTTTGTTCCTTGCTCTTGGACAACAGAACTCTACTTTTTGGATTCTAGGACTTAACACCAGCACCTTGCTTCCCACAGCTGAGTAGTTACTCCTTGGATCTTGGTCTGAGATTTATACCATTGGCTTCCAGGGTCATACTACCCCATGCCAGGATCTCCAGCTGGCAGATGGCTTGTCCGGAGGCTTTTCAGGCTCTATAATCACATGAGCCAATTCTTATAACAAGTGCTCTCTTTATGTCTCTCTCTCTCTCCATCCATCCATCCATCCATCCATCCATCCATCCATCCATCATTTGTATCTATCCTATTGGTTCTATCTCTCTGGAGAACCATAATACAGATGCCAGCAAACCAAAATCAAGTGGCAAATGTTGACCATTGAAATTCCTCTCCTTCCTTAATGACTCTTAGGAACCACAACCACATGTAAAACTACATGTAATTCTCAAGCCAGAAAAGGGAAAATGTTACACCTGCTAGCTCGCATAGCTCATTTCGCTACCACGATCTGCCATTATTCAAATACTGATTAAAAAAATAAAAGCCTCCAAAAGACTAAAATCATTGATTTTTATTTAGAAGAAAAAGAAATTTTAATGACAGGCAATTTTAATCTTACTATTTCAATTTATAAGATGTGACTTATGTACTGAGATGATAAATACTATGTGTTATAAAATATTTTGTCATAATGACCTATTATTCTGACGTACTTTATTTTCAGGGGTACTTATAGGAGTTTATAAAGGTTTCTGCTAAAGCAGACATCAGAGAAAAAGAGGATGAGGTAAACTCTTTCTATGAGTTTCTTAAAATTCATGAAAGTAGTCTGTACTGATTTACGTGGTATCCCCTCAAAAGTCATGTCACTTCCAGAACCGCAGAATGTGCCCTTATTTGGAAACAAGGTCACTGCAGATGTACTTAGTTAAGATGAGGTAATAATAGAGTCGAGTAGGCCCTACATCCGATATTGCTGATGTCTTTTTAGGAAGAGGAGCAGAGCCACAGGGAATGATGGACATGTGAAGACAGAGGAAGAGACTGAGTGATGTGCCTGCAAGCCAAGGAAGGTGGTGCCTTTCCAGCCACCACCAGGAGGTCAGAGAGAAGCATGGTGCAGATTCTTCTTCTAGTGGGAACCAGACTGCTGGTGTGTTAATTTCAGACTTCTACCCTCCAGAACTGTGAGACAATAAATTGCCTGAAACTAATTTAAGCCACTCAGTTTACAAGAGTGTATTATGTCAGCCCTAAAAAGCTAATACAGAGTCCTAAAGAATTTCAATAAAGGTGTCAGGAATTATGGACTACAGACAATACTGATAGGACCTTGTAGCATTCTGACACTTCCGTAATGTTTGTTGCTCTTTTGGTCTTTCCTATTTTGTTTTTATTTTGATTAGCAAAAAAACCACTGGGAAAAAAAATGAAGAAATAATACCAACAGAAACAAAGCTATGTACTTGTTTTGGGAAGCAACTTAGAAAGGAAAGATGGGGGCAGTGTTCTAAAAGGTGAGGAGAAATTTAGAGCGATGATAGACTCCCCATGGTCCTGCACACCACTGAATTCTGAGAACTTTGAAACAAACCTAAGTGTATGTTAGTGCCCAGTACGTAGTTGTTGAATGAATGGATGAGTCACCAAATAAATGAATTGATGAGATAATCAGTCTGTGAAACAAGATGCAGTACAGATGAGTAGACAACAGTGGGTTAGTTTGACTAAAAATTGAAGATCACCCATTTTTTGAGCCAACAAATATGTGAGCATCTGCTATTTGCCAGGCACGGTTGTTGGCATAATGGAACAGCAAAGCAAAGTCCTATTGTCAAGGAGCATAGACTCTTGGAGTTTAGCAGCAGGGGCATAGGAAAAATCAGAGTTTCTGCCATTTTTAAAAATTGTTTTTAAATGGAATATAGTTGGAGTCAAGTCGCTCAAAAATAAAGCAAGATAAATTAATTGGTTTGAAATATCTTTCACATTACCCTTTATGGAAAGTGTAGAGAAGGGTCTAGTCTCTAAATGTAGGTGACTTGAGACTCCCTTTTCATATATCCCTTTAATCCCTGTGCCCCAAAAGGTGTAATCAGTCTATTATTGCACAGAAAACAATGTCCTTTCTCTTTTGGATTTCATATGAGCCCCTAAGAAAAGCTGCCATTGTCCTAGTTTGTAAAAGTTTAAATGGGTGAGTATGCATCTACTCTGTTTAGTTGGAAAATTAGCCCAGGTTTCAGCACTCCTCAATACCAATTGATTATTGAACATGTACTAAGGGAAGCTTCTGTACAGACCAGTACACCACACAATTGCAGAAATTCTCTAATTAAAGAAACACACTGTGATCTTCCTGGTGAAGATACATTTGTGTAAAAAATAATCTCTTTACATTGAAGTGCAGCTGTATTGTTAGAAGTTGTTCTAAGAAAGCTCAGCTTAAAATTTCTTATGGGTTGCTTTGGCTTAAAATAATTGCCTCACTGGATGCTCAGAAACGACCAAGAAACCAAATATATTTCATAGTCCTAACTGTCATTCCAGACTGTTAAATAATACTGCACAGTAGAGATCTTTTGAAAAATATTTTAAATGATAGATTCTATTTTGGTTTGAGGCAAAGTCTTAAACATAATAAGTTAAATAAATTTTTAATGAAATTTTACAAGCAAAAGAATTAATGTTCAAGATACAAAATCATGCCTTTTAGAAATGACTCTGATGATATTCTATTATTTTTAAAACTATGTGACTATTTTAGGAATTAAAATTGCCCTGGTAGATACCTGATAGATGCCTATCTCACAAATCATCTTTTTCTATCATACATAAATTTTGTAAATGTTATAGTATATGGAGTTTTCAAATTTTGTTTGTTTGTGTGTGTGTTTGATTGTTTGTTTTAGACAGGAACTTGGGACCGTCTCTGTCACCCAGGCTGGATTGCAGTGGTGTGATCTCTGCTTACTGCACTCTCCCTTGTGGCTTCAAGGGATCCTCCCTCCTCAGCTTCCCAAGTAGCTAGGACTACAAGCATGCACCAACATGCCTGGCTAACTTTTTACTTCTTTGTAGAGATGGGGTCCATATTTCTCTGGTTGGTCTTGAACTCCTGGGCTCAAGCAATCTCCCACTTTGGCTGTCCAAAATGTGGGATTACAAGCATGAGCCAGTATGGCTAGTGAGTTTATAATTTTTACATTCAGTTCATTTTTATATGACTGGCACTTGAGTAGAATTATTTCTATAACCAATATATTTTAGGTATGTAACCCAGAAGTAAATCACTACTGAATCTGCACTGGAGGAAATACAATTTTGAGAGAGTAAAAATTCTATTTGATAGACCGCACCAAAAGTAGAGTGTCACAGGCTTGAAGAGCCTCAGTGAGTTTGGGAATAACAGGGACGAAGACTGTCCTTCCAGATCCCAGGTCTGGTAGCAGTATGGTTTTAAGTTCCATCTGTTGGAGGTCTCAGCTTCTAACATAACGGTTTGCTTTATACAAAATAAGCCTTATTGGAAAGATGTAAGATACCAGGTTGGAGGGAGAATTGGAGGAAGCAGACAGGAGACAGTAAGAGAAGGGTGATGTTATTCTTCCGCTAACTTGTGGGTACTAACAAATTTCATCAGAATGTTGCTAAGGATTCCTCAGAACAATTGACAAAGATAACTGTAAGAAGTAGAGGGCTATTCAAAGCTCATGGGTGCTGACAGGAACCCGGGGTAGGTGGTGGGTTGAGAACATGGACAGCTCTGCAGGGCGTGAGGGAACTGTGCTTGACACCAATCAAGGGAAGCCTGGAGAAACTGAGGCAGGGACTGGAAGCTGCTGAGACTCAAACATTTTGAGGACTACCCGGTAATCTAACTCAATAATATGTCTTGGGTATAAGGAAATTACAAATAATTGGAACTGTGGCTGGCCAAAAATTTCATACCCTATTTATAGCCATTCATCAGATTTAGAATGAGTTAAAGGAAGGATTCTTTTTATTATTTTTTAAAATACACACTTCATTTTTTACACCCACATCATAAATCATCCAGAGGGAGAATTAGGCCTGTGGACCTCCCTTTTTGTAGTACCTCATATGTAATTTTTGTAAGACTCATGTTTTTTGGTACAAGTGAATGTTTTATGAAGAAAATTTTTATAAAAAAAAGTTTTATAAAACATTTCTTTATAATGTTTTATAAAGAACTTTTTTTTTTTTTTCATTTTCTATAAAATACCTCTGGGTGAAAATTGTTAAGAGACCTAATTATTGTGTCTTTACCTAACTCTAAATTTCGTCTATGTAAAAATTCAAAACATAGACATTTGGAAATGACTTTCTCCTCGCAGTACTGAAGTTGGGAGGGAGAAGAAAACAAAGTGAGAAATTCCAGTGCCTGGATATTCCCAGGCTAATTTCGAGACAAGTGAGTTTTGATAAGTTCAAGTTTCAGATAAGAATTTTTTTTCTTCTCTTGTTGGTTTTTCCAAATGGTGAGTAAAAATGTCTCTGAAAGAGCCAGAAAAATATATATTAATGTGGAGAATTATTGACATAAGATTTTAGTAAATTAATATGAGAATGAGACCCTCCAATAGATATTATTTAGAGTTAATCTAATAGTCCTCTTCCCTATCATAACCCATTTAAAAATGTGGGTGTATATGTGTCCATTTATAAAAATTTAGTGTGGAGTTCTTAGTTTTTCTTTATGTAAAACATACAAAATAAATGTGAATAATTGAAACCATTACACAGACAATTTCCTCCTAAATTCTGTAAATAGGCATTCCAATAAAGTCACTTCCAACATCTTACTTTCTGTCTTAAATATAATTGAGAGTACTTACGTATTAAACTTTTTAAATGAAAAATGATTGGATTTCAAATTGCCTTAAAGATTCATAATGTAATATTCTTCACCCTAAATCACCCAGATTATTTCTAAACTAATTTTTTTACTTTGCCTTCATAAATATAGACTTTGATTAATATAATTTAGTAATTGATCAATCTGAGATATTTTTGCCTTCCCACATTACAGCACGCCACGGAATAAAAAGTTACTTTGGTGCTCAAATGTACCAAACACAGTTTCTGTGGTCAAGCTCCTCTCCTTTTCTCAATTTGCTTAGAGGATCTCATAGGACCTAACTCCTCTGACAAGGGGACCATTTTAGCACCAACACTACAAAAGCTTCTGTGTTCATAGGGAAATATCCTCCCCTGAATTAAATTTAACCGCTTTAGTACTCCCATTTAGCCACCTGATAAATCCACTTGAGCTATCTTTTGGGGAGAGAGAGGTACATGGGAACAATAACACTTCCTTTTTGAACAGTTTAATAAAGCTTTGTGAGATTTCAAGATGAAAGATAACGTGTAATGCTGATAGTGCCCTCCAAAGCTCTACATTCATGGATCCAATTACGTTTTTTTGTCATGGTAAAAGCCACAGTGGATATATTAAATGAGAGCGTGGCTTAAGAATGAAGG
This sequence comes from Aotus nancymaae, assembly GCF_030222135.1. NCBI lineage: Eukaryota > Metazoa > Chordata > Mammalia > Primates > Aotidae > Aotus > Aotus nancymaae. The sequence goes on along the minus strand of NW_026988576.1, from coordinate 4,314,031 downwards.
CCCAGGAGTCTGGAGATCTGGTTTCTAAGGTTGACTTAACTTCTGCTTTCTTATCTCACTGTAAGTATGCAGCTTAACGTCTTTACCTCAGTGTCTCCTTCCATAAAGTGCCCAGCAAATAGCCGAGAAATTCTTTTAAAATGACAGTGCAAATTGCCGTTTAGAATCACCTTGGAATGTCTAGAAAAAAATGAGGTGAGGGTTCAAAAAGGGAAATACAATCTTCTGCTTAATTTCAGATTTATCATAAAGTTCATCTTTTACTTTTTAAAAGTCATGAGATTTCCAGAAGAGGAGTGACATTTTCAAAGCCGTAAGGACACTTGTGAAAAACACTCCTTCAACTATTCTTTATTTCTCACCAAAATTTTGACTCTGGCTTTTCTCCAACTTCCTCTCTTTCCCAATTCCCAATTCCAACTTGAAAAGAGTAATTGCAATGTTAACTTTTTCCATTCTGGAGTATTTCCTTGCAGCTTATTTGTTTCATATAATTGTAAATGTATGCATGTCAGATTTTGTTTCAGATATACGTGATTGCTGGCTTTAGTCAGTCAATCCCCAAACCCTTAAATGGATTTATTTAGCTGTGAAATAACTGATTACGAATTTGTAGCATTATCTAATTTCATTTTAAAATTCAAGTTGATAGAACATTGCCATTTATTGATTATTCTATTGCCCTTCACCTTGAGATAATCTTGAAGAAGCAGAATAGTGCCATTAGTAAAACAACATCCATGTATTACAAATGACCATGCTCTTAAAATACACACACACACACCATACACACACACACCACACACCACACACACACACACACACAGCTTCTAGTAATAAACCATGTTTTGAGTAAAATCTTTTGAAAGATGTTTAGCAAACCAAAACAATTTGTCTTCCTGTGCTATGCCTGCAGTTATATGGCTTAGATATTTATTGAAGGACTTGTGGAGCATCATAGCCCAATTGAGATTATTCTCAACATATCAAAGATTCATTCAGTATAAATAAATAATTTCATTACTTATAATAAACAAAGTTATGGAAAATGTTATAACCCAATAAATAGAATGCCATAGAAATATTCAACAAAGATAAATAAAATATATACATAGTTTAAATTAGACCATCTGTTGTAGAATTGTACAGTCTAACTTGAACTCTCTGGCCAGGAAGTTTCTAACATGAAACTTCACATGATTATACCTACAGTGTATTCTTGACTAATTCCTTGTTCCAAAGGAAAGTTTGTTAGGGAAATTGAATGATTTAGCTTCCTTATAGAGATAGTAGAACTTATTTAAGTAGCTTTCCTGTAGTACAAAGATTAGGCAGCTCTGATTGGAACTCTAGATTGAAAATGAGTAGAAATAACCTCTTACAGAACACATCTAAATTTAACTTTGCTTCACACCAATAAACTATAGCCTCTACTACTTTATAGACAGATTAAAGCTCATCAGTATGACTAAAAATCACTGTGGAATTACTCTGTAATAGTTCTGTTGCTATGCCTATAAATATAATTTCACTGAGTGGCTTCCATTTTCTAGCTGCTTGGCTATACTTTTTTTGTGTGACAAACTAAAGGGCTTTAGGAATACGGTAAATGACAGATTGAAATAGTCTCAGATAAAACATGAAAGTCAAAATTAAATTATATGGTTAAAAACTGATTATTTTCAGAACAATTAAAAAATTATCCTTTTGAAATTGATTTTAACTTAATGTTTATGCTATTCTAAAAAGCTAACAAAATGAATTTCACTTATACTCATAAAACCTAACATATAGAAAATAAAAACATTAGGGGAAAAATCTGATTACCTAAGTGAATACATAAATAAATAATTATCATAAGAGGTAAAAGAAAGGCAGACAGCATCAGATATTGTAGTCTGGTAGAGCTTGAGTACTAGGTGGTCAAACAGTGGAAAATAATCTGGGAAGCAGTTTTAAGTGTTTTATATTTAAAACACCTACACACACACAGGTAGGCTGTGTGAAATATACATGTTATTATTGTGTATGGACAGGCTTATTTTTCACATATTTCTCTCTTAGTAGCCTGTAGTTTTAAAGAGAGACACAGAATTATCACCCAAGATGCTTGAAAAAGATGGGTATTTTGAGGGCGATCCAGATTTACTGATGATATGGGGCCTGAAAATCTGAACATTTAACAAACTTTCCTAGTAATGTTTATAAAAAACAAAATTCAAGAAAATCTACCAAATGAGAAAATACAAAGAATCCAGTGGATACTTTTTTTAAAAAAGTTCTAAAATGGTTACTATGTTATAGACAAATGAAGGATTTTTGAGCTAGAAAAAAGTTCAACATGAAGTATAATTTAATATATAAGAAATCCAGAGAAGTTGCTTTCATACATTTCAAGATTAGCATGTAGCTTTCTCATGGTTAAAAGTTAAAAATGAAGAAGATATATGCTCTGCGTAGAGCTGAGGAAGGGTAGGGGATCCAAGGACATAATTATCTCTGTAAATGCCTTTGTGCCACTTACAAGCAGGTGTCCTCATGCCCTCTCTTCCATCCTTCTTTCTTTGTTATCTTCTCTCTTCCTTCTTCTCTTTGTCTGCTTCACTGCAGCAGTATTTAAATGGATATATAATATATATTAACTCTATCACATCTTTTAACATACATGTCGATTTAACGATTGTATAGCAATTGCAGGAATTGTCCATTTTACTTAATTTTTCACAGGTTTATGGTTAAAACAAAATTCCCTCAGAGACTCACATGTCATCTGTTACTTGAAATATACACATCTGTGTTTTGAGATTAAGCCCAAATGAAGGATGACTTCTCTCTCTGGATCGGACTATACTTTGAGTCATTTAATTACAGTAAGACAAAAATATCAAGATGGCAAGAAAAAATTAACTGTGGTGCCTCATTCTTTATTCCCCATGAAATAGATTGCCCATACTGTAGTTACATAACACATACATCGCCTTTCTAAAGCTCCAAACCTCACGATAAAATGGTCCATTTGTCCCTTCCCTGTGAGAGTATTGGGAAGTTTCCTGTTCTCTATCAAAGGGCCTTTCCTCCTGTGCTGACCACAAGGCAATTTTTCAAGGGCTTGTTAAGTTATATTAGTATTTTATGAGCTCTTAGATAAGGTTAAATTTTCCTTAGATTTTGATGTGGAAAGAGAATGGAGTGTGATAGTGAATGCAGGGAGAAGTTGTGAAAGACTGTGAAATGAGCTGTAAAGATTACTAAATCACCTGACTAGCAGAGTCTTCCAAGATTTTTCTGCCTTTCATCATCTTTGAGCTATTTTGCTACTTTGTAAAATTTTTAAAGTATGATATAAATGCAATTGACTTTCTTCCAGAAAAATGCAGTTATTGTGTCCAGTGAAAATGCTATTGATTATTTCTCTGTGAATAGACCAGTTTCACACACTTATGATTTTAAATATGCCTTTGAATGGGTTCTAATGTCTTATTGTTTCTCTTATTAATCAAGTAAAATCTTTGAATTTTGTTTATGATATAGTTGGATGGGCTTATGATGAAATGTTTTTGAATGTCTTATCATGTAATAAAACCCACCTTCTAGACAAATAGCACTCCTGTCTTATTTTCAAGGAAGTGACAAAAACTTATTTGAAATACTGAGCCCATTGATTTATTTTATATGTGAAAGCATGAACATTTCCTAGAAGTCCTCTTGGTATCATCTAGGTAAATTTCCTATCAAATCTGTGCTAATATGTTATTTGTCCTAGAACTGGTTCTTAGTCCAAATTCTATACCATTTATTCCATTCCTATATCCTTCATTTCATCAATATAAAGTGCATTTGCCACACATTTGGTTTGATCAATATCATTCTCTGTATAATTGCTTTAACTCAATTATCAAACAGTATTTTAAAATTTGAATGGCTGGGTGCAGTGACCCACACCTATAATCCCAGCACTTTGAGAGGTCAAGGCGGGCAGATCACCCGAGGTCAGAAGTTGGAAACCAGCCTGGCCAACATAGTGAAACTCCATCTCTACTAAGAATACAAAAAAATTATACAGATGTGGTAGTGTGTCTCTGTAGTCTCAGCTACTTGGGAGGCTGAGGCAGGAGAATTACTTGAACCTGGGAGGCAGAGGTTGCAGTGAGCCTAGATCGCACCACTGCGCTCCAGCCTGGGCAACAGAGTGAGACTCTGTCTCAAAATAATTTAAAATAAATAAATATAGAATATTTTGGTCGAGTGTACATTGATGAGCTATTTTATTTGTATGTGTAGAATTTCTAAAATAATTTTGCTTTTACCCATCTATCTTCTGTAATTTATAAATATGCAATAAATAGTAGATACTATTAATGAATGTGCTGTTTGGTATTTTGTTAGTTGACTTAATAATGAGGATGATAAAAAAGGGATGGTATCAAAGGCATTTTAAAATTGTTAGCCAGTGGGGTTAAAAAAAAAAAAAAAGAAAGAAACCAAGACAAGTTGCCAGCATGGCTACACAGAGAGATTTCAATTTCCCCAAAACTGGAAAATCCTAGCATTTTACATGAGGACAGTATGCCTAACATACAACAAACATTCCTGCTATATATTAGAAATTATGTTTGTGAATCCTTAAGCAATTATTTTAAATTTTGATAGGTTTATTCTGATTGGACATATAATAAGAATTTAACTCTAGTCTCTTCTTGCAAAAAATTAATTCCAAATTAGCAAGATGATTCCAGCAAAGAAACATGTCAAGCCTGTGGACAAAAAAAAAAAAAAAAGATCAAATTATGGTTAGGAAGATTAGCCAAGTGAAAATCCAGTAGCTGGAATTTATCATAAAAGCCAATAAGAAATTATTCAAGAAATAAAAAACTAAAAATAGCTGTCAATATGGAATCAAAAAAGACATAGAGTCATTTTCTTTGCATTCAATAGAGACTGAGAAAACACAACTGTCAGAAGATTAAATACTGCTTGGGAATGTTTAGAAATGTGATGAAAGTCAATTAGATAATTGCTAGAAAAATATTCTTCAGTTGGTTGACCTGCACATCACAAAATTCAGCTTGATACTCCATTTTTTTTCTTCTTAACAAATTTAGGTCTTTTATTAGTGCTATGACAGAAAGAAGGAATGCCACCAAAAAGACCATTTGAATCTACTTTAATTACTCCTGAATAGGGAAACCGTAATTGGAAAGTAATTTATAACCTTGAGTTTGTAAAATCTGTAAACTCTCACAATGATGTGAAGGCAGAGAAAGTATCAAACTCGGTCCGCTATAGTAAGCTCATTACTTCATAAAATATATATCCCCTTCATCTATGTGTCAGAAATGTTTAAAGTTTTCACCATTGGTACATTATTTGTGGCCCTTACATATTTGTGGATTCAATGAATACTTGACAGAAATAAAATAAGACTGGATAATGTGAATTTCTTTTACACTCATTGTCACTATTAGAAAATAAGGCCCTAATAAAATATGACAGAGCAGAATTAGTTTTTATACAGGAAAAAATTGTAAGTTGAAGAGGAGAAAATGCAGCCAGGAAAAAAAGGTACACATCTAGGTGGTTAAGAAAGAGTGGATGATAATAAGAGAACATAAGGAAAATTCTGCCCTCCAGCTACTTTGAATTTAGTGTTCTGACTAGCACTAATGTGATTGAACCTTATGGTACAGCATTTAACTTTCTAAATGAGATGATAACTCTCTCCTACCTGTAGAAATTGTAGACGACTTGCCTACTTCTGCTTATATATATATATATGCTGAAACATACTGATATCTGCTGCCTTCTTAATTTTACACTAATTTTTCAAGTAAGGGTTGATTTGATTAAAAACAAATATGCACTTAGAAAAGTTATTCCTCTATTCCCACATTTCTTGTTCATGTGTATTTACTGCTATCAAGACTATCACGCAAATAGATATGTACTCCAAGATCTCTTTCCTTTTCATGCCTGGCTTCTCTGTTTATCCAATTATTTTGATAATATTTTACGTGATTCCACAAACCAGGGACAAATCTCTGAAGGGAATAGTGTTCCAAGTCATGGCCATCATTAGAAGACAATAAGCTTGTTTTCATTCCAACATCCTTAGCTTTGTTGAAGCCTAAGTGGAAGAAATTAACATACTGCATGCCTTTCAGTGAAAATTGTTTCTAATTATTTTGCTTCTCAAATTATTCCACCAGGGATTGATTAGACTTTCAAAATTTATTTCATATCTGTCACTCTCAGCTAACATTTGTAATTTTTTATTGTTGTTAAGGAGAATCCATTAATTGAAATACAATTATCCTATTTAATAAAAGTAAATATAATTACTTGGGTACCCAGCATATTCAAGTAATCATCAGTCTTGGTCAGAAATGGAAAGTAAGATGAGCATCGAAACTTGGGACTCAAAGATTGATCATCTGCACCTTTGAGGCAAAATAAAATTCATTTTAGAGAAACCTTATGAAAATCAATGTGTTAACTATGCTATCAAGGGCTATGGTAGGCAGAATTTTCTTTCTAGTCTCCAGAGATGTCCAGTTCTTAATCCTGAAAATCTGTGGATATGTGATCTTATGTAACAAAAGGACTTCATAGATGTGATTGATGTTAAGGACCTGGAGGTGGAGAGTGACCAATGTTATCCTGGTGGGTCCGAGGTAATCACAGGCATCTTTATAATCAACAGAGGTCTCCCAGCTGTGCTCAGAGTGGCTGTGCTGGAAGAAGAGTGGTCAGAGAAGCAACATTGCTGGCTCTAAAGACAGAGGACAGGCCATGAACCAAGGTATGCAGGTGACCTCTAGAAGCTGGGACAGGGAAGAGAATGGACTCTGTCCTGGAGCCTCCAGAAGATATGCAGCCCTGCCCATTCCTTGCTTTTAGCCAGGTAAGATGTCTGTCCACCTGGTGAGACCTATGAAATAATGAATGTGTGTGTTTTTTCACCACTAAATTTGTGCTAATTTGTTATGGCAGTGATAGAAAACTAAGACAAGGCTTGGCTATATCTTGGCATGTCAGATTTTAAGTTATCTGCTGTAGTTTAGAAAAGCTCTGAGAAGGAGCTACAATTTGTCTTTTTTATAAATTACCCTCTAGGGAATTAAACATTAAGGGGCCGGGTGCGGTGGCTGACACCTAGCACTTTGGGAGACTGAGGCACTACTGCACTCCAGCCTGGGCAACAAAGTGAGACTCTGTCTCAAAAGAAAAAAAAAAAGAAGCAAACATTAACAGATTATTAAGTGAGAAGCTGTGTGAGACCTGGCTTGAGTTTGTGCCTACAGACATCTAAAAGTTGGTGTATATTTCAGGTTTCCGCTTGAAAGCAAAATGTTGCCTTAAATTCCCACTTTACAAAAATAGATCATGGGATTGAGGAAAATAATTTACTTGTTTGCTTTATAGAAAGAGACCTCTAACTCTATATGAATTTTGAAAACCCTTCTGTATGTTTCACAAGGTTACATTGTTTGAACTATAGGCGTGAATGGTTATTAACACTCCAGAAACCAAGAGGTACATTTTAATTGGAAAAATTGCATTCCTATATCTTACAAATTAATTGAAGTTTGTCTACTCTTGAAAATATGTCAGAAGTATTATGTAGCTTTACCACAGTTTTATCTCACTTCTAGAATTTAAATTCATATAAAGATAAGGAGTAACATAGCAATAGTGTTTAAAGAGTTTTCAGATCTGCTCAGAAGACTCTTCCTTTGAAAACCTATGAAGTAGGCTTTACCCGGTGTATATCTGGATCCAAAAACTAAAGAAAGTTCATGTTCAGATTCCTTTATACCCTGCATAAAAGAGAAAGAATAATTAACATCAATGGAGCACATAAGATGTATCTGGTTTAGCACTTGTCACATATTTTTAATCTTAACAATTCAGCCAGATCAGTATTAATTTTTTTTATTTGTATAGATGAGGAAATTGAGGTTTGCATTTTGTTATAACTGGCATGGTCATACAGTTGGTAAATGGCTGACAGGAGAGTTCACTCCAGGTTTTACTGGCTCTCAAACTTTTGCTTTTTAAAAATCTTCAACTCAGTGCCTCTCCCTTTTAACTGCAAAATAAGCACAAATTAAACCCAATTTACAAAGTGCTGAACGAATTCCTGTGAGCAAACCATTAGCACAGGCAGATGGAGTGAGGAGAGTGGTTTATAACAATGGAAAGCTGTCTGCCTTCTGTGGGTTAAAGATACAAACTCTCTGATTCTCCTCCCAGGGAGAGGTGAGGGCCTCTGTCTCCTCCTCATGAACATGAGTGATCCTTGGATTGACTCTCCTTTGACTGAAGTAAGGCTAAACCAAGTACTGGGCTCAGGCTTCCAACTCTGACAGGTTCTATGTCCTGTCCTTAGGAGCATTCAGTGTGGGAGCTCTGTGCTGCCATGCAAATGTCTGATTGCACTGTGGCCGCCATGCTGTAAGAATACCTGGAGAGGCTGGAGATAATCAGCACCCGTCAGCATTTCCAGCCTTTTGGGTTTTCCCAGCTAAATCACAGACATTGTGAAGCAGAGATGAGACCTCCTGCCATGCTCTTTCCAAATCCTGGACCAACAGGATCATCATGTACAACAGTAAGTTTTTACTTTAAGCCACTAATTTGGGGTGCAGTTCTTATGCAGCAAAAGATAATTAGAATACAACCCCGTGCAGGAGTTGATAAATTTGCTCACTGTTATGTGTACACGCAATGACTACTCACACACACAGTACTTGCTTCACTCTACTTTCTGGTTTTCCATCCAGCAAATTTTAAGAAATGAAAATGTTATTCAGGGGAAACTAACTCAAGATCAATATTGTTGTAGTTAAACTCTTTGTAAATGGTAAAATATTAAATGATTGCTAGGCATTTTCATTTAAAGAAGTTTGGTTCCTCTGTTGAAGTTTGGTTCTTTTGTGGATACTCTGCATATAGACATTGTAGACTGGACTGGTTTATCTTGTTCAGGTTTCTATGTTTTTAAAATGATAACTTGACACACCCACCAATGCCAATTTTTAGGATATAAATCTATGTGAACTAAGGAAAATTCAGGAATGATTGAACCTACATGTTTGGCCAGAAGAGACTGGATGATGTAAGTCTATAGCTTTCACAACATCAAGTTTACAACACTCAAATAAGCAATTGCAGACATATCTAGGGGATTTCTCTGCAGGGTACAAGTCTCATCTGCCCCAATGGCAACACTCTTACTAAGTGCGTTCCTAGGCACTCATTGGCAGCTGGCTCCAGGCCACAGTAAAGAGCCCTGATGATTATCTGAACAGGCCCACCTTCCACTCACATTCATGGGGCTATGAGGATGACTTGGGATCTTCAGGACTCAGATAGACTCCTTCAGTTGATGTGGGGTAAGCTCAGCTCGTCTCTAGAGACTTCTCACAGTGGAGCTCAAGCACGACTGTGCAGATGGCGTGGCACAGTCAGAGACTGACACCTAAGGAGAGCACTGTCAGTGGACAGACTCTCCACTAAGGGAGGCAGACAAGGGGGAAAGCCAGGTATCCACATGAAGCAGGCCTTACTCACAGAGACTAAGATTTTGCTCTACACATCACAAAACATGGAGGTCATTAATGGAATTTTTCACAGGACATGACTGCCATACCCATTATAGGGACCCTGGCTAATTTTTCGCTTATGATAGCATCATAAGATAATTTTGAATATGAGAAGAATAACTCTAGAATTGCACTGTCCACTATGGTAATCCCTAGCAACCTAAGGCTATTTAAATTAATTAAAATTAAAACTTTAGTTCCTCAGTGTCACCAGCCATTATCAAGTACTCAATAACCACACATACTTGGCTACCATATTGGACAGCACAGATATAGACCATTTCCATTACTGCATAAAGTCCTATTTGACAGTCCATCTCTGCAACCAAACCAGGTTCTTTGGGAACCTAATAAACTGAGGTGCTAAATCTCAGAGCAGTACTCTGCTCAATGCTTAGTTAAAAGGCTTGCTAATCTGTATAGTTGATTTAGAGGACTTTAAAAGCAGCTAGTTCATGGAAACAATGTTGCTGGACCTTGAAACTGTGTGTCAGGAACTTGGTGTTGTAGTGGTGACTTCTCATTTTTCTACCATGTTCACGCTTTTCCTAGGACTCATTTATCCATTCAGAACACATTTCAGAAGACCCTTTGCTTTACCAGGTGCTGTTGCAGGCACTGAGACACTGTGGTGAACAAATCAAATAAAGTCTCTGTTCTCATGGATCTCACATTCCATGTGCTGATGCAGACAGTAAAAATCCAAACACAGAAGGGAATTTCACACAGTAGTAAGTTTTATGAATATTTCAAAAGGGGTGTGGGGTGGGAGAGGTTGATGTTCAGGTGTTTACTTGAGAATGAGCTATTCATACAAAGAATCATTCATTTGTTCCACAAATATTTATTTAGCACCTGTTATTAGCGGGCTGTTTTATTAGGTTGCCAGTGCAGTGTTTTATTAGCACAATTAAAATACAACAACATTTGTTAGAAATTCAAAGACCCATGTCCACTCCTTGCATGATGAATCAGAGTCTCAAGGTTATGGTCCAGAGACTGATGTATTTAAAAATCACTGAAGTAATTTTAAGGTGTAACTGGAACAGAGAGGACACCTGAATTCATCCCAAACTCAACACACTAGACAAGGAGAAATAATTAAAATGAAGTAAATATTATGATCAAGGTTGTTTTGGCTTCAAAATGAATGACAGATTGGAGAGAAAAGAAAGCAAATTATAAAAGACAATTAGGAAACTCTTAAATGTATTTAGATAATAGTTACAGAAGGACAAAAATGAGTAGAATCTGTGATAATAGAAAGAATAAAAATAAACAAAAGGACTTAAAACATAGGGATAAGAAAGAAGTCAACAATAACCCAGACATTTTAGTCTCATGTCTAAGAGAATGATGATGCTATTTAGCCGGGTATCCAAACCGAAAATGTTAGGAGAAATAGGTTGGATTCATTTGTGATGTTGTAAATTTAGAATTACTTTTTCTTTAATTGTGGATGCATGCTTTTCCTTTTTCTGAAGTTCTGAGACACACAAAAACAATAAAGAAAAACAGGATTCTATGCCAGAAAATAAGATAGGAACAATTCTTCATGCCCAATATAATTTTAGCCTCCCACATAATCCAAAATATATGTGCTGCAAAATTGTGGGATTTTTGAAATTAGATCCAACTTCTTATTACAGTTAAAGATAAAAAGAAAACAAGACTTTGTCTTTTTTAGGATCATTTTTGGAACTTGCAACGTAAAAAATACTCTTTGAAAAAACGTAACTCAACATCAAAGTCCAATAAAACAGTAAACTGGACTAAATATATTCATATATTAGCTTGACCTAAGTCTGGGAATTGAGCCAGACTTTTCAAATTATACTAACATTATTTACAGAAAAAGGAAATGTTAACTAACATTATTAAATAAAAACACATATACACATGCATAACAGGAAACAAAATAAATGTTAATGTTAATGAATGTTGAAGATGTGTGTGTGTATGTATATATATACAAAGCAGATAAAATATTCTCTTGAGCATGATTAGAAATAGTAGCTATGCCAGGGGAAAATTTATGCATTCCCCTTGGCTGTGGGCTACACATTTATTGTGTTATACAAATATGAAAAAAATGCCATTTCCACAGTTGCCTAAAACAAAATTGAAATTATACATTTGTGTTTAAAGTTTTTTTTTTTTCCTTACTGTACCTTTTCTTAATGAATGGCAGATAATGAAATTCAGGTGTTTGCAAAAACAAATGTAGTTTAAATTGTACCTTAGTCTTCCATGTAATACAAATACATTTTATATATTTATGGAAACATTTGTATGTATTCAGAAAGCTGATATTTTGTATTCAAGATTGACTCTGTTTTAAGTCTATTTCATTTGCTACACTCAATTTGACTAAAGGCAGATACTTAGGTCTTCACTTTTTGATTCATTATTAAGATAAATTATAACTTCTGCTTAAGACAGTTTTCCTAATCAGAGTAGACATTTAGGCCACCTATCTAGACAAACATTCCACTTTCGATCTGAAATATTCGATCTCTCTTTACCCATTCTAGGGTTGCGTGCATTTCAAAGATGATCGTCTTGGTGTGGGGTCCCGATCTTCTCAGTGACTTTGCAGCACAGTAATTTGGCTGACATGTTGATGAGTTGAGACAAGAAGAAGGTGATGATGATGAGAGAGTGTCATGGGGAAATCCTGCCCGAGGAAGAAATAATCCCAGGCTGGGGAGACGTGCTGCCCCCATCCCTCTTTCTCAAATGATATTTATTCTTGAAAGACAGTGTAAAGTGTCTGAAACTGCAGAAGCAAAGTGGTTGCTGTAGAAATATATACCATGACATGCTTAAACTAGTTTCTTATAGGTTAAAGAAAGAAAAATGTGCATCTTGAAGAAAATTCCAAACCTTCATGGTGAGCAGTAATCCAATATTTCAATTTAGAAATTCAGAGGGTTTTAAATAAGAAGCAATTATTCCAGGCAAAAAGCAAATATAAATGCCAGCAGTCAAAAAACCTGTGAAAAGATATGATTAAAATTCAGATTTACATATATATATATATATATATATTTATCTGAAGTTTTTGACTAAAGTCCATAGACATTTTCCCTCAAGAAGAGAATAAAAAAATTAACTGTTAAAACATATGAAATGTTACAAAAAAGGTGATAATTCAGAAAATATTAGTATTTAGTTACAGACACCAAAGCCAAGAAGAATATTTTTCAGTGATTGGAAGCTAGTTTAAGTGAGAAGAAAACTATTATTATTACTATTATTATTCATTATTTTTATTTTTACTTTTGGCAGCATTATTTGACAATCAGCTAACACATGGTAATAGACTTGATCTTTTATTCATTATAAAGGTTTTATCTTTTTATTTTAAGGGAATATTTTATTGACATTGTCCAATTGTACATTATAAATGCAGCAAGACCAGATCAAGTGAAGCTTCAGCGGAGGAGTCTCTTTCTTTTCTTAGTGCCTAGGACTCTACCTCCCACCTGCCACCTTTATGTTTTAGACACCCTGTTCTCCTGGCCTGTCCCTGTATAATATACAAGCTGTCCTTGACATAGCCTGTTCCTCTTTTTTCCTTCATTTTTTAAAATAGTTATGATATACTCTCAAAAACAAATTCAAATATTACTAATAAATTCTAATATTATCTTACTCTTTGAAATTAAGTAGTGATGTGTATTGTGTGTTAAATGCTGGTCTATGCTTATGCAACAGATGAGCAGGTGTCTCTCTGTGCCTGTATGTATGTGTTTCATATCAGTGTACACAGATTCATTCATTCTTTTAAATGGCTATATAGTATTTCAGTGTATAAATTAATCACAGGTAAGTGACTAGTAATTTAACTTGTTGCTATTTCCCCCCAAAATGGACAATGCCTTAGTAAGCATCTAGCCATTTCTGTATCTCCCTACTTACTGATCCGCAAATAAACTACATCCACAAATAAACTACACATCCTCTTCATAAGAGTCTACACAAAAATGTTATAAATAGCATTTTTAACGCAATAGTTCTCTTAAGCTCACACTTGTAATAATTCTGCCCGGAATTCAGCCAGCCAAATGTGTGGAAATAAATTTTATTTGTGTATTAAATATCAAAGATAGGGAACATTCATAACAAATGTAAAGCTAGCCAAGGATTCATTGAAACATTTCCACATACCATCTCTCCAAATCTGGTTTTAAAGAGACTGTAACATAATTTCAGGAATAAAGACCTTCTGGAATTGAGATTTATGGAAAAGAGATTATAGATCCATAAGATTCTAGGAATGCAAAAGGTCTGGAGGAGCCTCTAGGCACAGGCACTTTCTTTCCATGCTGAAGATGCAATGTGCGTTCTGAAAATGCAGCTTTAGCAAGCACGCATTTGTTCCATTGGTGTTGGATTTTCTATTGATTAACAGTACCATTTTTTTCTTCTCTTAGGAAAGAAAGCCTGTAGGCACAAAAATCATTGCTCGGCTTACACTGAAATCTCCTGCTGTCTTTGAGAGCTGAGCATTGGATTTTGACAGGAAGGTGAAAGTTAGTGAAGAAATGATTGGAACTTTCGTTGATCTAATACTACTGTGATACAGTTATGGAAACAGAATGAGTCCAAAGTCAGTAGAAAGACCTGTGTCTCTGCAGGTTTTGCTACCTATAATTGCAGAGGAACATTTTGATATAGGAAATTTTATTCCACTTTCAAGTGACTTTTTATAAAATATAATACTTGAAGAGAGTTCGTTCTTTGGAAAAATTGTCTGGATATAAGAAAAGTAACTGAATAGCAAGGGGTGGTAGCCAGAAGGTTCTTGACCACTATGTTGTCAAATAGTGCCTCAAAATTGATGAGGCTCCGAAGAATCTATTGAGGTTGTATGGAGTAATCAAGTGATTGAAGAGAATGCACATATCTGAACAATTTTATGTGGTATTGTGTGATTTTTTTCGGTGGGAAGCTGAGCATGATGGGGCCTAGTGTCTGGAGCTGAACATGATGGGGCCTAGATGCGGCAGCCTTCTAATGTTCCCACCAATTCCCAAATCTTACGTCACATCAAAATTTTAATGACAGTTCACAGCAGCTGCGTAGGCTGAGTTTGGTACCAGCTCTTATTAGAGAATCTATCATTTCTCTTCCCTTCATGAATGCACATAAGCACACATTTTCATGTAGAGGGCAAAGGACATTTCAAAGTTTGGATGGAATCTTTCATACTTAGAAATAATTAAAAAATAATACTTTGAAATCTTACCAAGTATTAAACAAATAACAACAGTTTTTCCATTTAAGGATGCATGTTTTCAGGTCTATTGGATCTTTTGAATTTGTATTTTGGACATGGAAACCACAGATGAAATTTAACTTACACAAAGTTACACAGAATTCCTCACTGACTTCTTTTACGTAATTCTTCTGAAATCTAAAGTAAGAATAATTATGAAATGTTATTAGTAGTGTTTGCATAACAAAAGTTACTTTAATATATTACATGTTTGAAGATTTTCATTTATACTTAATACCTAATTTAACTCTTGTAAAATATTATTCAGTAATTTTTTTAAATTACTTGTTCAGGACTCCTTTTGGGATTTCGAATGAGAAAAACCCTATTTCATAATATTGTTACTGCGCTAATCCAATAACATTTCATAGATGGTTAGCCATCTCTAAAATTAAATTTTGTAATTGGAAAGCATTGAAAATACCACCTATATTTGGATTTCTGTTTAACACTTCAGAATCCATTATTATCATAATTTAAAATTAGATTTAAATAAAAACTTCTTTATAGAAAACCTGATAAATGTGGTTTTATTTGTTCGTTTGTTTGTTTTGCAAGGAGGGATATTCCCTTGATACCACTCTGTTTTTCTTTATGATTCATTGGTTATTTATAAATCTTATCATCATTTTTCTGATTTTAAATAAATTTCAGAATTAAAATCAACCAACAGTGTCACAACTTGAAATGTGTTTGTAACAAAAGTCAGCACGTAGAATGAAAAATGTAATTCATTAAGAGGTTACAAAACTTATAAGCAGAGGTTACTCTGTTTATTTATAAGGGCAAGTATTTGTTATTTGATATAACATATTTATTAAGTATTTATCCCATGCAATCACTATCCTAGGCTTGAGTTTTTGGTGATGATCAAAACTATTTGCAGGTTTCAAGAACCCTGCTCACATAGAGCTTACAATCCTAAGTGGGAAAATGATATTAGTGACGTAATTACATTAATTAATATATACTTGATTCAGATTTAAATAATCACTCTGAAGGAAAGACACCTACATCAAGAGAACTGGCTTAAACTGGGGGATCAAGGAAGCCTTTCCAAAGAACTGTTGATTGAGCTGACAGTCATCTGTGTGATGAAATGACCACCTGGGCGTGGTATGGGGGAGATACCACAGCAGTGGGAAAGCCCTGAAGCCAGAGGGAGTAGCGTTTGTTCAATGGAGAGAAGTTCCTCAGTGAGTAGGAAGCAGGTGACCACAGTGTGATGTCATGCTAAAGCAGCCAGGCACGTGGCTATGGAAGCAGAAAAGGAATTGATCCAAAAAGAATGGGGGAGCTGTTATGGGGATTTCGTGTGGAGAGTGGTGGTGACAAGATCAGATTTGCAACTTGCAACTCTCTCTCTCTCAGGTTACAGCATGGGGATGACAGGATGAGCCCAGAGTGGGGTGGGGAGGCAGGTCCGAGGCACTTTCCATAGTCCAGGAGAGTGGCATGGGGCATAAACTGTGTGTTTGTGTGTGTGTGTGTGTGTCTGTGTGTGTGCGCGCGCGTGCATGTGTGGGGGGGTTGGGGGAAGAGGTGGGGTAACAACACCCTATTTGTTGTTTTGTTTCTTCCATTTTGAAAACTATGTCAAAGCAGGAACACTATTCCAAACATTTAACAAGTGGAACAGGAATAAGAACCAACTAAATATCACGGGAGATGACTAATCAGAACATACTCAGTACATGCATAAACATCAGCTCTGCGTGCTAGTATGATTTTTAAAACACACTTTCATATCTATGTAAACGAAGTAAAAATCTTAAAAGATGATTTTATGCCAGTGGTCATCAGATAGTCAGACTTTCAGTAGTTTATACTTTATTGTAGTTTGAGGAGGTCTGCTTTTAATAGTAGTTTTCTTTTCCTCCCTACCTCCATTACATTAAAGTCTCAAATGATCCTTTTCCTTGTTAATAAGCAAGGCCAAGTTAAGATTATCAGAAAGTCAATAGCGTAGCCAAACCCAGAAAATATTGTCTGTTTTGCCAAGAGAAAACATCTCACTGAATATCTGGAAAGTTCATTGTCTCTAATTATGGTTATTTTATGAGTTACCGTAACTCAGCGGCAGCTGTAATGCAACTGGCCAGCTCCAAGGATGAAATCAATAACCACGAAAACAGAGTAAATGCTCTTTGGGGTGCATGAAACATCATTTTTATCTAAGAGAAAGTACATCTCATTTAAATGTATTTCAACTTGATATTTTGTATATATTTTTAATACACTTCAATTTTACTAGAATCTCTGCAATATTTAATCAATATACTGAATGATATGCTCTCTCCTTTTGTGCTCAAATAGGATCTGTTTACGTTTTAGTTAAGAAATGCTATGACATTTATTATATTAGTAAAACATTTACTGGTGGGAATTTGTTTTAAACTCTCTGTGTTATTCAACTGGGAAGCATATTGCAAGTAAGTCTTTAAAGACTGCAATTGAAGAGTTAATTTTAAGTCTCACCCACCACCACGCCAAGCTAAGTTTTGTGTTTTTACAAATACAAACATTTCACCATGTTGGCAAGACTAGTCTTCAACTGCTGACCTCAGATAACCCTCCCACCTCGGCCTCTCAAAGTGCTGGGATTACAGGTGTAAGCCACCATGCCTCGGGCGGGAAGGTATGAGTCCAGTTTCATTTTTCTGCATGTGGAAATCCAATTTTCCCAGCACACATTTTTTGAAGAGGATATCCTTTCCGCAATGTAGGTTCTTGGAATTTTTGTCAAAACTCAGCTGGCTGTGAATGTGGGGGTTTATTTCTAGATTCTCTATTTTATTCCATTAGTCTCTCTGTGTCTTATTACACCAACACCATGCTATTTTTGTTACTATAGCCTTGTATTTTGAAGTTAGGTAGTGTGATGCCTAAAGCTTTGTTCTTTTTGCTCAGGATAGTTTTGGCTATTTGGGCTCTTTTTTAGTTCTATACAAACTTTAGGATTTTTTAAATATATTTTTTCTCTGAAAAAATTATGTTGCTATTTTGAGAGGGATTACATTGAATGTGTGGATTGCTTTGAGTGGTATGACCATTTTAATAATAGTAAGCCTTTTCATCCATGAGCGTGGACTATCTTTCCATTTGCTTGTGCTCTCTTCAGTTTCTTTTGTCAGTGTATTTTAGTGTTCCTTGTAGATATATTTTACCTCTTTAGTTACATTTATTCCTAGGGTGTTTTTTGTAAGCATCATAAATAGAATCTCCAAAAACCTGTTGAATGGGAGAAAATATTTGCAAACTATTCATCTGACAAGTGAATAATATCCAGAATATCCAAAGAACTCAAATAGCTCAACAGTAAAAAAAATAATAATAATTCTCCCAAACACCACAAATAATCCTATTAAAAAGTAGGTGAAGGACATGAGTAGACATTTCTCAAAAGAAGGTATACAAATGGCATGACCAACAGGTATATCAAAAAAATGCTCAATGTCACTAATTATCAGGGAATCATGAATCAAAACCACTGTGTGATATCACCTTACTCAAGTAGAATGGCTATTACTAAAAAGACAAAAAAAAAAATGACAGATACGAGGATACGGGGAAAAGAGAACTCTTATACACTGTTAGTGGAAATGTAAATTAATACAGCCATTATGAAAAATAATATGGGTATTTCTGAACAAAACTAAAAATAGAGGTATTATATGATCCAGAAATTTGTCTACTGGATATTTATCCACAGGGAAAGAAATCAGGATTCCATAGAGAAACTAGCATTTGCATGTTTACTGTAGCACAATTCACCATTGCAAAGATACAGAATCAAGCTATGTGTTCATCAATGAACAAACAGATAAGGAAAATATAAAATATATGCAAAATGAAATACTATTTGGGCATTAAAACATTGAAATTATGTCATTTGCAGCAACATAAATGGAACTGGAGGTTGCTATGTTAAGTGAAATAAGCCAGACACAGAAAGACTAACACTACGTGTTCTCACTCTTACGTGGGAGCTAAAAATGTTGATCTCATGTAGGTAGACTGTAGAATGACAGATGCCTCTCACCATATACAACAATCAACTCAAGATGGACTGCAGACTTAAATGTGAGACCTAAAACTATGAAACCACTAGAAGAGAACAGGGATCACACATCAGGACATTGTTCTAAGCAAACATTTTATGACTAAGACCTCAAATGCAAAGAGGACAAAAACAAAAATAGACAGATGAGGCAATATTAGACTACAAAGCTGCACAGCAAAGGAAACTATTTCCTGGATGCTTACTGGTTCTTAAAAAGTTTTGGATCTTGACCAACACATCTATTATGATAATGAAATGATTTGGACGTGTTGAGCTTGTCAGGATATGTGCAGGCTGCCCTTTTGGAAGCGTGCAGTGATCCCAATAATTCTATTTTTCTATTACTTAAACATAACTGACTGTATAAAACTGCGGTGAGATTTGTGTATGAGCTAAGGAAGAGGTTGGTTTGGGTTGAGATTCAAGGAAGGAGCTGGACTTTAAAAAGTGGAATCGCCAGTAGAGGACAACACAGTGTACCAAAAATGTTCACAGGACAAGCCAGATTGCACACCATGATATAAGTTGTGACGCTGATGAAGGACATAGTAAGTTTCCAAGAACGGGTCAAAAAAAACAAATAAAAAAGAAAAGAAAGAAATAAAAGAGGAGCATTAATAATAGGCAATGTATTTTGGTGCCTATAATTTATATTCATATCAATATGGATAGCTCCATATTAATCTGTTTATATTTATTTGTTTATATCATTTGCTTAAAATATAGCATTGACCTTTGGGAAGGTACATCTCACATTATCTATTCTGGATAAATGTGAAAGCACGAAGATACTGTGATTTTAAGCATTTACATTTCAGTCAGATAGTAAGTGCTATCAAGATGGTATATCCAATCAGATATCGTGAGAGACATGTGATTGCTGTAGATTATTCTGCTGTCTTAAGAGATAGGCTGTGGATCTTCAGCTTGTGATTTTGGAGTTTAAGAGGGCCAAGTAAATTGCCTGCTGAACTCACAGTCATGGTTAAAAGAGACTGACAGGCAAAGGTAAAAATGCATCATCATCTATGACTGGCTTGATTTGATCTGATGGAATCAGATCCAGCAGGAAAGGTGTGTGGCGACCATTCCTGGAACTGGGTTTTGCTGAATCAGTGGACAGTTTTGCTGAATCATTGAGCATACAAGTTTTGAGGGATACACGTGTGTTTAGAAAGTAAAGAATTAGAATATTCATAACTATCTACTACTTTTCATAGCATATATATTAACACCAAGCAATTTTAGATGAGCTATCAACAAAAATATTGAAAAACTAATTATAGTCTTTACTTAACACACATTGACTATAATCCACAAAGTAATGTGTTGTACTACAATAATACAAGTAAATATCCATCTAAGAATTCATTGTTTAATGGGTATTACTGCACTAATTTCTAACAAAACTGCTTTAACCACTATATCAACAGTTTTAAATACAAAAGCACAGTGGCCAAGCTCTAATATAAATGGATAAATGTGACCTTCTGAAAGACCCTAGAGAGAAAACAGGATGCAGAATGGACCACAGAAAAGGAAGGAGCCCTTTTCTGGCAGCTGCAACTCTGTTTCACCTAACAGACCTCACTCAAAATGCAGTCCCATTTAAACATTTTTTGATTGTCTTAGATAAACGTGTAACATTGTTGAAGAAGTAACTAACTCTAGATATTTTTATAATTTTAAGCTGCAAGACAAAGTAAGTATGCAATTGGAAATGGCCCAAGGACCCCAAGATGTAACCTTACCTGTGCCAATACTGAGAAAGTTATTCCAGTGCAAAAAGTTCATGTAACTTTCACTAGCACTATGGTTTGGTGGAAACACACTAAACCACCATTCCATAATTCCTTTTGTTTTCCAGAGTGACTCAAAGCAAAAATACCAGAATTTTACGTTTATGAATGTGAGTTTTTAATATAAACATACACAGTGTATACTTTATATTTTGCTGGAATTGACTCACCAAATGATAGTTTAACAAGATTGTTCATTTGAAGTTTATGCCCACTTTGATAAATGAAAGAATCATTTTGATTGTCTTCCTCTCTTTTTTTCCTTTCTTATTTCAGTCTACAACTGCTCCCCATTCTTCTGGGCTGTAGGGACAGTTCCGATTCCCCAACCTGTTCCCTGTTCAGATAGAGGGAAGGAAGACATCTG
Source organism: Aotus nancymaae (assembly GCF_030222135.1). Lineage (NCBI taxonomy): Eukaryota > Metazoa > Chordata > Mammalia > Primates > Aotidae > Aotus > Aotus nancymaae. The sequence continues at coordinate 4,292,913 of NW_026988576.1, read as the reverse complement.
GCAGAGGAGGATTTCCAGGGAACTATGAAAGGAGATAGTGACTACTGCAGAGCCTGTTACAGCAACAGACTATTAAGGCCGGGTGCGGTGGCTCATGCCCATCATCATAGTACATCTGGAGGCCGAGGAGGGTGGATCACCTGAAGTCAGGAGTTCGAGATCAGCCTAGCCAACATGGTGAAATTCCATCTCTACTAAAAATACAAAAATTAGCCAGGTGTGATGGTGAGCACCTGTAATCCCGGCTACTTGGGAGTCAGAGGCAGGAGAATCACTTGAACCCAGGAGGTGGAGGTTGCAGTGAGCCGAGATTCCCCTACTGCACTCCAGCCTGGACGAAAAGAGCGAAATTCGGTCTCAAAAAAAAAAAAAAAAAGATGCAAACAACAAACAACAACGACAACAAAATAGACTGTAAGCACTTTTTCATATCCCTTGTTTGCTTATGAGTATTATGTGAGTAATTTAACTGCCTATGTCGTATCTACTTGCTCTGTGACTTCCTCTGGTTTGGAGGGGGTGAATCATCAGTAGCTGTTGCACAGTATGTGTGGGTCAATAGGGTCCCTTTTCTCTACTCATATTTTCTATGCAAAATAAAGACATTGGTTATAATGAAGGGGAAATCGGAGGGGAAGAGGTCTATTTTGAATTTTTTAAGCCAAAAGAACTCAGGAGTTTATATGAATATTCCATTGGCTGTTTAGCTTGCCTTCTTACTTGAATTTGGAGATTATTCCCAACACCGCAGCTTACATGCACCAAGGTTTGGGCACATTTTGTAAAATTTTCTTGAGGAGAAATGTCCCGTTTGTTGTATTCTTTGTTATTTATCCATTTCGCCAATTTATCTGCAAGAAGAAATATCGCAATAATAAGGTCTTTAGCAATTCACTTTGAATGTTGGTTTCCTTTTGAGGAACAGTTATTGAAATAAGCTTCTAGGATTACTCATTTTTTTTGGTCTTCTTTTTAAATATAAAGCAATGTCATTACTTTTTTTCCCTGTATTATATTTCTCCTCAATAATTGATATGTTACATTAAAGGAACACAAAATGGTCTTAATTATGCAGTAATGATCAAGGCAAAGAGTGTTTCCTGGGAACTAATGGTTGCCTGAGAGGAGGTGATGGCTTGAGGTCCAGCTGGTTATTAAGCCGCAGGAAATGCTGCAGTCCAAGATTTGTATTATTTCTCTGAGATGAAAATGAACCCAAAAAAAGGCAAAATGGGTTTTTCTCCACTAATGGGTGAAATGCACTCATTTTGGATGCAGAAGACCTTTCCGTAGAAGGAATGTATTTTATAATAGCGAAATCAAAATTTCAGTGATCTCTGCTTTTGTTTAAAACATAGTATAGAACAAATTATAAGCCATTATTGATTTGAAATCCTGATACAACTAAAAATGTCATGCAACACTGAGTTTTGGTCTAGTTCTAGAACTGCCATAGAACATTATGTCCAACAATTGTTTTGATAGGTTTTTTTTGTGAGCTAGGAATATATTTTGTATATATTTAATATTGAAAATAATTACTTTTGAAAACATTCAGAAAATAGTTATCTAATCTCATAACACAAGAATTCAGGCATTATTTTCTTTTGTTTCTGGAGTTCATTCAAAAAATACTGGGGAAAGGTGTCTCATTAAAAGATGCCTTGAGATTTGTGGTCTCTCTGCACGATTAGAGATGACTCACTTTACCTGCTCAAATAAATTGTTTCATCAATTTACAAAGTAGATAGTATATCTGCCCCCATCTCTGATTTGTAGTAGGATTATGCAACGTGGAGTATTTTGTAAATGTTAATGCTATCAATATAAAAATGTAGTTATTACTATTTTACTTTATCATCTTAATCAAATAAATCAATATATTTTATTATATTTTGCCATATTTGCCATATATCCCACACATGGGATATGTCACAGGGAATAGTAGCCAACCAAAAGAGCTCTTAATAGACAAAACTGGAAAAATTTCAGAACAAAATTAAAGAGTAGTATTATATTATAACCCAAAATACAAAATAGATGTTTCTAAATTCATTTTGATTTAAGTGAATGACAGAATACATAAGTCAATGGGGATAGTTTATTCTTACATGAAGATGAATACAGATAATTTATGTGGATGGCCTGCATTCAAGGAGGGAGAGCGTAACTCTCATTCCTGGGTAGCACAGAGAGACTTCCATCCAATGAGTACAAGATTGAAAAGGGTGACAAACAGATCAACCACAAAGATGAAGCAGTCATGATGAGAAAAGCAAACCTTGACAAGTTTATCACAAATTTTAGAATTTTGTTATATTCAGTAGAGGACTTTACAAAATTGTGTTAAACTTTATGATAGATATGGGTGTTCTTCTTAATGGAGAAAGTTCAAAAGCCAAGTGCTTTGGGGGAAACATTATCTTTTGTCTGCCACTATAAATTTGACTAAAATAGTACATAGTAAGCATATGGCCACAAACTTAAATGCATTATGTTGCCAAGAAAAACTATGTTGCCAGGTGTGTAGCAGACCTTGCTGAAGATATGTAGGAAAAATCATAAAACAAACTACATAGCATGAGATGTTTGCTATACATGTGGATTTTTTTAAAAAGCAGATCTAGTAGATTGTAATTTTCTTAGAGGAGATTTGTATCTCTTGTGTTCAGCTAAATTATAGCATCTAACACAGCCTCTGCCACACAGTAGGAACTCACTCAATTTTTGTTTGAAATTATTTAATGAATATTTTATTTTAGGCTCTTTGTTAGATACGACTTTGCTAAAAAATGTAGCACCCTTAATTGGTTGAACAGTAAAGTAAAAAAACGCTAAAGAAAGTAGTTTCCAGGCACAAATGACTTGCTTAACAGCGCAAGGCTTCATGGTGGGGGTGGGGAGCGGAGATAACCACACGACGTGACCCCTGAAGGAGTCATTGCATCATCTGGAGCACAGAGCAGTGGGTGCCGCTGATGGTAGCTAGCAAGACTGAGGGACCAACTTTCTGAGTTCAAACTGGTTCTTCCACCTGTAAAACAAGAGCAATGATAGGACTGACCTCAGAAGTCATGAGGACTAAGTTGGGTAATGTAGAGTACTTACATAGCTACCTAAAACTATGTAATCACTATGTAAAGATAAGCTATTATTAATTTTAATTATCATAATTTAAATGAACATTCTGGGATGTAGTTGTAGACATTGCAATACACCAAAGTCATTTATGTTATAATTTATATGCTATCAAGGAGAGAAATTGCAACACAGATGTACAGACACCCCAGTATCAGAATTTAATATTATGGTCATAAATTCAAGACCAATAAAATAGCATGTGTCATTTATAAAATTCTCAAATTTCCATATATAAAAACTTGCTTAAAATTCTTAAAAATTAAAAAGTTAATTGGTCTTGTTAAAAAAAATTAAGTGTAAAGGAATAACAGTTTAATATCGAAAAGATTAAAAGTTGCTAGCCAAATAACAAAAGAAATTGTTAAGCAGGGTTGAAAAATTGCCAAGTGCGATGGAGAAATTAACACAGGGATTTATAATTGTAGTGATTAACTTCTATTAAGTCTCATATTTAGTCTTTAAAGCCAAATATTGGCATATATTAAATGGTGAACCTAATCCTTAAATTGCTGTATCTCAGGGTATGAAACCAAAATTTTCTAAAATGTTGAAGCAAATTTCACTCACTTTGCCTTTATTGAACCATTATTAGTTTATCCTTTAGTTAGAATGATGTTGTTATAATGTTGTTTCTGAAAAGCTTATCATAATTAGTGTTACTTCCCCACTGATTTTTATCATTTAGATTTCTACTTTCAGTGTATTTCATGAAGGACAGGAAACATTAGTATTGAATGACATGCAAAAAGTTGGAGATGTGTTAATCTTCTTTTATCAGACTGATGGAAGCAATTAAATGTGAATTTTTATCTTAGGTGAAGTTTAAATAATAAAATCTTGTATACTATTAAACTATGTATTACATCACCATCCTTTCTCTAAGTCCGGTTTAGAGGTAAAAATCCTTTCAAGTTCTGTGTCTTGAGTTTCCAACTTGCTCACCTTCTCTTGGTAAGAGTTGACCACGTTCTAGCTAGGACACGAATACTATATTCTTTCTTCCCAGGGTATTTATATAGTCACAGGAGGGCCTTAGCCTGCCTTTTGGACTTCCCTATGTGTTAAGATTCTTCTTTATGTAAGGTAAGTAGAAGAGGAAGAAATGCATCAAAAGAAGTTTTGCTGCAATTCAGCTACCTTATTGACCTTAATTTCCTCAATCAAAGAAAAGTATCTTTCTGCATTATTCATTTTAGCATCTTTTCTTTATTGTTATTTATTTATTGTATAGTCTTTTTTCCTTTTCTATCATCCATTTGATTTTTGTCAGAGATAGATTTTAACAGCTTGCACTATATTTTCCTTAAACATTAGAGAGTCTGTTAACAGATAGGTGTGGTTAAGGAAATTAGGATAATTATATTTTTATATTCATTAACATATATTGATGGATCCACTGCCATGAATAAGGACAGAGATGGTAGCAGGTTAAGATGGGTCAGCTGGATTTCATGCCTTCAAGAACCTTTCATTCCAGCATAGGACAAAAATAAGAATATACATAGTTAAAATACAAGGCTATAGATTTAAAATTGTGAAAGCTTCCTTCTGTATTTCAAAGTCACAGCAATCAACTCTGGCCCAGTAGATTTATGGTGACTTTGTGGGAGCAGCTGGCATCTGAACAACATCTTAAAAGACAGTCTTGAACTTCACTTAAATGTTTCTCTTCCCTCGTATGTTATGGAAGAAGACTACAATTCAGCTACCGTATTGACCTTAACTTCCTCAATCAAAGAAAAATAGCTTTCTACATCATTCATTTTAGCATTTTTATTTGTTTCTTATTTATTTGTTTATTTATTTTTCTAGCCTTTTTTCTTTTCTATCATCCATTTTGATTTTTGTCAGAGATAGATTTTAACAGCTTGCACTAAAATGAAACACGTACTTAGGGTAGGATCTGCTGCCTCCTGGACCCTACCCTGTGTAGATGTTTCCATTGCTAATTTTAATCTACAGTCTTTCTCCGCTATAAACCATTACTAAGAGAGTATTAGCGTTTCTAAATTCTTTGAGTCCTTCTAGTGTTTCACTGAATCTGATATTTTTGTTAAGACCTCCCCTACCCCTAAAAAAAGACAATCTAGAGTTCCTCAGCTGGAAAGGGACATTTAAGTGGCCAGGCCCAGTATATTCAGGAATGCTGACTTCTGTACAGACTAAAAGCTTTATAATGTTCAAAAAGCCCAAAGCCTAGTTTGAATAACACATAACAAGTTTTGAGTGAATGCTTAGAACTATCTGACCATGAGCCCCGTGGATTGGAAGAGAGTGGCAGGGCCACACACGTGCCCTCCTTGCAGACAAATGTCGGCCGCTTTACAGACATCAGGAAGGAGCCACAGCAGCACAGTCATTCTTGGCCTCTGTGAAGAAGATCTTCCAGTTAAAACTTTATTTAAGTCTACAAGAATCCTCTTCAAAATGCAACCAACCCATGGAATATTTTAAACCTCACAGAGAAGTCACCTTTATTTTAGCATGAAATGGCTTAAAAATCAGATTACTTTTCTTCAAATATCAGATATAATTTCCATTAAGGAAATAGAAGTCTATAGTGATTGATGGAGAGAAGTTATTTTGGCATAAAAGGAAAATGTGCTTGGGCGGAATACCAGAGCAGACAGCTATGAATTGTCAGGGGGAAGAATTTGTGGGGAGCAGAGGAGAGGGGACCTCAAAAGCTGGGAGAGAAATGCAGAAAGCAGCAATCCAAGAAGAACATTTCAACCACTTTCAGTTTCGCTACTAGCGCCCCTACAGAGTTCTGTGAATAAAAAATAATCTTACTAAAAATTGTGAACCCACTCTGAGTCATCCATGTATCTTAGCTTGATTTTTTCCCCTCAATCACGTGTCTACGCTAGACCAAGTGCACCATCTACCAAATCAAACACTCATTTTTAACTAGGCTGTAAAAATGTTACTAAGGAATGTTTGGGTCAGTGTCTACTTATAGATTCGGCTCTCATTGTACTTGAGGCAGTGTTGGTGAACTTGCATTTTCTACTGAAGACTTAGAGCATTACTGGAAAAGAGATGGCTTTGTTTCCTTTCATATTAAATCATCAACGCGGTAATTTCAAGCCTCTCCTCTGTTTTTCTGTAGAACCCAGTTCAAGGCTGTGTCCCATCGCTTACTATCCTGTGTGTTAATGATCCATTCATCTACTCCTCAACAAACTGCAAAGGTTTTGGGGAAAGAACGACTTCATTCTCCACTATCTACCTAGACTAAGTATTAACAATGAACAAATGCTGATTTTATATATCTTGACTAGTCTATATGTTGTTAGCACTATATTTAAATACCAATTTTTCGTAAGAGTTTCAGATTTTAAAACCATGGAGGATTTGCCTTTTAATTTGTTTGGTCGTTTTTTTTCCTCCTAAAACAATTAATACTTGGACAGGAAGGCTAGAGTTATCACTTCTAGATCTAAACATTCTTCATGATGAGTGGAGACAGAGGAACAGAGTGTGAGCTGCATGTAGGAATGGCCTTACTTGGTTGTCATCATGTGGTTGTATCACTTCTTTTTAATAAAAACTGGAGATGAAATTGGGAATAAATATAGACATTTGAGTTTCATAGCCACTTAACTCCCCAGTTTTGTTTTTCAAATTAGTTGAGAGGTGGTTCTTATAGCCATAACCTTAATAACATTACCATCACCAGCTTAATTGTGGCTGCTACAATGTCAAGAAACTCACAGTTAAAATGTAAAGAAACCTTAGGGATGGTTTGGTGCAGACAAGATTGATGTTGATACGGTTCATGTATCTTTAAGAATTCCATGGGATTGCACTCTGTCATCAATTTGCTTTAAGGACTATGTCTTTAAAAATGTATTGTGTGTCATTACTGAAGTACTCAACAGTGGTTTGGTTTCTGAATACTTTTAAAGCATTCTCTCTCTTCTCTGCACTACACCATACAATATATCTTAACATATTATTTTCACTTGACATTTGTTTAATATATGAGAACATATTAGAGCATATGCCTTGAAGAAATACATAAAGAGAAAAGAGAAAAAGAAATTAAAATCAAGGGTTAGAGTGAAATGGTTAAATTGATTTTTTTCCCCTTTTTTGAGGGGGAATGGAGTCTTGCTTTGTCGCCCAGGCTGGAGTGCAATGGCGTGATCTCAGCTCACTGTGACCTCTGCCTCCTAGGTTTAAGAGATTCTCCTGCCTCAGCCTCCACACTATCTGGGATTACAGGTGCCCGCCACCACACCCAGCTAATTTTTATATTTTTAGTAGGGACGGGATTCACCATGTTGGCCAGGCTGATCTCAAACTCCTGACCTCAGGTGATCCACCTGCCTCAGCCTCCCAAAGTGATGGGATTACAGGCTTGAGCCACTGTGCCTGGCCAAATTCATTCTTTACATACAAATTTATGAGAAGTCATGCTAACTAAATTAAACTATATCTAAGAGAATGTGTCTTTTCAAAACAGATTGTGAAGTTGGGTTCTGTTTCCCATATTTCGGCCATTGTTCAATATTTTGGGACTTTTATTTTGGAAACGCATTCACTGCCAACTTCTAGCCACTAAGAAATGCTCCCTACATCTACAGGCTAAGATGCCCTCCTTTATTATTACTTCTGATCAAATATTTAAGAACTAAGCTTCAAATAATATTTTTAAAATTTTTCTCAATGGTAAATTTTTTTATGTTTAAACTATGACAATCTAATTGCCATCTTTAATGGATTAAAATTGTTTATATTCAGTTTTTATTTATTTATTTTTATTTATTTACTTATTTATTTACTTTTGAGACAGGGTCTCACTCTGTCACCCAGGCTGGAGAGCAGTGGCACAATCTCACTTCACTGCAAACTCTACCTCTCAGGCTCAAGTGATCCTCCTACCTCAGCCTCCCTAGTAGCCTGGACTACAGACCCACATCACTACCCCTGGCTAATTTTTGTATTTTCAGTAGAGACGGGATTTCACCATGTTGACCAGGCTGGTCTCGAACTCCTGACCTCAGGTGATCCACCTGCCTCGGCATCCCAAAGTGCTGGGATTACAGGCATGAGCCATGTCTTCAGTTTTTAAAATATCATTAGAATTCAAATGTTGCCAGCCTTTAAGTGTGGGGTACTGTATTATGGGGGGATCCTCTTGGTAGATGTCCCCCAGGGTAGGAGGCTTGTTATAAAAGTTGGAATGGAGATAATCCTGTGACTAAGAGGTCAGAGAAGCAGTAGATGTTTTTCATCAGATTTCAAGACAATAGGAAGACAGAATGAAGAAAGAAGAAAAGGCATGAACAGCAAATATAATCTTAATAGTGTGCATCTTTTAAGTCAGGATTCTGTCTACTGTTGCCCAAAATAAATCATTATTATCTGGTGGTTGGAAAAAATGAGGACATTCCTTGGTTTTCTCCAAAAAATTATTTTAGTTTTGCTTAATTAGCCTTAAGGAGACATTAGTGACCAATACTGTATCAATAGAGAAAGTGCAAATTTATTCTCATATAGTACGGTGATGTTTTTATGCAATGTATTCACAGAATTATTTATAGTTCTTCAGTTCTAGATGACTGATAATAGGGCAAAGCTGAGATAATCCATGTTTCCATTAGTTTGGGTGGAATCTTCGTTAAGAGACTTGAGTCATACTGAACATCTTGAATTACTACCAAGAGCTGATGATCATCAAGTCTGAGTTAATCCCAGTGCTGTGTTGCTACAGAGAGGGTAACTGCAGGAGAAGCATCATCATGGGGTAGGTTTTACCATGTGGTCTGCTGAACTACATGCTCAAACTCAAACCACTTTTAAGTAATGACATTAAAAATCATATTTCCCATTTATCTGTGGAACCCAGGGAGTAAAGGATAAGGTAGAGTCTATTGAAACTGGAATGTTACTAAGTCTTAGGTGTTATATTTAATTTCCAGTTTGCTTAATGCTGGGGACAATTTTACTTTCTCCTACCTGTGAAAAAAATTATGCCAGTAAGACTTGTGACTTTTGTTTTCCCCCAACACATACCTCTACATAAAAACATTACGGGAAAAGTGATATTAACAAAAACTTTTTGGGACAATCGTAAACAGAATGTGGTCTGGTGTGACGGATATTTGGCCTCTTCACAACATTCATCCTCTGAGTACTCACCATGGATCAAATAGTCTACAGTTTCTGCAGTAGACAAGAAAGCTTTACAAGGTGTATTTTTCCACAAAGAGGTTTGTTAGATTGATAGTGAGAGGATACACCAAAGAACATGGAAATAATTTTTAGAGGAATGAGAGCAAATATTAAATTGTTGAATTAAGTCAAATAAGAAAAACAGTTCCTCCCACCTTCAGAGAGATTAGTGAGACCAGGATTTTGGAAGGCAGTTTGGCAATGGGCCTTGGAGCTCAGTGAATGGATAAAATGTGTACACAGTGAGAAGAGAAGAAAGTGTCTAAACAAAAGTTAGTTTATGTTTAATTTCGTATTTTCTCTTTACCTCGTTCTAGTCACGATGACCTGAAGCCTCTAGTCAAGAAGCAGCCAGGCCAGTTCTACTTGTTATGCTGTTAAATCCCTTCTCTTGTTAATTATGTTAATTGCAGTTGAATCTCCATCCAGATATTTGCACTACCTTAATTTCAGGTTAACGTGCCTTGAGCTAAAGAGGCAGTATTTTTTAAAATGCATCTGTAGATTTCATTTATGACAGATTTTCTATAATAAAAGTGTAGTCAAGAGTGTTGATGGAAAATTAGGGTGAAATAAATATATGACAACTGGAAAGTGTATAATCTTAAAGAGTACACATTATTTTTATTATCTCTCTTTCCCACAGGCTGATGAGGCCTGAGATACTAATATAAAAACCAAAATTAGAAACTTCTCTTCTGTGGATGTTTATTGCTTAGCCTGCAGTGCATGAAATCTTAATTCTAAAGCTCTAACTCAAAAAAACTGACATAGTTTTACCCTCTGACACGTGAAAATCAGGCCCTAATTGTTTCTGTGGTTGTGAATTATGAACAAATATACTTTCTAAGATGTATTTTTCATTTAATTTTCCTTTTCGACTTCACAATATGTCCATATAGAGAGGTTGCCCACGATTTTAACATACTCCCACCTACAAAAACACACAATCCACGCATACTTTCAAACATAAGCACACAGATTTGTAAACATATACATGAAGATTTGTTGCAACACAATTCGTTCCCAAATCTCTTTCCTGTTATGCTTATGATCAAGATCTATAACTTATCAGGGTTGATTTGTTTTGTACAAGACTGAGTAAAGCTAAAGACCAAGAACATAATAGGTGATTCTAAAATAAACTTCTCAAGAGACGTCAAGATTTAATCTCCCATATTTCAAATACTCCCAGTCGAAATCTAAACATAAAAGAACCATTAATTATATAAAAATAGAAGCATATTTGTAACTTTCAGAACTGTCTGAATACATATTGGAAGGCAGGTTATTTAGAGGATCCACACAAGACAGGAAAGAACTATTGCACAGATCATGGATGATGAAACAATTACGTGGAGAAAGTCATCTGCCGCAGGTCACCCAGATAGGGAGTGGGAAAGTGATGGCTCAGTCCTGGATCACTCTTACATCACTTTCATTCCAAAGCCAGAAAATGTTCTGCAGAAGCAGAAACCTCGACTGGGCGTGGTGGCTCACACCTGTAATCCCAGCACTTTGGAAAGCCTAGGCAGGAGGATCACAAGATCAGGAGATCAAGACCATCCTGGCCAACCTGATGAAACCCTGTCTCTACTACAAATACAAAAAAATTAGCTGGGTGTGGTGACACACGCCCATAGTCCCAGCTACTCGGAGGTTGAGGAAGGAGAATTGCTTGAACCCGGGAGGCAGAGATTGCAGTGAGCGGAGATGGCATCACAGCACTACAGCCTGGGCAATGGTGTGAGACTCCATCTCAAAAAAAAAAAAAAAAAAGCAGAAATCTCTTACTCTTTTGACATCCTAACTCCTCCTGCTACCCTCCTTTACCCTTATCCATGTATTATACAGATGTGTGCTTGTCTTAAAAATCACAAAATTTTAATGTTAGAATGGACTTTATCATGTTATTTTATTTATCAGCTGCTGAGCTGTATTCTTCTGTTTTCGAGTTCCCTTCTCTCTGAAAAATCGACAAAAATCAATAGAACTTTCAGTGCACTTGTAGGTGGGTTTTAACTTTTTTAGGCCTTAAACCCTCACAGCCTGAGCCCTAACTCATCTACTTTTCAGTTCTGGCTGAAGGAGCAGCCACCATCCAAAGGTGTAGACAAAGGTTCAATGAGCAGAAATTCTTAATTATGACATAAGAACATTAATCACTTTTACCTTATGTTTTATGATTTTGGAGAGAAAATAGTTTCCAACTTATTATTGTAACCATAAGTATTAATATTTGTTTTATTAATAACAGTGTAGGACCTTAATTTATAGTTTAGCCATTCACATTGGAGTCTTTAATCTCTGCTCTATTCTGAATGTATATATAGTATTAAGGGTCCATTTTTATTTCTCTCCACATATAGTGATTTATGTTTCTCTGCACCCTCTACTAAATAACCTGGCCTTATTCCATTATATATTTAGTTTCCATATATATATATACATATCTGTCTGAGGATTTTCAATTTCATTCCGTTGGTCAATGTATCTGTTCTTGCTGTTGTAACAGACTACTGCTACTACTACTACTACTAAATTATTATTATTATTGCTTTTCACTATTTCTGAACAGCTTTTTAACAATATAGGTTATTAAGTTATTGTTTTAAGTAGATTTTATATAGAGATTCATATACATATTGAGCCTATGTTTTTATTAGAATATTTCATATAGAGATTCATATACATACTGAGCCTGTTTTTATTAGAATATTTTATATAGAGATTCATAGACATATTGAGTCTATGTTTTAATTAGAATATTTTATATAGAGATTCATGTACATACTGAGCCTATGTTTTTATTTTCTTGCATGTTTTTTAAGTGATCTTGAAATCAACATTATACCAACCTGATAAAAAAGAGTGGAAGTTACTGATTTTTTCTCATTTGCAGGAGTACCTCTGTAAGATGTAAATTGGATAAACGTTTAACATTTGAGAGAAATCTATCATACAACAATCTGATTCTGAGACTCCAATGATCATATTTTATGTTTAAAATGTCCATTTCTCTATGCAATCTTTCCATTTTATTTGCCCCATCTAATATTTTACGTTTCCAAACAAGTACAAACAAAATTCATCAAATCTTGCATCTTCTAAAATATATCTTTGTTTCCTATCTTCTATGTTTCGATTATTTCTTTGAAGTTTTTAAAATTAATTTGTGCTTAGTTTCGAACCATGAAAAATGAACCCATTCAAAGTCATCAAAGTAAAAGTAATCATGTCTTAGGCACACAGTTGTCAGTAATCTGATTTTAACCCAACAGACTATATACATATTTGAGACAGGGTCTTGCTCTCTTGCCCAGGCTGGAGTGCAATGGCACAAACATGGCTCACTGCAGCCTTAACTTCCCAGGCTCAAGGGATCTTCGCAAGTAGCTGGGGACTACCTGCACATGCTACCACTCCCAGCAAATTTTTGTATTTTTTGTAGAGGTAGGGTTTTGCCATGAGACCAATTGTATGAGTCAAGATGTAGATGGCACATTAGTTCACTTCATTTCAATTAAGGTTTCCTGAGCCTCTACTTTGTAACATAATATAAGCAAGGTGCTAAGTCTGTGCTACAAACAGCAGTCATCCTATCCAAACCATACATTTGTAAGTAAAGCAACAATGGGAAAAGCTATGGAAACTGTGGGGGACGGGGGCAGAAAATTATGCTCACATTTTCCGATGAGCACCCAGTGGATCCTCCATCACCATGCTCTTTTTATGGATGTCCTTTGCTGTGTCCCTTCCACTCCATCCTTCTAGAGAGATCTGGATGTGGAGGCCTATGTCAGGCATAATGAGGCCTGAGATGCTGTTAGAATTTTACGGATAAGGCTAATTATGTTAAAATTTTTTCAATCCACAAAACAAAACTTAGATCTTGACCTGCACAAAATGTAGCTAGCTCCTCTGTTGAGAAACACTGACACCAGATCTATTAACACATTTCCTATGCTTACTTTATGTTTTTAAACTTTGCTACTATTTGGTGATGACATCACCAACTATGATGAATATAAATGTTCATTTTCAGAGATATTAAAGGTATCATTCTCTTATTTCTGATAATTAAATAATAAATGTGGAGATACACACACACATACACATGGTTTCTATAGTTTTTTTCAGACAAACCTGCTAAAACCTCATAAGCATCGTAATTATTATTAACTACTAGGAATGATATCTACATTCAAGGAAAGCGTAATTTAATTTAAGTAGACACATTGAACGATGCAAGTATGGATACTTCATGCAAACAAATGCTTTTATACTTACTCAAAATAAATAGTGGTAAATCCACACATAAGCTTATGACAAGGTCTTCAATTATCTTATTTTGCTTTGCTTTTAGCTGTCAGAATACTCAAACCCCTACACACTGAGTATTAGATTCATCTGGAGATCTAATTTGAAAATGCATTCAGGGCTTTTTCCCTAGATATGCTGAGGAAGACTGGAGTGGGCCCAAGAATTTGCATTTTTCACAACATGCAAGGTGATATTGAATTTATTCTTAGTAGATCTTCTAACTAAAAATAAGTGTAACCCTCTGCAATTAACAGAATAATGTCAATAGCTCCATTGTGGGATTCAACAGAGGGATGACAATGTGGCCCAACCACCTTGCATAGCTTTAGGACATAACACTACTCTTGTTCAATAGTAGACTGCCATTCGTAAGTGACATGTTGGCCATTCTCTGAATACACCATTCTCTTTGGCATCTTTGCACTGCCCTTCCACCTTTACAGTTTAGAAATTGGCCACTTACTTTTCAAGATCAAGTTCCAATAAAATTTCTTCTAAGAAGAGTGCTGCCTATTTCCAAATTTAAATGAATTAAATTGACGATTGAGGAACTCTGAAAATTATAGTACATTTGTTTCGTAATGTACTCTAAGATCATTCTGATAACGTTCCAAGTGGTTCCAAAGGCACTATGAAGTGGTATGAGACTCGAGTTTCAAATCATAAAAGTGTATTCATTGTTCACCTGGTATCTTTTTTATTTTATACCATGAGTTTTATGTAATGAATTATTTGAATCTTTAAGAATTTTTCACGTGGATTTTAATAATGTGCCAAATCACACACAAAAAAATTTGACTAAACACTTCTGAGCATTGTTCATTGATACACAGTTAAAATACAAATAGTTTAGATAGGAGGAAAAGTCAGTATAAAGAAACAAAATTTTTTTTAAAAGCTCAACATTTCTTAGAAGATTTTACTTCTCATATGTACTGGTGTAATTCTCTCTTAATTTAAACTGTTATAATTTTATCAGATGTTGATTGTGTGCATGTGCTCTGTGTGTGTGTGTGTGTGCACGTGCCTGTGAGAGAGAGAGATATCTGATGTGTATTCCTAAGTTTACAAGATTCCGAACCTTTTCATTTATAGATAGATCAGAGGCTAATGTTTTTGGTAGAGGGATCTTAATGAAGCTTAAAATCTAAATTTCTGTGAAAAGGTACCATCTGGTTAATCTGCTTCAACTAGCGGTGAATACACAATCATTACCCAAATGGGTGAAGGCCTGGCTGCCTGTAGTCTCCCTTAAAGGTTAAGGAGTGATATATGGGTGTTAAATAAAGGCTTATCAGGCTACTGTACATCAGAGCACTGATAAAACTTGCTCAGGAAAGCACCAAATGAAACAAGGACCTATTCAGAAATGTTAGTTTGCAGATATGCTGTTACAATGGAACTCATCTAAATGACAGCATGGCTTAAGTGCGGAATTTTTACTCTCAGGTCAGGAAATTCTAAGGCAGAAACTAAAGCCTATCTTAACTCTTGAGATGTGGCCAGAATTCAGGTTGTTTTTCTACTGCGTGCTGGGTTTCTCAGACATGTGAATTTTGGGAGATAAGAACAGAATAGCATATTAGCTCCAACATGTGGCACTTGTCAGATTAACAAAAGGAGTGGGAGGCTTCGTACAAGTCTCCATTTTCCCTGATACAGTTTCAAGTTGAGAACAGTATAATGTTCATATTTTACATCCTGATGAGAAAATGGGTAAGAATAAAAGGTGTGTGTAAGAGTCGTAGAAACAGAATCTGTTTCTTTCCACTTTTTATAGCAATAGGATCTAAAGGCACTCTTAAAGCTCACTTCAAGACCACAAGGCCTTGCTTTTGTATTTTGTTTTGTTTTCCATTTAACTCTTTGCTTTAAAAAAAAAATCTTTATTTTTTCCTGTTATTTAATGCCAAGGTGCCTTTAAAAGGTATCTGATCCCTTCACGGAAATACTAAGGTATGTGATTTTGCATAAATAATCAGAGAATGGAACCTCTTAAGTTAATTGTGTCTTTCTCACTAATTCCCATCAAGAGCATGAAAGCTACTACTTAGGTGATCTTTCAGATGATTAGTCTAGTCATCCAGGAAGTCTTTTTCATTATCTAATCTAAGTCACTCTAGCTATAATTCCCCCTTGTTCTGTTGTGGTAGAGAAACGAGCCTATTTCCACACTGACGGCAGTGGGAGTGAAGTTGTAGTATGTTTTGTAAAATACTGAAAGCAAACAAGGAGGGAAGCAGCTTAACATGTTTTTAATCATTTATGCACTAATATTGTATACAATGTATGTGTATGCATGTGTAAAGAAAGAAAATGCACTGCATATAACACAGCAAGATGTTGTATTTATATATTGCTCAGGCAGAGAATAACAGGCTGGATTAATTCACTCAACTTGTTTGTACTGAGTAACGTACACTGAGTTATCAATAAACAAATTCCCAAAATTGTATTATTGTGGCCTCATTTGAGACTCTCATAATTGTACATGTATTGCATTTATCACAAAAGTTATATGTGAACATATAGTGAACAGTTAAAACTTGCATGAACAAATCTGTAGTGAGCCATTTCTAAAGATAGTTTTCCAGATGAAACAGCCACTATAGCTCTGTAAAGTGATAGGAAATAAATCAATCCCATCTTAGCCACTCTAGTCAAATAATGGTGGTAGCCTAGGATGACACTGACATCAGCATCAGTTATTCCAATAACTGCATAATCAATATTTATGGGCTTAATCAAGAGAGACATGGCACCTGGATTTGCTGCCTGTGAAAGGGGAGGGCAATGTCAAGGTGGATTTGGTGAGTCAAGGTGGGGAAAGCGGTATAAATCAGCAGTAAAGTCAGCAAGCAATCTGCTCAAGATCCACAATATTGGCTGGTTTATAGAACACAGCTTCATTCTTTGTCTGTGAGGGAATGTCAATGCTTCCATTTGGACTAGTCAAAAGAATTCTTCAGCTTTTTAGAATTGAAAAAGATTATAGACAGTTTGTATTTGGTATTTTTTATAAAAGGCATATAAAAAATGAAAGGCATAGTTTCTGTCTTGGAGAAGTTTTGAATCTTGTTGATGAGGCAAGAAATGTAAAGGAAGCAATTATAAGCAGGGTTTGAATCCCGCCTGTATCACTAATTTGTTGTGTTGTATAAATCAATTCTTGTACCTAGTCCAAAATAAAACCAACAAACAAAAAGTCTACACTGGCTCCACATTCCAACTAAATTTCCTAATTCAATGGTTCCATAAAATGTCAGTGAATATGTTCCAGAAAATAAGAGTCAAAGAAATTTCAAGAAGGAAGGAAAAGATGAGTCAGATGTGGGAAAGAAGGCTTGGATTAGCAAGCATTTGATTGATATTAAAAGCAAAGATAAGAATTTCCTGATAGAGAGGTGGGGAGAAGTGAGGGCTCTTACACACACAAAAAAATGAAGGCAATAAGAGAACAAACACAGGTGAAGAATGAGCATGAGGGGATCATCTGAATTTGAGAAGATGAGGTCAATTTCTGGAAATGGAAGTTCTGCACAGAGTATCAGATCAGTTTACGGAATGTCATGGACACTGAAATAACAAGGCTGGGTTTGAAGCCTTTGAAAATTTCAATCAGGAATCCTTTCCTATCTGACCCAGAGAAAAGGGGTGTTTGGCAAATGTTCATCTGAAGCGGGGCAGTGGGGGGGCAAGATTAAACTGGTAGCTGTTATTTCCAGATATGACCCAGTCCGTAGAGTGTTTGATTAAAAAACAAAATCAAATGCTAACATCAGCAGGGCCACAACAAACAGAAGATTTACAGTCTCCTGAAATTGCAAAGATCTGGAAGAATAGATTTCACATGGCAAGAGTTGACAGAAGCCGAGTCGGTTCAGCTTTCCGCAGCACCCCTTATCTCCAGATTGTTGTGACTGAAGCTGGCCTGCTCCCCAAAGTCAGCCTGGAACAGGAAAGTGTTTGCATCAGAGGGTCCATAGGTGGAAGAGTGCTTTAGAAAACTCCTGTCAAGGTCTCGTCCTGAGTTGAGAAGACCCTCATTTAGAACGAACATGGAAGGAAAGGGTTGTATTTGTATGTGAGTTTTGTTTTGAAAGCAGAATCAGTATATTAATAATTGAGACTGAATGAACTACTCTAGGAGGTAAAGGAGAGGAACTAGCTTACACAATGAGGAAGCCTAAAAATATTGTTTGTGAGCCAGATGCGGTGTCTCACACCTGTAACCCCAGCACTTTGGGAGCCAGAGGACGGCAGATCATCTGAAGTCGGGAGTTTGAGACCAGCCTGACCAACATGGCAAAACCCCGTCTCTATTAAAAATACAAATAAAAAAAGTTAGCCAGTAATCCTAGCTACTTGGGAGGCTGAGGGAAGAGAATCTCTAGAACCCAGGAGGCAGAGGTTGTAGTGAGCCAAGATTGCGTCATTGCACTCCAGCCTGGGTAACAAGAGCGAAACCCTGTCTCAAAACAACAACAACAACAAATTGTTTGTTTATATTAAAAATAAAAAGTATGGCTGGGTGTGGTGGCTCACACCTGTAATTTCAGCATTTTGGAAGGCCAAGGTGGGAGGATCGTTTGGGCCCAAGAGTTTGAGACCAACCTGGGCAACATGGAGAGACGCCATCTCTACAAAAAATTAGAAAGTTAGCCCATTGTGGTGGTGCACACCTATAATCCTAGTCTACTAGGGAGGCTAGGATGGGGGAATCACTTTGTCGTGGTGTCTAAGACTGCAGCAAGCTGTGACTGTGCCGCTGTACTCTAGCCTGGGTCAGAGAGCAAAACCCTCTCTGAAAAAATAAAATAAAAATAATACTTTTGAAAATCCTCAGATAACAGACTCTTACCTGCATCAGTTTAGTAGTATAATATGTAATAAATTAGAAATATTAATTTTATTTGTGTTTGTCACTCAAAATTTTAGGTACACACAGATTGACCCAGAAAATACACAAATGCCAAATCCAAGAATATTGTCCTGCTCCATGTCTAAATTACTTTTGAGTATGCATATTTATTTTCTAACTTATTATAAGTTTTCAAAATATAATATGTTCTTAATAACCTATATTAAATAACTCAATGGTAAATACAAGTTATCACAATATATTGAATATGGATTGGTCAAGAGTTCCCTTTTTCATAAACAGATTTCAATTCTCATGCTAGTTTGGAGAACTGAAAATAAATATGCTTGGTAGAAAACAATCTAAGTGAGACATTATTACTGAAATATGTCTGAAGGTATGGTACTAATGCTGAATCAGGGATGTCATTTTTGAACATGAAGAGCTACTAAATTTAACTGAATTTGGACTGGGAAAGTTTGCCAATGATCCTCTAGGTACTAGTTTAGTTGCATGGCTGAATGACCCAGTTATTTGCCAAAGGAGAGGGAAATGATATGTACCTTAATGTCAAATCATATGCTATTTATTATAATTATATTTTGTTTGTTTTAACTCTTACGTGAATTGTGAATTTCTACAAATCAGAAAATTGTTTACTAATATTTGTTTGTACCACTGTGCTTAATTCAAAACCACCTAAAGAGTGATTTCTGAAATCAACCCAATGAATACACGATTGGTAGATTTAAAAAATGATTTTACACTGTTTCTTATTTAGTTTTTAACTGTGATCCCAAGATCTGAAGATTTTTTCAAAAAATATAACAGATTTCTGAAACTGAGTAAATTTGCTTCAATTGTCTATTAGAAGTTTTGAAGTACAAACAAAACAAACAAAAATAAAATAAGTAAAACAAGGTACAAAATCACGTTGCTTCTCAGTTTCCAGGAAACTTTGCATTTGCAGTACGTTTATGTAGACAAAACAAGTCCACAATAGTTTAACCAGACATTCACAGCAGGTGATTCCAAGATCATGGGCAGGATTTGGTTCCTGTTTATTTTCTGAGTTGTCTTGGATGCTCTCCTTCCACTTATGTCTTCTTCTCCATCTCATATATCATGTCTTATTTCAATTCTTCTGACAGCATGTCAGGCGTTAGCAGCAGAATAATCTGTATGCACAGTGGGAGAGAGAGGTAGACCAAATGCACATTGAATAAAAAACAAGAAGTTTCCAGCAGTTGATACATTATTCTCCCTAGCAAAGGGATAGATTTGCTAGGCATATGGAGACTTGCTCACAGATCAATAGAGAGAACTTTGAAATATATGGCCATCCTGTGAAAATTTATATCTTGACTGAGGATATGTTTTGATAGTATAAGTAATATTCTCATAAAATTTTTGGAGTGACACATGAGGAATGAAGAAAATCATGATATAAAAAGCACATGTTAAGTCCTTGCCAATGATTGAGCCATCCTTTTGCCTTATAAAGACATTGATTTTCATTCCATCCTGATCTCTTATAGTAGTTGACTTTTATGTATCTTGAGAATTCCTCTGAGAATAAAACACAGCTAAAATTAGTGCAATGAGCTTAAGTTAGGGGAAAACAAGATATCCTGGATCTTGGATAAATATACTTGGTTTGACTAATTTGTTAAGATCTACCCACTGAGGATATCATTTTCCTTACCAAAATATAATGCAAACCTTTATTTGATTTATTTTTTCTTAACCTCGGAGCTTCTAGGATAGACTAAAAAAGACATTCTGCTAGTCCTGTTTTTAATATGTTTCCATAAATTTTAACATTTCTTTCAAATATTTACCCACAAAGCTCATTGTTGATGTATCAGCTAAGGGGGGCAAGTCAGAAGAGACCTTGTAATGAAGTTTCCTCTTCTTTTTCTTATATTTTTAAAGGAGAAATGGTTTCTGAATTATCCAGTAGACCCCTGAGAACTCAGCAAGTGATTCCAAATTAAATTCAAAACCTTCCAAGATGACATTTTCCTTCAAAAAGTCCAGTATATAACCTTACCAATTGGATTAAAATCAAGCTTCTTCATGATAAAATATAAATCATTAAATTGTGAAACCAAATATAGCTCTATTAATTAAAATGTAATGGTAAGAATAGGAAAAAGTGTTAATGTAAATTAGAAAGAAATTACAAGTGTGAACAGTTGAGGAAAATTCCTTATATTTCCAAGGTCTGTGTGTCAGAAGTTCAATATCACTATAACCTTTTGATAAGTCTTAGTTAATAAATAATTTATTATTATATTTTATTCATCCTTTAATATTGCTTTTTAAATAAGTTGTCTTCATTCATAGCTATCTTTAAAATCAATAGAATCAGTTAACATATACATAACATACAGTAGAAAGTATATAGTATTTTCTGGTTAGAATATTACGTTGATTTAAGACTTAATTGCATTCTGTAAAATTTAGGTTGGATCGTTCCACAAAGTCCACTTTTGGAAGAAAAATGATGATTAAACAATTCAACAAAGGTAATTTAATGATATTAGTTTAGTTGACAAAACAAAATTTTATTGTGAAAGCCATTCTTATCGTTGCTTTAAAAAGGGAAAAATGGCTGGGCACTGTGGCTCACTCCTATAATCTCAGAATTTAGAGAGGTCAAGGTGGGTGGATCATTTGAGGTCAGGAGTTTGAGACCAGCGTAGCCAACATGGCAAAAACCCGTCTCTGCTAAAAATACAAAAAAAATGGACCAAGCATGGTGGCTCATGCCTGTAATCCCAGCACTTTGGGAGGCCGAGGAGGGCAGATCACCTGAAGTCAGGAGTTCGAGACCAGACTGATCAACATGGTGAAACCCCGTCTCTATTAAAAATACAAAAATTAGCCAGGCATGATGGTGAGCCCCTGTAATCCCAGCTACTTGGGAGGCTGAGGCAGGAGAATTGCTTGAACCCAGGAGGTGTAGGTTGCAGTGAGCCGAGATCACACCATTGCACTCCAGCCTGGACAGCAAGAGCAGAACTAACTAACTAAATAAATAAAAATTAGCCAGGTGTAGTGGTGCACGCCTGTAGTCCCAGCTTCTAGGGAGGCTGAGGCACAAGAATTGCTTGAATCTGGAAGGCGGATGTTGCAGTGAGCCGAGATTGAGCCACTGCACTCCAGCCTGGGCAACAGGGGAAATAATAACAAGTGTAATCACATATTTTAGTTGCTATAGTGTGTTTATTACACAAGCATGTGATGATTTATACTTAATCATAATTTATTGGTTATACTAAAAATAGAGGTACAATGGCCTCACAGAGGATGCAATGAACATATATTATTTTTGCTAATTATATTTTGTGAGTAACTGCCTTTACATTTCCTTGGTTTTGAACTTAGTCATGCTATAAACAACTGAATAATTTTTGATGTTATAGTTTCAAAATATTTGAAATTATCTAATGGTTCTTAGATCATACAATAAAAATTATAAAACATTATATTAAAAAATGTATTAATATTACAAAATCTTACAATAAAACATAATAATACAATGTTATTGTGGCATGTGTTTCTTTTATATGAAAGTCAGAATGAGAAAATCTGGTTATTTGTTCTTTTTTGTAAGATTTTACTAAATTACAATGCTCTCAATAATATGAAGACATAAAATTTACAAACAAGTTGATAATTTCCTACAGAATTAACGACACTCTGAAGTTTACCCCTTTGATATTACAGCTGTTTATTATGTACATAACTCTTTTTTTATTTTGAGTGGGGGTTAGTTTGATATCTATAATTTTACAGTAAAATTATATTCATTAACAAAATAAACACTTTTTATAACACTTCAATGACTGGCTCATCCACCAAAGAAAATAATAAAAATTATGCTATCTCATCAATAATTTGCAGATATCTCAACTCCCTTATTTTTTCTTGTACTGTAACACTATAAATAAGTAACAATATTGATTGCTAAACAGTAAAATGATTATTTACTGTATTTACATTTAGCTTGCTATTTTTGTATTGGAAATTTCCTCAATTTGCATGCATTGCAATCACATTCTTTAAAAATATGAGATTTCTTGATTGTCTGTAAAGTTGGCATTTTCATCTGAATTATTAAACAAGTAACCAGGATATAACTTTTTTTTTTCATTTAAAATTAGACAGGACATCTCTCTTAGTTTCATTTTCAAAATTCTGGATACTTCTAAAACGATGTGAGCAATACTAGAGGGTAGATGGTAAATCTAGACTTTGGAATACCAATTAGATGAGCTGTTCCATTTGGCCATTCTCTGTAATACAGTTTCAGGGACTCGAACATTCTGATTTGAAAAACAAGTATGAACAGTTAGACATAATGTGATTTAAACAAAGAGTATTTACGTATAATCCTAAATTACAAAATTATTTGATAACAACTTTAAACAATCATATCTTAATATATATAACCTTACTTATATATTTATTATTTAATCATCTGTCTTTCTTTCCAAAAATGTTGAAAAATAAGTCGGTTATCTTTTCCCTCACTTGGGGATCATGATAATTTTCTCTTGGAGAAATGTGTGGTTTCTTTTGTGGCAGATCTGTGAGCTCAAATGTCTTAGGTTTAATCTAAGAAATTCCTAGAGCGTTACTCTCAGCCATGAAAGCTTTTTGATAGGAGTGAACTGCAGATGATCTGGCTTTGGAACATTACCAGTAACTTTCACAGAATTTTCTTCATGAAAGGCAGAATGTCAGTGCTGTTGCTAAAATTTCTGGTTTAAATATTTTTTTTTCTTTTTCCAGTTGAAAATACAGGGCAAACACTACTATTCAGAAACGTTAAAAATTCTTTCTTTTATTCTCATTTTAGGGTTCAATATCAATGGATGGAAGTAAAATAGTGTACACGTCACTCAAAATAATCAATATATTGAGAACTGATAGCCTTACTTTCAGTTCTCAGTTCTGCTTTTATTTAAGCCTTATTGACTATTCAGATTTTTTTTTCTACCCGATATAGAAATTGAGAAGGTGATATTCCTTCCAGTTGTAATCATCCACATTTCTGTGGTGTAAAGTCACTGTATTATTTTTACTTCCAACTTTTACTATGCATCAACTGCATGCCAGTTACTGGTGAGTGCTTCACATTAACAATGGCATTAAAATTTCAAAATCCTCAGTTGAGGTAGATAGGGCTAAAAATGACAGAGAAATCAAGCAATTTCCCAAAGGTCACAGAGCCCAATAAGAAACATAAACAGAATAGCATAGGAGTCAAATCAATGACCAAGATTTTATTTGTACGATCACTTTTTAAACCGTAATACAAGATCTTAAACCGAAACTGATGGCTACTTAGCTTAATGTTGTGAAGAGAATGAACACAGAAAGAAAGATGAGATACACACATACACACACACACACACACACACACACACTACACTGCATTCTACTAAACAGATACTCCTTCAGGTGACAATTGGCTAGTCTTTGAAAAATTAATTAATTAATTATTGTTTTTTTCTTTTTAAGCAGAGTCTTTCTCTGCAGCCAAGACTGGAGTGCAGTGGCGGGATCTGGGCTCACTGCAACCTCCACCCCAGGGATTCAAGTGATTCTCATACCTCGGCCTCCCAGGTAGCTGGGATCACAGGCATGTGCCACCACAGTTGGGTAATTTTTTCAGTAGAGAAGGGGTTTCACCATGTTGGTCAGGCTGGTTTCAAACTCCTGGCCTCAGGTGATCCACCTGCCTTGGCCTCCCAAAGTGCTGGGATTAAAGGCTTGAGCCGCTGCTCCCAGCCTGGCTGGCCTCTCTTGATAGAACAGTTAAGTTATAAAAGCAAATGAGAAATACTTTTTTTTTTTTTACAACTTTCCCTTTGGGACAAAATGGTGAAATTATAGCTACCTACCATTGACTAGACAAAACTCTGACTGTGTGTTTTGCTTTGCATTTGTTATATTTAACAATCGACTCTAGAAAACCTTGTCAAGTGTCTTTTGTTATTACAGAATCTGGAAGCTCCAAGCAAATATATCACTCTTTTCTATCCATTAGGAGAAGCACCATTATCCCGATCTGTATTTTCAACTTTTTGGGCTTCAAATGATTGAAGTAAATTAATATTTGTATTTTAATATTTATCTAATGAGTTTTCTAAGAAATTCAACTTACTAAGTGCTTAATGTCAACGTCATTCAAACACAAAGTGTATATACTACATTTTATTATGGATTCATTAACAGAGAGAGTCATGGAAAATATAAATACTCATAATTTATAATTTACAACTCTCCACATTTTACATATTTTTAAAAATGGAAATATATATATTATACATACATACACAAACTTAGATATGAGGTACAAAAATATATAGTGTAACTTACTAATAAAATCAATGTATTGTATGAATTGTCAAAACTGTATATTTTTGCTATACTAATTCAACTCTTTTGTGCCATATTATGTTAAAATCACTTATTTGTTTATCGAGATGTCAAAGCTAGTTTACTCAGTAAAATACTTTGGATATTTACAGCCTTTATATGATATAATACTTGAAACAAATCATATGCAATTCATGTTAAATACAATGTAATCCGAATGTATTCTTTGAAACATTTGTTTCAGTACCTGTATTCAGTATAAATATACTGAAATAAATGGTAGACACCTGGAGCAATCCTTCTGTTAGCCCTTCTCACGTTGTATTGAAATGATTTCTATCCAAGTTTAAATGATCTTTAGTCTCTGCTCCTATGGGTAATGTCATACCATGCCTCTACAACTAAAATTTATCCCAGTACTGACAAATAATTGGTGCTCAATAAATATTTGTTTTAGCTGGTTGAAGAGGCAAGACTTTCCAATTAATAATAGAAATGAAAATTTTACAGGATTTTCCAAATAATTAGAATCAGAGAGAGAGAGATTGAGATCTCAGGCACATCAACCTTATGGATAAATGGAGGGTTTTAGAAATGAACTGACAAACTTATTCTAAATTGCTTAGCTCTTCTACTCTGCTAATTCTCAGGACAGAAGAAAAGACTTGACATTTATCAAGTGTCTCTCATGTGAAACACTCCACACAAGGCAATTTTCACTCTTTATTCTTTTTAGTACCAATAGGTATTAGATAGCACTGCACGGTTAGCTGCATCTGATTATCCATCTAATTCTTATCCTTTGAAATATGTCCCTATAGGGCAATGGCAAACTGAAGCATTTTGAAATTTTACCATATGACAGTTGTAAAAAGTAAGTTTACTACTTTTAAACATTCCATTGTATTTTGTTTTCTGATATTTATAATCTCATATGAATGATTTTGTAGGTGATTAATGATTATAACAAAGTATACCATTGAACTTAATTAGTGAATATGAAATCATAATCTGGTGTATATAGACTTTTAGTAATACAATAGCATTTTAGGAGGAATTATATTATGAGATAAATGGCAAGGATAACAAATTCTGTCCTATTTTAATGATTTAGGTCACAGTTTTACTAGTAGCAGAAACAATTCTGAAAAAAAAAAAGAAAAAGAAAAGGTCTGGTCAGATGTGATGGTTCATGCCTGTAATTCTAACACTCTGAAAGCTGAGGCTGGAGGTTGGAGAATTGTTTAAGACCAGGAGTTGGACCTGGGCAACTTAGTGAGTCCCAATCTCTACAAAATAAATAAATAAATAAAATAAAAATAAAATTAAAAATAAATTTTAATTTAAAACAATCTGAGAAAATGAGAAATTGTTGACTGGTACCCTGGATAATTTTACACCTGATTTCAATTTCTCTTACATTTCTTACTTTTAAAATTATTCTTGAAAATTTCAGAAGCAGCTTCACACTTAATTTTCATGATCATTTTCAATGTTTCTTCCAAAAAGTGATATAAATGGTAATTATTTTATGTGGCATAGTTCTCTAGTTGAGAAGACACAATGCTTTTACCCCCACCCATAAAATATGGATAAATAGCTCTTTTTCATGTGAGCACATCTTTCAAGAATCATTTGATATGTTTATTCTGAAATAGAACCTTAATAACTCATTTATATTTCCTTACATCCAATTTGATTCTGCATTACGAAGTGCTTAAATACTATAGTATAATACATTGCTTGAGTATAGTCTCTAACATCCCTCAAACTGGCATCAAAATAATTTACTTTTCCTAAGATTACATAGTCACAAAAATATTCATTAAAGTTAAAAACATTAGATCTGGAAATACAGCTTTTCTGTTTAAACTGATCATTGTACTCTATTTTCTCTTTTTGTAATCATAATGATTAGGTATAATTCACAAGTTATTTTAAGTTCACAAATGAGGAATACATTTTGTTTTATAAAAACAAACAATAATTGTTAAGTTAGTATTTATCACAGGAGGAAGGGCCTTGATTCAACGATCCCTGCCAAGTTGCACGTCTCCAGTCCTACTTAGACATATATTACTTATTTGTGTAATGTTAAGTGTGCCTTCCCTACAGAGTATATTTTTGAGGGCTTTATTTTTTACAGCTTTATTTTTGAGCACTTACACTCATAGATTTCCATCATATGATTGCATTTTACAGTATGATATGAACATGTTCATAATGATTTCATTTGAATCTATTCACAGTTTATGTATATACTCCATGAAACTGTTATACTTTTAATATCAATTATGTGATATTCTCAAATTGTGATTGATTATTCCAGTCAATTGTTGAGAGATGTTCCTCACTCTTAGTAACAATTTCCACACCCTGGAATTCATAATAATAACAAGAGACATTTAGATAGTGTGATGGTTAATACTGAGTGTCAACTTCATTGGATTGAAGGACACAAAGTATTGATCCTGGGTGTGTCTGTGAGGGTGTTGCCAAAGGAGATTAACATTTGCATCAAGTGGGCTGGGAAAGGCAGCCCCACCCTTAATCTGGGTGGGCACCATCTAATCAGCTGCCAGCGTGGCCAGGATATTAAGTAGGCAGAAAAACATGAAAAGGCAAGACTGGCCTCATCTTTCAGCCTACATCTTTCTCCCATACTGGATGCTTCCTGCCCTTGAGCATCGGATTCCAAGTTCTTCATCCTTGGGATTTGGACTGGCTTCCTTGCTCCTTGACTTGCAGACGACCTATTTTGGGAGCTTGTGATTGTGTGAGTTAATATTCTCTAATAAATTCTCATATATGTACATATATAATATATACATATATGTGTATATTTTAAAATATCATTTGTATTTATATAGACAGGTATAGAGAGAGGTATATTTATAAATATTTGAATTTGTTGGATTTTTATTTATTTATATTATTTATATTACTTGTCTATTTTTAATTATTTTATTTCAATAGCTTTTAGGATACAAGTTTACATATATATACTATATATATTTTATATATACTATATATTCTAGATATCTATCTAGATATATGTATACTACATATTATATATACGTTATAGAATATATATACATTATATATATTCTATTAGTTCTGTCCCTCTAGAGAACACTAATATGCATAGTAACCCACAGTATTATTATATACATTATCTTTTTTAAGCCATACCACAAACCTATGATGTAGTTGTCCTTTTTCCTAGTTTATAAATGAGAAATCTGAGGATGACAGAAGTTAAGCCATTTGCTTGAGATTTTTTAGCTAATAAATGACCAAGACAGAAATTAACTTCTGTCTATAAAATGTTATTTTCATTAATGTTTAATATCAGCTACAATAAACAGGATATTTTATGCACAGACTGGGATGAATGTGAAATGCAGACTTTAAAGAAATTGATCTACTGTTATTTATATTCCAGGGAAGAAGAAAAATGATTATGTTTTTCTCAGATTGTTACTTCACAAATGGTACAACTTTTTATTTGGGGATATTATGACAAGAATATATGGGCTCTGGCTGAAGTGGAAGGGCTTTGGACTACATGTCAAGTTTTATTTTGATAGTAAATATTGTGTCCAACAGTTCCCATCCTTTAGCGTATTTAAATCCAGGCTTACCCCTCTGTGATTACAGAAGATTTATATCCTGAACTTGATAATGGGAAATTAACTAAATGATTTTCAATACAATGGCCATTAGCTTCTCAAAGGGACTAAAAAAATTAATGTGAAAGCACACATTTTTATGGACTACAAATGATAATTTTTGATGGTCTCATAATTTAAATAAAGAGATATATTTATAAATATCATTTGCATTTGTTGTTGGATTTTTATTTATTTTTATTACTTATTTATTTTTAATTTTTTTATTTCAATAGCTTTTGGGATATAAGTGTTTTTTGGTTATATGCATGAATTTTATAGTGGTGAAGTCTGAGATTTTAACACAGTCATTGAAATACCATACATTGTATCCAGTATGTAATTTTTTGTCCCTCACCAAACCTTCCTCTTCTGAGTTTCCAAAGTCCATTATATTTCTCTTTATGATTTTGCATACCCAGAGCTCCCACTTATAATTGACAACATACAGTATTTAATTTTTTATTCCTGAGTTACTTCACTTAGAATAATGGCCTCCAGCTCCATCCAAGTTGCTGCAAAAGACATTATTTTTATGGCTGATTAGTATTCCATGGTGCATGTATACCACATTTTCTTTTTTTGTTTGTTTGATTGAGATTGAGTCTCACTCTGTCCCCAAGTCTGGAGTGCAGTGGCATGATCTCGGCTCACTGCAACCTCCACCCACCAGGTTTAAGCGATTCTCCTGCTTCAGCCTCCCAAGTAGCTGGGATTACAGGTGCATGCCAGAATGCCTGACTAATTTCTGTATTTTAGTAGAGACGGGATTTCACAAACTTGGCAAGGCTGGTCTTGAACTCCTGACCTAGTGATCCACTTGCCTTGGCCTCCAAAAGTGCTGGGATTACAGGCGTGAGCCATTTGGCCCAGACTATACCACATTTTTTTTTATCTACTCATTGGTGGATAGGCATTTAGTTTAGTTCCATATTTGCAATTGTGAATCGTGCTGCAATAAACATACATGTGTAGCTGTCTTTTTATTATAAGGACTTGTTTTTATTTGGGTAAATGCACAGTCGTGGGATTGATGGATTAAATAGTAGATCTACTTTTATTTCTTTACTAAATTTCTATGTTGTTTTCCATTGAGGCTGTACTAATTTACATTCCTACCAGCAACGTTGAAGCATTCCCTTTTCACCGCATTCACACCAACATCTATTATTTGTTGACTTTTTAATTATTGCCATTTCTGCAGGAGTAAGGTAATATCTTATTGTTGTCTTAATTTGCATTTTCCTGATGATTCATATGTTTGTTAGCCATTTGTATATCTTCTTTGAGAAATGTCTGTTCATGTCATTTGCACACTTTTGATGGAAATATTTTTTCTTGCTGATTTGTTTGAGTTCTTTGTAGATTCTAGATATGTCAGATGCATAGTTTGCAAATATTTTTTCCTATTCTAAGGATTGTCTCTTTGCTCAGATGATTATATCTTTTGCTGTGTGGAAGCTTTTTAGTTTAATGTGGAATTATTTTGTTTACATTGCATTTGCGTTTGAGATCTTATTCATTAATTCTTTGCCTCCGCCAATGTCCAGAAGAGGTTTTCCTAGGTTATCGTTTAGAAATTTATAATTTCAGGTCTTAGATTTCAGTCTTTCATCCATCTTTAGTTGATGTACGTATAAGGAGAAAGATTGGTATCCAGTTTCTTTCTTCTACATGTGGCTAGACAGTTTTCCCAGCACCACTTATTAAACAGTGTGTACTTTCCCCAATTTATGTTTTCGTATGCATTGTCAAAAATCAGTTGGTTGTAAGTATTTGGCTTTGTTCCTGGGTTCTGTATTTTGTTCCATTGCTGTTTTGGTCACTATAGACTTGTAGTATAGTTTGAAGTCCAGTAATGTGATGCCTCCAGATTTGTTCTTATTGTATAGAATTGCTATTTTTTTTTGTTCCATATGAATTTTAAGATTTTTTAAAAATTTTATAAAAAATGATATTGCTACTTTGACAGGAATTGAATTTGTAGATTGTTTTGGTCAGTATTGTCATTTTCATGATATCTTTCTTTCAACCCATGAGCATAGGATGTGATTCTATTTGTTCGTTTCATCTATGATTTTGTTCAGCAATGTTTTGTAGCTCTTCTTGTATAGATCTTTCACCTCCTTGGTTAGCTTTATTCCTAGGCATTTTCTTTTTCTTTCTTTTATTTTTTATTTTTATTTTTTTGCAGCTGTTGTGAAAGGGATTGAGTTCTTAATTTGATTCTCAGCTTGGTTATTGTTGGTGTATAGCAGTGCTACTGATTGGTGTACAGTGATTTTGTAAACTGAGAATTCACTAAATTCATTTGCCAAATCTAGGATTCTTTTTCTTTATGAAGTAAAAGAGAAGCAGAGGCCGATGGAGTGTCGCCCTCTAAGCCTACACTTACATTCCAGTTACGTTGCTCACTCACAAAAAAATCAGCTGAGAGGGGCACTTGGAAATTCCCTACCCTTACCCAGATAGTCTTTTGATTAAAATCATATGGTTATTAGCTTTTATTTTCCAGATGGAATAAATGAAGACCAAAGGAATGTTTATGTGGAAACTGTGTTTCCCCAATTCCTTTTGCAGTGGTCTTTTCACAGCTGAAATCATTGATACACTGTCATTATAAGGGAACACATTCTTTATTTGTTCACCTAAACTGCATGCCTCTATTTCTTTGAAGATTTTCAATATTTTATTTCAAAGCATACTGGAAAGAACAGAAACATTAAAGAAAATAAATAAATAAAGGGACTCCCCCCACCCCCAGGTACCTTCCTTCTCTATTCATCACTGAGGACACTTGGTTAGTAAAGGAATTTCTCATAATCTCTCCTCCTTTCTCAACAGAACCTAGATTTGCACATATAAAGCCTGGATTTACATGACTGTATTCCATAATAGCACACCAAGGACACTATCAAAATCAATGAAAACTTCAAAACATAAGGAATATAGCCAGAATCAAGGTAGTGGTCAGGTGACCGATATAATATTAGATGAGTGAAGAATGGTAACTTTTATGAAAATAACCTTTTGAAAGGCTCAGTGAATTGTCTGGCATTCCATGGCAAATTCATATGAAGACTACCTGGAACTGAGGCATCTGCAGTTTGGGTGGCAGGGGAACTGTGTTTGTGAGTTTGTTTCCCCTGCTATGTTCTAACGCTTAGCAAACCAACATTTTCCATGAAGTATAACAGTTAATTATGTACCTGTGAATAAAGCAAACTTTTTGGTACGTTAACTATTGCACTAATTTGTGTTGTTTGACTACTGTTAATAATAAAATACAACAACTCTACTTGCCTGATTGAAGCAAAAACGTCAATGTGTAAGGACGATGGGTAGGTCATAAAATCAAAGCAACAACTACACAGCCTGATCAGACAGGACATGCCAGACAGCATCCTTATAAGGAACCTAGTCTACATGCTCACATAGGCCCTGCCTCAGGAATAAATAAGCTGCATGCATGTTTTTCTTCCTTTTATTCTTCAATGTCAGGGTCGGATACTGGGAAAGAGACTCAGGGCAAAAAGAGTATATTGATTGGCAGCTCCCAAGACAACCCACAATAGAAAAGACATTTCTTTTCGAAGAAATTAAGAATAATTGTCAGAAGAGAAAATGGATACTGGTCATCAAAGCAGGACCCTGTACTTTGTCAAAGTTCATTTTAAATGTCACC
Source organism: Aotus nancymaae (assembly GCF_030222135.1). Taxonomy (NCBI): domain Eukaryota; kingdom Metazoa; phylum Chordata; class Mammalia; order Primates; family Aotidae; genus Aotus; species Aotus nancymaae. Next base: position 4,260,653 of record NW_026988576.1, on the reverse strand, counting down.
TCCTCCGAAAAGCCATTTTCTCATCCCCCAAACCATTCTCCGTATTTCTCAGCTTTCATTAGACAAGCACGGGACATACCAGACCTTACTTTCAGGGAACACAAATTTAGCCAAAGATGATATTACCATGCTACCATTTCTGTGATTCTCTTAGGATCTTGATGCCTTATATCTTATAAGTTTTTTTTTTAATCAAGATTTTTAAAATTACATTTTATTTTAACTTCTATGATACATGTGCAGGAAATTCAGGTTTACTACATAGGTAAGCATTTGACACAGTGGTTTGCTGCATTTATCAATCCATCACCTAGGTATTAAGCCAAGCATGCATTAGCTATTTACCCTGATGCTCTCCCTCCTTCCAACTTCCAGACAGGCCCCAGCGTGTGTTGTTCCCTCCCTGTGTCCATGTGTTCTCATTGTTCAGCTCCCACTTATAAGTGAGAACATGCAGTATTTGGTTTCTGTTTCTGTGTTAGTTTGCTGAAGAAAATGGCTTCCATTTCCATCCATGTCCCTGCAAAGGACATGATCTCATTTCTTTTTATGGCTTCATAGTATTCCATGATGTATATGAACACATTTTCTTTATCCAGTCTATCATTGATGGGCATTTGAGTTGATTCCATGCATTTGCTATGAAGAATAGTGCTGCAATGAACATATGCGTGCATGTCTTAAAACAAACAACGTCATCAAAAAGTCGGCAAAGGACATGAACAGATACTTCTCAGAAGAATACTTGCCTGTAGCCAGCAAACACGTGAATAAAAGCTCAACATCACTGACCGTTAAAGAAAAGCAAATCAAAACCACGATGAGATACCACTTCATACTAGTCAGGATGGTGATTATTAAAAAGTCAAGAAACCACAGATAGTGGTGAGGCTGTGAAGAAATGGAAATACTTTTACACTGTTGGTGAGAATGTAAACAAGTTCAACTATTGTGAAAGATAGTGTGGCAATTTCTCAAAGACATAGAACCAGAAATACCATTTTACCTAGCAGTCCCATTACTGGGTATATACCTAAAAGAATATAAATCATTCTATTATCAGGAAAATTTTAAAGCTTCTTTGTGATGTGTTTTATTAGTTAAAACAATAAATTATTAGTTAAAATGTTGTGTCTTTCCTAACATTTAGCAAATTGTGTATCACATGACACACACGAAGGAACACTTCAAAATTAGTCCTAAATGCACTGTCTCCTCACTTGCACTCTTTGCTTATCTTATCTTTGATGGCTCTTCTACATCAACAGGAAAATCTGAATTCTCAAAACAATTCCTAAAGCTTTCATTACCTTCCCTTACCCTATGCCCTGTTTTATTACCAGTATGACACTTACAGAGTCTACATTGTAATCCCACCCTCGAGTGGATTTAAACTCATTTTTCACTTTGGTATTCCTACATTTAGTCATTATTTATACTTCTGTTATTGCAGACCCACTCCACCTTATGTTGGAGTGTGTGTGTCTGCAATCCCCTGTAGAGTGTGAGCTCCTAGAGAAGGAGTACCCAGGGATAGCTGTCCTTCAGCATCCAGTGGGATGCTACACCCATGATGAAAGAACATTTATGTTAGCTGAAGGTATAAAGAGAAAATTTATCTTTGTCCCTTTATTAAAGTTGTTGTTTTGTATTATTATATGCCAACACCATACTAGCCCTATTGACAGAGTTATATGTTGTATTTTTCTTTTCTTTTAGGATATTAGAGCAAAATAATTGGAATAAACTGTTAGGACAGAAATAAATAGATGCAATACAGACACTAAAAGGGGAATGGCCAATTCTACTTAGCTGGACAGAAAAGACTTCATAGAATAGATGAATTGAATCTCAAATGATACATGGAGGCATAATCCTTTCAGACAAGAAGAAAAGTGATTTCCAGGTGAAAGAGGCAGTGGTACAATGAACAAATATACAAAGGATGAGGAAGGTGGAGCATTCAATTTAAGGGGCAAAATAGCAAGTAATTGAATTAGGTTATTTGGAAAGTAAGATCATACAATAAACACACACATGCGTGTGTGTAGTGGAATTTAAAAATCATTTTTTAGGTAAGAAAGATTCATTGGAAGGATTTAGAGTGAAGAATTAAGCAATTGTACATACATTTTAGAAAGCTCATTCTGACATCCTATAAAGAATGGGTCAAATGTGAAAATTAGTAAGATGAAAAGTCTGAAATAATATAGGCAGTAACAGTGAATCTAAAGATGTAAATGAGCACGAGATGATTATATATATATATTTATATATAAAAATGTATATTTTGAAAATCCAAAACATATGGTGACTGATAATAGGAGGGAGTATTAGAAAGGGTCATCCAGGATTCAATCCTGAATCCAGGATTTCATGGAAGATAGAAGGAATGAACAGTGGTTCCAGGCACTGAGATAAAGAATGTGAGAAAAGAAGTAGTTCGTAAGCGTGTTGAACTTTTGACATCTATACAAGGAGTCTACTGGTTACTGGAAGGTTTAGAAAGATATATAGATGGGTATTACTAGTCTTTGTGACATAATAGTGTACTGACATAATTCTTGGCACTATTTTGGGTTGCTAGAAATGCAGTGAGGAAGGGAAAGGGACAGAAGACGAAAAGGGAGAGGATAAAGGAGAGACATGAGAGCAGCAAGTTAAAAGCAGGGCACTAGAGCAGAAGACAGAAGGAAGGCAAGGAATACAAGGTAAGGGAAAGGTAAGAAGGAGGCAAGCAGAGAAGCTATCTAATTTCCAACATCTAAGGGTGGACCAAAGAGATTATCTGTAAAAAGGGAGAAGTAATGGTCAGGCAGAAAGAGGGCTGTAGCAGAGTTTCATCACGGAAGCCAAAGATAAAAACTTGAGACAAAGATGTTTGATATAAGTGGTATCTAAAATTGCCGAGATGATCATTGATGATGATAACTGAACATTTCAGCTGAAGTTCAAGAACAGATAAAACTCTGTAATGGTGGCAGCAGCCACAGTCGTGGTTACACGGTGCAGACTGGGGAGGGGTTTGGGGAATCCTGGGTGTTGAACATTGCCTGTGTCTCAAAGTGGTGACCTGCATTGCTATAAGCAGGTCATCCCTCAATTCAGAATCTGATAAAACATAATATAAAATTAATATAACACTTAACAGGGTGAAAAATATTAGTGACTTTCTCAGATTACCTGGGTACCATCAGCCACAGGATTCAAACCCAAGTCTGTTGGACTCAGATACCTTAGCTGTTGACAGCTCTACTACTCTGCTACCAAATCCAGTCCTGTCCATGCCTCTCCACTGGCATGTTAAATGAACTTAGTCTCCATTGTCCCTTTTAGTTTCATTTTGAAGGCATCTACCTATTCTACCAACCAATAAATTGAATTGTTATTATTATTATTTTTTTTACAATAAGATTCGGTCAGAAGCTTTAGTTAAACCGTTAAGTTTTGGTCAGAACTCTTGTTCTGAGCTCTCCATTAAAAAATATGTGTGGATATTACATACACTCTTGCTGAAATCCAGAGGTACTCATAAATTTGAAGACTTTTAAACGTACTATCAGTAGTGGTAAATGATAATAATTAACAGGGTATAATTAGTCTTAACAATATATTGAACTTAACAAAACAAAACAAATTGCACTGAATATCATGAAATAAAAGGAAATACTCAAGCAAGGGTATTTATATGTTCTTAAAGGTATGTTCTTATAGTGATGGACAAGTCTATTTTTATAAAATCTATTTAATTTTTTATTTACAATATAGAACCCCTTACTCCTTTTCCTGTTTAAGTTGAGATCTTTCCTTCTTCTAAATTATTATGCATATTTTAATATGATTAATCTTATTTTACCTTTACAGAGCATTATGAATTAGGCAGGGCAGATATTATGACAACTGCTTAACATATGAATTAATTGTGGGCTGCCAAATAATAAACGATCTTTTACTAGAGCTTAGATCCAGGTAGCTCAAATAGAGAGTTAAATGCACAGCAGCTGAACTGACCAGCCAATGTAAGCAGTTCATCTTCCTAGCAGATTTATTTTTCATTGTAACCAAATGTATTTGCATGCTATTGTAAACACTATCCTCCTGTGAGCCTTGTTAATGTGATTTCACCAAGGAACTGACAAAGTCTTTAGCTTTTCATGAAAAAACTCTACTCAGAGTGTCCAACCATATCTTCAAGAAAGGCTGCCACATTAAGATGTTTCCTTGAAGACCCACCGTGATCAAAGGCTTGCAGCTACAGTGTAACCACTGGATGCTTAATTTTAGTAAGGAATTCTTTCCTTCCATTGATCATAGTTTAATATTGTGGTGTCAGATTAAGATGAGTTCATGTGTGACATGAATTTAAATACCCAAATTTGAAGTGGTTTGATAAAAATAGTAAGAAATAATACAATTATCTCAAACTAAAAACTTGTCAAGATTCTTATAATGTCATAGATTGTGGACAAAGTGAATTATAAAATGTATTCTATTGACACTCTGTGACATAATTTTAGCAGATGCATCTTTATATTGGCCATCCTTTCTTTGAATTAATCTTGACTTATGAGTTAAGATTAATGCCATGTCTGGAGGAACAAAAAGATTTCATGTAAAATAAGAACACTCTATGTACTATTTTAGTATTAATTTTAGAAAGCTGTTCTGCTGAAATGTGATCTAATATCACTTTCAATTCTAAGTTTATTCCATTGTCAAACAAAATTATGTAAACTATTTTAAACAGCATATCAACTAGACTTTATTTCATTAGCAACAGATGAGATGTCATGGCTTTAAAAGAATGGCAATTTTATTATTCACTATTGTTCAAATATTATTTTAGTAGTTTTCTTGTATTAACCATAGGCCAGTTAATGATTCAGAAATATGTTTAATTTCTATTTTACAAATCTTATACTCTTCGCAATATACACTACCCTCACTGATTTTTGCTTGTCTTTATTAAACTGAATTCCTGTTTTTTTCTCTGCAAAATATTATAAAAAACAATATGTTCAAATATTAAGCACTCCATAAATATTAGCTGAATGAATAAATATAACCAAAATCCTCTTGTAAAAGCAAATGTTTTAAATATAGAGATTTCATACCATTCCCCTTAATTTTTCAAAATATTACATGATACAAAAATCATATGCACAATTCAAACTCATAACTATTTTTAGAAACTATAATTTTTGATTCAAAAGAAATCTGCAATCTTGCAAAAATAAGACTTAGTTTAACAGTGTGTTTCCAAGGAAATTGTAGCTGTTATTCTTGCCTTTCTTCTTAGACAAGAGACTTGTGATGGTATCTCTTAATATTCCATACAAAACAAGGAAAAAGGCAGAAAAATCCATAGGAACTATAAATATAGGCAGTGGTGTTGTAGTTGAAAACATATTATCTAGAAGTGAGACCACAAGAGGTTCTTATTCTAGCTCTCCATCTAACTTCCATCTCTAGAGATGCACCCTTGAAAAAATTATTTTTGTCCTCTGGACTTTAATTTCTTTATCTGGACTTGGTGAGCTCAAAGATTTATTTTAGTTTAGTATTTGATTTAGTAATACTAGGTGAGCTCAAAGATTTATTTTAGTTTAGTATTTATTTTAGTTTAGTATTTGATTCGAAGATTTATCTCAGTTTAGTATTTGATTTTTTCCATATTCAAATCTAACATATGGTATCGGACATATTTTTCTACTGTTATTTTATTTGTCAGACAAACAAGGTAAAAATGTTTTTAACAACTAGATTTATCCATATTTTGTACAGTGTTCCTAAGGCAACACTAGATTTTTCTGTATACTTTTAGCAGAAAGTGAATCATAACTTACTTCAGTAGGATATATCTGTTGCTTTGCTGTTTTACTTTATTATTACTATTGTTTCATAACATAAATAATGTTAAGCGATCTGGCTATAAATGTAGGATTTAGTTTTTCAAGGTTTTACAAATTCTATGAATTCCCTACAATTTATTTGGCCATCAGTATTTGTTTGGTTGTTTAGAGGAGCCAGGAAGCAGTACTCTCATGGCTGAAGACTGGGCCTGATGGATTTTCTTCTGCTGCTGCAAAACTGGAAGATGTTCAGGTCACCCTATAAATGGTTCAAAGCCAGATACTATGTAATGTTATATTTTTCCTCTAAAATCCAGTCTCTTAACGCATTTTATGCCTCATTTTAAACAACAGGATATATAGCTTCAGCAACATGTCATCTTATTTGGATAGGCTATGCTAATAGAACCCAACCATAGCAAGCCAAAAAAGATACTTGAATGAAAGACTGCTTAAGAAGGACAGAGTCCATTAGAGAAAAAAAGAAAAGGAGAAGTGTACTAAGCAGGCAAAAAATAGCTTGCACACAGAGCTGCTGGGTTCATTCACCACATACCAAGGAAACAATAACAATTAAACATTATAAATAAAGTACTTGCTGGAGAAATTGCATATTCACCTGTAAAATAATGAATCAACACACTTACTTCACTTCATGCCATATACGAAAAGTAACCCAAAATAGATCAAAGACCTAAATTTAATAGGTAAAAATATAAAACTCTTAGAAGGAAACATAAGTGAAAATACGCATCACTTTTTATTAGGGAATGATTTCTTATACATGACACTGAAAGCACAAGCGACCAAAGGAAAATGGATAAATTAGATTTTATCAAAATCAAAAACCTTTATGCATTAAAGGATACTATCAAGAAAATGAAAAGCAAGTAACAGAATAGTAGAAAATATTTGCAAACATATGTCTGACAAGGATTTAGTAACAAGAATGCTTCAAGAACTCTCACAAGTCAGCAGTAAAAACACAATTCAATTAAAAGATGAGCAAAGTATAAGATTTCAAGCTATTCCCCAGAGAGGATACACAAATGGTCAATAAGCCATGAAAAGATGCAAGCATTAGTCATTCACGAATGCAAATCAAACTTACAGTGAAATATCACTTTGCACCTACTAGGTGGCTATAATTTAAAAATAAGCAAACAAAAATAAAACAACTGTTGGTGCACATGTAGAGTAATTGGAATCCTCATACATTGCTAGTAGGAATGAAATATGGTACAGCCACCATGAAAAAAAAAATGATTTCAGTTGCTCAACGAGTTAAACATAGAATTACCATATGATCCAGCAATTCCACAGCCAGGTAAATGCCTGAGAGAAATGTATTAGTTTGCTTTCACACTGCTGATAAAGACATACCGGAGACTTGGTAATTTATAAACGAAAAGAGCTTTAATGGACTCACAGTTCCACGTGGCTGAGGAGACCTCACAATCATCGTGCAAGGCGAAAGGCACATCTTGCATGGCAGCTGGCAAAGAGAGAATGAGAGACAAGTGAAAGGGGCTTCCCCTTATAAAACCATCCAGATCTCGTCAGACTTACTCACTACCACGAAGACAGTAGGGGTAAACTGCCCCCATGATTCAATTATCTCCCGCTATGTCCTTCCCACAACACATGGGAATTATGGAAGCTACAGTTGAAGATGAGATTTTCGTGGGGACACAGCAAAACCATATCAGAAGTGAGAAAATTATCTGATAAAACTATACATCAATATTCCTAGCAGCGTATTCATTATAGGTAAAAGTTGAAAAAGGGCAAACGTCCATTATATTCACACAATAGAATATTATTCCATCATAAAAGGAATGAGGTACCTTTACATACTACAACATGGGGAAAGAAGTCTGACACAAAAGGGCTCATAAGGTATGATTCCATGCATAAGAGATGTTCCAAATAAAGAAATGCATGGAGACAAAACAGATTCGTGGTTGCCAGCGTCTGATGGGAGATTGGCATTAACTGCTAATATGTGCAGGGTTTCTTCTTGGGTCATCAGAAAATTCTGGGTTTCATATTGATTGTTGCAAAGCATAGCAAATATACTAAAACAAACGAACAAAACACTAACATGTACTCTTGTAACCGGTGAATTTTGTGTATGTGAAATATATCAATAAAAACGCTAAAATGAAAAAACCTGAAGAGTTGACTCTATATATTTATAGATATATACAAGTATGCATTTCGTTATTATAAACAATGTCTTGTTAAATTATTGCTAGCAGTTTTATCATGAGATAAGATTGAATACATATTTAATTCCTGTCTATTAAATATTTATTCAGTGACTACTACATGCTGGGTACTGTTCTAGGTTTAACAATAATTTAACAATAATTAAAAGAGACATGCTTATTATAGGAAAGATCAATGATTTAGAAACTTTATTTCAGGACACTTTTTTACACTTCAAAATTTTTGAGGACCCCAAAGAACTTTTTTTATATAGGATACATTATCAATATTCACTTTATTAGATATTACACTGAGAAAAATATTTTAAACAATTATTAAAATAATACACTATTTTAATATAAATAATATGTTTATTAAAATATTTTCCATTAGAAACATTTTTAAGAGGAGTGAAATTATTTTGTATTTTTGCAAACATTTTGATATCTGACCTAATAGAAGATTTACAAATTTTTACATCTGCTTCTGCATTTAGTTTACTATAATCTCCTGTTTTGGTTAAAATGTTTGAAGAAAATCTTGCCTTGCACAGATATGGAAAAGAGAAGAGTATTCCAGTTACCTTTTCAGAAAATCATGAATATTCTTTCTTTGATACTACATCAGCACTAAACAAGTGGTAATTTCTTATGTATTAGTTGCAATGTGGAATCTGAAACCGTATCAGTGAACGTCTTATGACTGGTTACATTAAAATTGATTGGTGGTTGTTTTGCTTTAAAGGGATCTTTTAACCAGAAGTGATTTTGTAGAATTTTGCGTCGGTCATTTGGAAAATGTTCGTTCACAAAGTTTTGCAGATTTTCCAATTGTTGATGTATTTTATTACACAAATAATACTTGTTAATACCACCACTGTTCTATGGAAACTGTAGGCTGCCAAGCTAATGGTGGCAGACACACATTTTCCAAAATTCTACTTTTCACTTGAAAGCTTGAATTGTATAATGAATAACAAGTACTGTCAGATGTTTCCCTTAGGGTCACTTTGCTCATGTTTGAAAAAAAAAAAAAAAAAAAGTCTGCCAAATGCCTACTTATGAATTAGCGTGGTTTGTCAGTCATTCTCTCAAGCAGAAGTGAATGCTACAAAATAGCAGGCAGCGAAGTCTCATCCACCCACCGCACCTGCAGTCCACTGCCGCGCTGGCACGCAGCGGAAGCGCGGGGTTTCATCTGAGGATTTGAAAAAGGCATGTACTCAGGATGGAAAGTTCACATAAGAAACACTTTTCGCTGCGTCATCAGGGACGTGCTTAACTAACGGCAGCATCGTATTCGGCTGTTTGTTTACAGTGGCTGTGTGGCCCTGAAGACTTCAATGGCGCCTAGCGCAGTAGCGCCTGGATTCTGCACCTGCACTTTGGCCATTGACCCACCAGGAGGACTTGAAAGTTAAAGACCAGGGATGAAGCTGGAACCATCATTCTCAGCAAACTGACGCAAAAACAGAAAACCAAACACCGCGTGTTCTCACTCCTAAGTGGGCGTTGAACAATGAGAACACATGGTCACAGGGAGGCCGACATCACACACCGCGGCCTGTCGAGGGGTGGGGGCCTAGGGAAGGGATAGCAGGGGGTGGAGGGATTGGGGAGGGATAACGTTAGGAGGAAAACCTAATGTCGTTGAGGGGTTGATGGTGATGGATCCAGCAAACCACCAAGGCACGTGTACACCTACGTAACAAACCTGCACGTCTGCACACGTACCCCAGAACTTAAAATAAAATAAGTAAATTTTTTAAAAACAGAAAGCTAAAGACCACACTTGCGTTTCAGAATATAGACTAGTGCTACCAATTGTGATTGTTCTCCTGACTCTCTGCTTTGGTGACAGTTCATGGAATTTTAAAAGGAAAAGTAAATGTATCTATAACCTAACTTTTGGAATGGAATGCAGTGGAATCCTAACTACAGCATGTCTCTCATAATTAAGTCCAGGATTCTTAACCTAGTATTCTCCCGTGACCTCACAGGACTGAAAGCTACCTAAAACTGGATGTAAGATTTTGCGACTTTTTTTTTCTGTGTAATATATATACATATATATTCTGGAGAAAGAATATCAAAAGGTACATTTGTTTCAGTCATCCAAGTATTAAATGTTCAAATATTTTCTATGTACATATGTGTATGTATTTAGTTATTGCATGTTAAAATATATATATTTTTATATTTGTGGCCTGGTCGTTTCATTTGATAAAATAGAGCGTCGGTGAGCACTCTGAGCAGAGTAGGGACCGTAGATTTTCCTCTTATATCAAATTTTCTTCCCACTCCCTCTTTTTCTTCCTGTCCATCTCCTTCCTCTCCTTTATTTCCAGTTTGTTTCTCTTTTAAAGTTGGCTATGGACAGCAAAGACAAGTGAAATGTAACTTAAAATATGTACATTTAACATATTCTATGTTGACTTACATGCAATGAATAATTTATAATTAGCCTATGTTACTATTCATTTTCCTTTGAGTTTTTTCCTTGCAAAACTACATTAGAACTATGACTGAAGTGTACAGGTTTCTCAACAGATGCTTATTGATTGAGTTATTTTGAAGCACAAAAATAAACTGAATTGGTTAATATATATTTGTGGTCAAAATTGGCCCTGGGAATTATTTTTTAGAGCTATTTTTCTATGTTACTCATCTTCATAAACTTACTGTTGGTTATTTATATATTTTTAATTGTTGAATTATAATTAGAAACAGCTTAGGACTTAAATACAAAAATATGTAAAACTTAAATACACTCATTTTTCATTTTAAACACATGCTTTCATGTCATAATGGATCCCAAAATACCACAGATATTAGAGGAAAAAGATAAACTGTTGTTGTCTTAAAATATATTCCTTTGTTGAATTCATCCTGCTAACCCTTTAGGGTATTGACAGCCTGTTATTTTTCATATGTGCCATTTTTATCTAGAAAACTGAAAGAACAACTAATTATATCCTTTTGCAAATGAGTGCAACAGAATGGCTTTTGTTCAACACAATTTTTAAGTGTGTTGAACAGGGCTGTAGAATGGCTTAAAATTTTACTATGAGGTGTGTGTGTGTGTGGACATGTGATTATATGTATGTTAATATTCAGCCACCTTCGTGTCATGGAAAGGGTGGCCTGGGGATTTGATTGTACACTGTGGTTTGTCATAAATTTAATGTTTTCTTTGCAACATTATTGGAGGGCGTATGCGTCTATGTCTTTCATTTAGGCTGTATATTTTTGATATGATAGACATGGTAATTACTGTTCTTAAAGTTTGTGCAAATGCCACTGGGAAAGGGCAGAGAAGAAAAGAATTAAAGCGGAGGTCATGAAATAAACCTATTAACAAAAGCAGAATGATTTCTTGAATAATCCCTTCATCTCTCCCTCATGTCATAATCCTTTCTCATAAATAATTGTATAAGCAAGTCTGGACATACTGTAGTGTTGAAGAACTGTGCTGCAAAATGCATTTAGCTGCATGAAATACCAAGAGAAGCCTTGAGTTCCAAAACTTGTAAAGTGAAATTCCCAGTTGGTTTCAGAGGAGAGGCAAGCAGTGGTACATATTAACTATTAGCAATGTATCTGAGTAGAGCACCATGCAATAAGGTGCTATTGAATTGGGAGGGAGGTATCAGAGCTAAAGAGCACAAAGATGGGCCATCCAGATGTTAGAAGAGATTTCTTTGCATATGTAATTCTGCTTTACCTGCTTCCTCAATTTTATTTCCTTTTTTCCTATCATCTTCTTTTTTTTTTTGTTAGTGGCAAATTATTGTTTGTACAGATTAGAGGAAAACACTCAAATATTGCTCAAAGAAGAATAATCTTTCTCCTGCAGTTTATAATAAATGAGATATAGTTGTAAAAATTACTGTCATTATCTACAACACTTTCAGGTGGCTCTCATGCCACCAGGTCAATATTCCTGCTGGGGATGAGTTCATTTTTACATTTGGGTGATCACCAGGAATGTGGGACTCATAAGGGCAATGGATGATGCAGGTGCACCATGTCCTTTGATGTTACTCAAGGTGTAAAATGAAGGTTTTAATTCATCATAATATCATTTTGCTAAATACAAAGTTTCGTGGTATAGAAATTATTTATTATCTTTATCCTGGAGGGGATTTTATTGCTTTTGACGTTATTAAATGTCAAAATTTAATTTTAATTTAACAGTTTAAAATAGTTTTACACTGTTTTATATGGTTTTACAATTCACTGGAATGATATTATTTTAGATCTTTATATTATTGTATTTGCATTAATCATATTTTAGATGTTTTCAATCATGAGTCATTGTCATTGTGTTTTATTAAATTAATTTCATCTTTGATTTTTTTATTATTATATTTTAAGTTCTGGAGTACCTGTGCAGAATGTGCAGGATTGTTACATAGGTATACACATGCCATGGTGGTTTGCTGCCTCCATCCCCCGTCACCTACATTAGGTATTTCTCCTAATGTTATCCCTCCCCAACCTCCCCACCCCCTACTGTCACTTCCCGACAGACCCCAATGTGTGATGTTCTTCTCCTCCCTATGTCCATGTGTTTTCATTGTTCAACACCCACTTATGAGTGAGAACATGCAGTGTTTGGTTTTCTGTTCTTGTGTAACTTTGCTGAGAATGATGGTTTCCAGATGCATACATGTCCCTGCAAAGGACATGAACTCATCTTTTTTTTATAGTTGCATAGTATTCCATGGTGTATATGTGTCACATTTTCTTTATCCAGTCTATCCTTGATGGTCATTTGGGTTGGTTCCAAGTCTTTGTTATAGTGAATAGTGCCACAATAAACATAAGCGTGCATGTGTCTTTATAATGGAATGATTTATAATTCTTTGGGTATATACACAGTAATGGGATTGCTGGGTCAAATGGAATTTCTATTTCTAGATACTTGAGTAATCACCACACTGTCATCCACAATGGTTGCACTAATTTGCACTCCCACCAACAGTGTAAAAGCGTTCCTATTTCTCCACATCCTCTCCAGCATCTCTTGTCTCCAGATTTTTTAATGATCATCATTCTAACTGACATGAGATGGTATCTCAATGTGGTTTTGATTTGCATTTCTCTAATGACCAGTGGTGATGAGCATTTTTTCATATGTTTGTTGGCTGCATAAATGTCTTCTTTTGAAAAGCGTCTGTTCATATTCTTTGCTCGCATTTTGATGTGGTTATTTGTCTTTTTCTTGTAAATTTGTTTTCATTCTTTGTAGATTCTGGCTATTAGCCCTTTGACAGATAGGTAGCTTGCAAAAAATTTTTCCCACTTTGTTAGTTGCTGGGTCACTCTAATGATTGTTTCTTTTGCGGTGTGGAAGCTCTTAAATTTAATTGGATCCCATTTGTCTATTTTGGCTTTTGTTGCCATCTTTCTTGGTGTTTTAGTCAGGAAGTCCTTGACTATGCCTATGTCCTGAATGGTATTGCATATGTTTTCCTCTAGGGTTTTTATGGTGTTAGGCCTTAGGTTTAAATCTTTAATTCATCTAGAGTTAATTTGTTTTTAAGGTGTAAGAATTGGGTCCAGTTTCAACTTTGTGCACATGGTTAGTTAGTTTTCCCAACACCATTTATTAAACAGGGAATCCTTTCCCCATTGCTTGTTTTTGTCAGGTTTGTCAAAGATCAGATGGTTTTAGGTTTGTGGCATTACTTCTGAGGCCTCTGTTCTGTTCCATTGGTCTATAACTCTGTTTTGGTACCAATACCATACTGTTTTGATTAATGTAGTCTTATAGTATAGTTTGAAGTCAGGTAGCGTGATGCCTCCAGCTTTGTTCTTTGTACTTAGGATTGTCTTGGCTATGTGGGCTCTTTTTTGGTTCCATATGAAGTTTAAGGTGGTTTTTTCCAGTTCTGTGAAGGAGGTCAATTGTAGCTTGATGGGGATAGCATAACTAAGATCAGAGCAGAACTGAAGGAGATAGAGACACAAAAAAACCCTTCAAAATATCAATAAATCAAGGATCTGGTTTTTTGAAAAGATCAGCAAAATAGATAGACTGCTAGCCAGACTAATAAAAAAAGAAAAGAGAGAAGAATCAAATAGATGCAATAAAAAATGATAAAGGGGATATCACCACCAGTTCCACAGAAATACAAACTACCATCAGAGATTACTATAAGCAACTCTATGAACATAAACCAGTAAACCTGGAAGAAATGGATAAATTCCTGGACACTTGTACCCTCCTAAGACTAAAGCAGGAAGAAGTTGAATCCCTGAATAGACTAACAACAAGGTCTGAAGTTGAGACAGCAATTAAGAGTCTACTAACCAAAAAAAGCCCAGGTCCAGAAGAGTTCACAGCCAAATTCTACCAAATATATAAAGAGGAACTGGTACCATTCCTTCTGAAACTATTCCAAATAGCACAAAAAGAAGGAATCCTCTGTAACTCATTTTATGAGACCAACATCATCCTGATATCAAAACCTGGCAGAGACACAACCAAAAAAGAAAATTTCAGGCCAATATTCATGATGAACATCAATGCAAAAATCTTCAATAAAATACTGACAAACCAAATGCAACAGCACATCAAAAACCTTATCCATCACAATCAAGTAGGCTTCATCCTGGACATGCAAGGCTGTTTCAACATATGCAAATCTGTAAACATAGTCCATTACATAAACAGAACCAAAGACAAAGACACAGGAATATCTCAATAGATGCAGAGAAGGCCTTCAACAAAATTCAACAGCCCTTTATGCTAAAACTCTCAATAAACTCTTTATGCTAAAACTCTGAATAAATAGGTATCGATGGAATGTATCTCAAAATAATAAAAGATATCTATGACAAACCCACAGCCAATATTATACTGAATGGGCAAAAACTGGAAGCATTCTCTTTGAAAACTGGCAGCAGACAAGGGTGCCCTCTCTCACCACTCCTATTCAACATAGTATTGGAAGTTCTAGCCAGAGCAATCAGACAAGAAAAGGAAATAAAGGGTATTCAATTATGATAAAGGAAAGTCAAATTGTCTCTCTTTGCAGACGACATGATTGTATATTTAGAAGACCCCATCATCTCAGCCACAAATTCCCTTAAGATGATAGGCAACTTCAGCAAAGTCTAAGGATACAAAATCAATGTGCAAAAATCACAAGTATTCCTATACACCAATAACAGACAAACAGAGAGCCAAATCATGAGTGAACTCCCATTCACAATTGCCACATAGAGAATAAAATACCTAGGAATACAACTAACAATGGACGTCATTATGTTTTGTTAGAAATATCCTTCTCACTATGAGATAAAGGGACTAATTGAGTGCAAATGTAATTCTTCATGTGTCAGATAGCATTTCCATGGTTACACTGATTTATTAACAGCATGTCCTGAATAACCCTTTCTCTATTGCAAACCCCTTGAGGGCAGGGTCTGGTATATATTTTATGTTTCTGCATATAGCTTCAACTCGGATTTCTTCTTACTTGTAGTAATAGATCAGAAAATACTTATTGGATAAACCCATAACATATGCTAGCTAGGCAGCTCTGGCATCAAGCATGATATTATATTTTCAATAAAGAAACACACTCCAGTATTCTAAAATTCTCAAATACAACCCTATGTAAAACAATAGGTAAAATTTCAAAATGTGAAACATGCAAACTGACTTTTTAAAATTTTAAGCATGCAATGACTAATGCAGTGTACTCTTAGCACATGCATAAACAATTAGAAACATTATTAAAATAAAATATTCATGATATTTTAAAGTAAATGTATACTATTTGAAATACTGAGGAAGCATTTATATATGTGGGGAATTTATATAAAATCTTAATGATGAAAGTATTTAAAAAGTACTAATAGCAACAGATTTATTGAATCTTTGGGGCAGTCTTCACATGAGTAATTTAATCACCAGAAGAGTTGTGGAAGACTGGTACAAATGAATAAGTCATTTGTATAGGAGAAAACTGATACCTAGAGAGAGAATGTAAATAATTCAAGCTCATACAACTTACAAGTAAAAAAGTGAGGATTTTAGCAAGGCAATCTTGATACAGAATGATTTTCATTATTTTTAAATAAGAGTAATACATGTACATATAGGAATTCAAACAGTACAGAATGATAAAAATGGCAGAATATGGAGCCCCCTTTTCCACCCCTCCAGTTCCTTCTTCCCAGATACCAATATTTATATTAATAGCTTCTTACATTTCTCTTGAAATATCATATTATACACTCATTATCTCTATCTATATCTCTATGTAGATATGTATCCTCATCATTATAAAATAACACATAGAGTGATATACCTTTCTCTTAATATGATTGGATGAGCTGATCTGTCATATATTATATAATTGCCATATTGAATTTTGATATATGAATGGGCACAATTATCTTTTTTTATTAATGAAATTTTAGTTTGTTTATATTGTTAATGTTCCTGTATTTTGCTATTTGCAAAATACACTGGAATAAATGAGTTAATTTTATTTATATTTACTGTAAATTGTCACACTGGTACTGAAGTATAAGGGTTGAGAGGACACAGTGCCTATAACTACCTTTAAAATATTTCAGCAACAACAAAAAAGACCTCTTTCACATGTGCAAAATCCTGGTAATTAACTTATCTTGGTAATGAGTGTTTGAAGGTTCATTATAAATGATATTTTTATGTTTGTGTATATTTAAAATTTTTATAATAATTTTGTCAAAAGTTATTTTTTAATGACACATCTGATTTTTAGTGAAGGATCTAAGCTTTCCACACATTCTTTTTTTCTCCACAATAGTATTAGAATTTCAAATGTGGACATGTTAAAGTATTTCTAGAGGAGGATGCAAGTGATGTGAATGAAAATGTTAGGGACCCTACATTTTATGTGAAATGAAAGCTGAAAGGAATTTATATAAAGAAGTGTGATAATAGAGGACAGATTCTTGAAACGAGGTAATGTCATTTTAATGAGGACTATATTTGTTGAGGGATATTTTGAAACAAACTGTGATAAGGAGAGGATGAGGAGAAATTGTCATTAGTGCAAACATTTCAGAGAAAGAAAACATATTACTTCTTTGGTGATATTCTGTCTCTGTCTCTGTCTCTGTCTCTGTCTCTCTCTCTCTCTCTCTTTCCCTCTCCCTCTCTCTTTGTCCCTCTCCATAAGGCTCTATTTATCTATTCATCATCTCTGCATCTGCATCTTTAGCCATATTCATACCTCTACTGATATCTATACTTGTATCTACAAGCTGGTCTTAGCCTGCTCATCGTGGTAACATATGGCAGATATATTACCCTGTGTGTAAAGATTTGAGAACCGATAAGAGATTTATGTATAGCTGTTAATATCTCAAATACCACTACTTATATCTCAAATCTTCACACACACTTCTTCTCTGTCATCATGATTAAGGGGAATAATGTGCTCTTATGTTTTTAAGAATTGAACCCAATGGGGACAGCTATTTTTCTCATTATAAGATTCCATAGATTGTGGTAACAATGGCACCATCACGACTTCTAAACTCTTGATGGTAGACTTGCTTCTGTGACTTAATGGATTACTAGCCCTCCAGTGGGAAGCACATACCTGAAGGCCAAGAGGAATATGCAAAGGCAAACAGAGATGCAAAAGAGCTCACCAGTCACGAGAAGACGGCAGGAAATTGTGCTGTTCTCATTGCAATTATTCCGACAGCTTAGGATTGAAATATGATAGAAACTCACTTGACATACTCTACAGACTAATTTATATTTTTTTATTATTATTATTGTTTTGTAATGTAGAAATCACCTATACCTAAAAATCTGTGGATAATAGATTAATAGATTTTATAATTAAGATAATAGATAAAATATAATAGATATAGTAAAAAACTCAGAAGTACCCCTCATCCATTTCAGAAGTCCAATCAGTTTCAATTTAATCCAAATCTCTTCCCTCTTCAACAAAACACTATATTATCCTCATCCTTCCAGCTTCCCTTCCCACTGCCCTCAGGGTTCAGGGTTAGTCTTCATGGCCCATACCTGTTCCTATTTGTTTTAAGTAAAGTCTTAATAAGTTCTTCCTATTGGGTGGTAACAAGATACATTCAATAAGCTGAAATATCTAATGTTAATCACTGAACAATGAAGCATGGTAGAGGTTTTTACTTTAATAATAGAATTTATTAATTATACAGCATGGTCCAAGGGCTCTACTTTAATTAATATTTTCCACTAACAAAAAAACATGGTGGTGTACAAAATCCCACAGATTTGACACGAGAACCTTAGGCAGGAGGTAAACCCCCAGTAGTTCAGTGGCTAAAGTGGTCTTTAAGTACCTAAGTTTTATCTTTATTAACGTGAAAGTTTTCTGGCTAGACAGTTAACAGCTGAGTGCATTTTGAGTAAAATACTACAGGAAATGGCTGATAAAAATATCAATGTTCTATATCTGCTTAAAGGAGATACATATCTGTTCTTTCTCAAACCACTGTTAAGCTGTCACCCATATACTTATCGTAGAAACAATTACCTCACATTAGTTTTATCTCCAGACATTTTTCTGCCCAGACAAAAGAATCTATGGAAGTAGTCATTTCTCGAGTTTGTTTTAGGGAGGATTGTGTTGG
The DNA here is from genome assembly GCF_030222135.1 of Aotus nancymaae. Taxonomy (NCBI): domain Eukaryota; kingdom Metazoa; phylum Chordata; class Mammalia; order Primates; family Aotidae; genus Aotus; species Aotus nancymaae. The sequence goes on along the minus strand of NW_026988576.1, from coordinate 4,241,947 downwards.
TTCTCCTAAGAGAAATCACTTGCACATGATGTTAAAGTCTACAAACACATGAATGTACCTGCCATACAGAGTCCATTTCCTACACACAGCAAGGTATAGTTTCAATTTGCTAAAGCCAAATAAACCAAATGGCAAGAACTTGATGGTAAACTTTGTCAGAATATTGGTTCTCTCTCATGTTCATGAATCTGTTAAAGGATAGACTTTTTGTAAACTAATAGGTTTTTATTAATTATACAAGGAAATGGAGCCTGTCTTAGTGTTCAAGCGGTAAGAGAGAAACATTTGGTTGGAGAAGAAGGAAGAATATGTTAAGTGAGAAAGACATTGAAATAGTCTGCTGTGTAATACGGTGGTGGGCAGCAATTGTGAGATTAACTACTAAATGCCCGTGCAAACAGAAAGAAATGGAATTGTAATATAAAGTCACAAATATAACTTGTTGATTGACTTACATGGATTGAAAATTTGGTATACTGAGCTTTCCAGGCTTAGTGAATAATATCACCCTTTTCATCTTTTGGTACATCATCTGACTACAAAATTTTAAAGTACTCTTTATGAAAGTCAAATTAATATTTAAAGTGACAAAGAGTCCTAGGAATTTTGAACATCACACTTACTTCGTATCTGTTATACTATGGCACATGTCATAAGTCAATTATTTTTCTCATTAACAAAAAATGAAATAAAAAAAGTAAAACCAAAAAACAAATAACCCAATTAAAATAATGAGCAAAATATCTGAATTGATATTCCTCAAAAGAAGACATACAAATGAATAGCAGATATATGAAAAAATGTTCAACATCACTAATCAAAAATCAAAAACACAATGAGATATCACATCACAGTTAGAATGGCAATTATCCAAAAGACAAAAGATAACGTGTTTGTGAGGATGTAGAGAAAGGAGAACCCTTGAACACTATTGGTGAGTTTGTGAATTAGCATAGCCTTTGTGAAAAACAGTATGGAGATTTCTCACGAAAATAAAAACAGAACTATCATTTCATCCAACAATCCCACTATTGGGTAGATATCCAGAGAAAATGAAATAGGTATGTCCAAGAAACATCTGCACATCTATGTTTATGGTAGTATTATTCACAATAGCCAAGATACGAAACCAACCTAAATGTACATCAACGGAAAAATGGATCAAGAAAACGTGGTATATATACACAATGCAAGACTATTCAACCATAAAAAAGAATGAAATCATGCGACGACATGGATGAACCTGGAAGGCATTATGTTAAGTAAAATAAGCTAAACACGGGGAAAAAAAAAAAACTGCATGATTTCACTCATGTGGAATCCAAAAACATCGGTCACATGCAGGTAGAGAGTACAGTGGTAGTTACCAGAGGCTGGGTGTTTAGTGGAGAAACAGGATAGAGAGATGTTGCTCAGAGGATACATTTTCATTTAGACAGAAGAAATGAATTTCAAGAGATCTATTATACAGCAAGGTGACTGTAGTTAGTGAAAATATGATTCCATTCTTGGAAAATGTAGAATAGATGTAATGTACCATCACGACAACAATTGCAACTCTATGAGGTAATGCACTTGTGATTTAGCTAGATTTAACAAGTCAACAATGATGTTTTAAAGCATATACTTTAAAACATCATGTTATTCTTGATAAAAGCATATAATGTTATCTGTGAATTAAAAAATAAAATAAGAATCTGTACAAAACATTGTGAGTATTTGCAAAATGTATATTTACCTTGTAAGTTGCCAAATTTGTGAATAACATTATTGGGTTTATTTTGCTTAATAGAATACAATAAAGTATAATTAAAGATTTAAAGTGATCTTTTTAGACCTTGAGATTTTATAAATATAGGTGAGATGCTAGTTTGCTTACCCTAAATATCTATTTTCTGCCCCAGAAATAATACTTTTATAGAACATTTTACCTTTCCTTAACTTCCATCACCAAAATTGGCAATTTAAAATATTTTCATGAAGAAAAACCACTATTGATATGTGTGTATCATTAGCAAGAAAGCCATATTTAGATTTATGTGATGGAGAGTCTTTTCACTCACTAATGATGCAATTGACTTCTCCACACTATCCTAGACGAGAAGAAACTCATGTTCATATATCAACAAAGTGATACATCACTACACATTAACTCACCATAGTGGGTTCTGATCAAGTGAAGCAGCAAATGCTTAATCTGTCTATTGGCTTTCTTTCTACCTGGTCTTAAAACTAGTAAGGTAGACTTCCTGCCCTTTGATACAAGAATAAGATTTCAATCTTCTTCTGTCTCTCCCCACTAGAATTCCCAAATGTATTCGTTAGTGGTTCATCCAATGTTGCCCAAGGAAAATATGTTTTATTAGCCTGGGATTTCATTTATGAAGACTGGCATTTGTCTCTTATTAGCAGATACAGAAGACGTGAAGAACCCCTGAGTTCCTCCATAGCTGTCAAGAAGTAAATGAACTGATTTGACAGTTATTCCAATCACTCACTGGAAAAACAGCTCTTCTGAGAATCAAGTACTGTTGACTCTGTTTCAATCCTCAGAGCAATTCCTGCCAAACTTTTTTGAGAAAGCACGATCTATGAAAATGAGTTGAAGTTACAAACCAGTCCATAGCACATGATTTGCATAGTACAAGCTTCATTGGTGATCACTATCCACCATACTTAGAGATGAGATTTAGAAAATACTCATCTCTGGAGATTGTATGCTAAGGTCTGGCACAACTCTTTACACAAGTGGTACTCAAAGCTAGCACTTGCATTAGTATTATCTGAGAATTTTTAAAAAATAAGAATAAAGCAATGAAGTGATAGAATAACATTCCTCTTTATGTGAAATTCCTGCTAATATATTGTACAGCATGTTGGAATGGGGACCACACCTGCTTTTTACTCACCATTATCACCCAACAACGGAATGGAATACAGTGCCTGACCACACGTATGTGTTGAATAAATGAACTGCTATGATCCTCCCACTGCATCACCACAAGTACCTTCAGACCCCAAAGAGCTGATACAGACTGATCTGGTTTGGCTGTGTTCTCACCCAAATATCTTCTTTTTTTTTTTCGAGACGGAGTTTTGCTCTTGTTACCCAGACTGGAGTGCAATGGTGCGATCTCAGCTCACTGCAACCTCCTCCTCCTGGGTTCAGGCAATTCTCCTGCCTCAGCCTCCCGAGTAGCTGGGACTACAGGCACGCGCCACCATGCCCAGCTGATTTTTTGTATTTTTAGTAGAGACGGGGTTTCACCATGTTGACCAGGATGGTCTCGATCTCTTGACCTCGTGATCCACCTGCCTCGGCCTCCCAAAGTCCTGGGATTACAGGCCTGAGCCACCTCGCCTGGCCCCAAATATCTTCTTGAATTGTAATCCCCACATGTCAAAGAAGGGGCCTAATGGGAGGTGACTGGATCATGAGGGCAGTTTCCCCCATGCTATTCTCATGATAGTGAGTGAGTTCTCACAAGATCCGATGGTTTTATAGGCATCTGGCCTTTCTCCTCTTGTACTTCTCTCTCCTGCCGCCATGTGAAGAAGGTCCTTGCTTCCCTTTTATCTTTTGCCGTGAGTATGAGTTTCCTGCAGCCTCCCCAGCCATATGGAACTGTGAGTCAATTAAACCTCTTTTCCTTATACAATACCCAGTCTTGAGAGTAATAGCAGTGTGAAAACAGACTAATACACAGACAAAGTCTCCAGGAAAGAAAAGTACATTGTAAAATATCAAAATATCTCAGTAATAATTCTTTTTCAGAGGAAACATGGCTTGATCATGTTTGTTCATTGAGAACCCACTCAATTTGGTTTGTATCTTGCTTCAAGTGGTTTTAGAAATTCCAACTATTATTGAGCCATTTGCCTATTGAATTACTTTTTAAAAATCTTTATAGTGAAGGTGAATCTGGTAATAATATATAACTAGATTATACTAACCACTTTAATGTTCTAGACGTATTTGATAAGAAACTTAATTCTGAATATTCTGAGTAATCTCAAGGCTGGAAAATATTAGCATATGCAAAGATGTGTATCTGTTATATTTTTCTAATTTAAAGAGAATATATATTTTGAAAAAAAATTTTTATTCTGATAAAATTATGAAAAACATTGTTTAGAAAATGCAACTGATCTCAAAATTTAAAATAAATAACAACCAATTGTTATAGTGCACTTGTATTATCCATTCATAAAACTGATTGCAATATGTTAGTGCTGGCAGCTTAGTATAACACTTTCCCCCAAAAAACACAAAAATATATTTTTTAATTATTTATTTTAAAATTTTATATACAGATTAAGTAAAACTTTGAGTAATGAGCTTACGGATTTTGTATTATCATGCGATTTTGGTTTTCTAACTGGGTTCAGAAAGAGAAGTATCTTTCAGCTGAGATTGCCGGCTGCAACCTTGACATTTTCACTGTCTCGCTGAACGGAGCTTGGGAGAATGTCTAAGACTATTCTATTTAATTTAGTTTTACAATCTCATTGTTTCTGGCAATTTAAGACACAGAAAAGTAACTTTTCCTTGATTAAAATAAACTTTTAGTATTTGGATGGCAGGATAATGAATACCCAGACAGGCAGTATGTGGTGATGGGTAGTGCATGAACTTTGGAATTCACAGACCTTGGCTTAGATTTCAGATTTTCCAATTATTACCTATGTCAGCTAGGGCAAATTGCCTTAATTCGTTAAACTCAATTTATTGATGTGGAAAAAGGGGCAATAAATCCTATCATTCATAGTTGTAATGAGCAGTAAAGTATATGAATATGTAAAAATGACTAGGCTAGTCCCTGACTATGGGACATAGCATTTATTTCCCTGTGCACTTTGTGTGAGGGAGTGTAACAGTCATTTTATGTATTATCATACTGCAAATATAAATATGGACACAAACACGCATACATCTTGACATTCACAGAGCACATTTCCATGTACACACATAACCATTTGTTAAAATGTGATCATGGGATTAGGACTTAATAAAATTGAATTATAAGAGTGAAAAGCGATATAGCTTAAGAGTTAAAAGCATAGAATTTGCAGACAGACACACGAGTTGGAATTCTGATTCTACTTATTTCCCGTCCTCTCTTGAGCAAGTCGCTCAACATTTCAGTCTCTTTCTTATTCATATAGATGTGCATATCCATGTCATAGATTTGTGATGTCTGTTAAAGAAGGCATATGAAAGCACTGTCACAATGTCCAATAAAAAGACAGTATTCAATAAATGGTCATTGTTCCTTTACAGACCTCTTTAAAAATATACTAAATTTGAACCATCGTTTCAGAGTGTCTTACTGAATGAAATGACCATAACTGTACACGTGGGTGAAGATCAGTGAATGGAAGTCAAGAATTTTTGCTTCAACTTCTAAGCCTCTTCATCTAGTTTGTTTTAAAAATGTTTCTAGGCCAGGCGCGGTAGCTCACGCCTGTAATCCCAGCACTTTGGGAGGCCGAGGCAGGTGGATCACGAGGTCAAGAGATCGAGACCATCCTGGTCAACATGGTGAAACCCTGTCTCTACTAAACATACAAAAAAAAATTAGCCAAGCATGGTGGCGCGTGCCTGTAGTCCCAGCTACTCGGGAGGCTGAGGCAGGAGAATTGCCTGAACCCAGGAGGCAGAGGTTGCGGTGAGCCGAGATCGCGCCATTGCACTCCAGCCTGGGTAACAAGAGCGAAACTCTGTCTCAAAAAAAAAAAAAAAAAAAAAGTGTCTAACAGAAAACTCCCTCAAACTTTATCTGTGTAAACTCTGGGGAGAACATAACCTCTATAAATAAGTTGGCATGCTTGAACATTCTTTGAATAAGTAGAAAATGTTGCTCTTTCATTTTATTGACGCAAAGTTTATCTTGATGGCTTATACTTCTGTTTTCAATGCAAGTTACAGGTATTAAGCTCTAAAACTGAATAATGTTGACCAATTTAATGATTATCTGTAATAAGGGGAATTTAAAAATGTTTTACACTAATTACAGTTTGTAAAGTTATTGAGCTTCCTTTTATACTTAGATGATCATTTTCAATTTTCATTGACAATGCTGCTCTGGTTAAAGAAAGTTCTTGAGCACCTTGGTCAAAGCAGCTGTAGTAAAGAGAACAGAAACCATCACGCACAGCAGCAAGATTTCAGCTAAGGTTCTTGGCTCCAAGTGACAAAAATTTAAAGCAGGAAAATAATCTATTAGTAGGCTATCGAATAGATGGCAGAGACAAACGAAAGGTTCTGAAACGGGGCAATAAGTGAAGAAGGAAAGACAAGAAAGGCAATAACTTGTCGCACTTCTGAATGCAGGCTCTGGAGCTGAACTGTCTAGTTCCAAATCTTCTCCCCACCACTCACTAGAACTTTGTGACCTTGGGCAAGTGATTTAACTTTTCTGTATCCCAGTATTCAGTTCTTCAAAATTAGACTACCCATTCAGTAAACTGAGTTAACACATGAAAGGCACATAATAATTCTTTAAAAATATTCAGAAAAAAATAAATGTAGCCAGAACAATGGCCATCACATTATACACCATGGACTCCAGTGGACACGGTTGCTGTATAACCAATCTCGCTGTCCTTTTGAATTTTCATACCTCCACAAGGTTCCTGACCTGTATTGGATTTTGCCTTGGTTGAGAGATCAGAAGGGATGAAATTTCTTCACTTTTCCTCTGAGTGAAAGGTACAATTCCCTGAAACTGAGAAGGGGAGGGATTTTGATGTTAAACAGCCAAACATTTTGAAAATGTCCACTACAGTTAGAATAACCATATATCCTAGCTACCTTGAGGCAGTCGCAGTTTACAACTGATATCCCACATGGTTAAACACACCTCGTAGTAGAAGTGTCACAAGTTGGATGATAAATTATGGTCTCCCTGACTGTCATTCACTCCCTTTTGCTGCTGCTAAAAATGTGCATATATTCTTCTTATACTTATTGGTCCAATGAAAAAAGATCTCACTAACAAAATTAAGTTTTCATTTATAAAAACAATAATGCATTTATTCTTTTTAGCAAATGAAACAAAAACACAACAGGAAACAAACAGAAATTCCAAAGTACTATTATTCTGTTCTCTCTAAGTCTTGGATTTCTGTGGACAATCTTTTCTGGCTGCAATTTTTTTTAATCCTGTCTCAGTATTTCATCACCTACAGACTAAATTAACATTATCACCACCACAATACCCTAAATACTATATCTATATCTATTTATATACATGTATATAAATACATATATAAATATGTATATATGCATATATATCTATATGTATATAGATATATGCAGGTATATGAAAATTATATCTGTATACAGTAGGTCTCCATTACCTCAGAGACACATTGCAAGAACCTCAGTGGATGCCTGAAACATAGAAGTTGCTGAACCCTATATATACTATGTATAATTTTTTTCTATGTCACAATTTCACAGATAGATTCATTTTACCGTATATCTTAGCAACCTCAGCATATGATTTTTCCCCTTTATTAGGTCAAGAACTTTCATCATTTTACTTAATGGAAGCACTTCACAGTTTCTCTTTGGCCTAGCCAAATGGCCAGTGTTAGTGCTTTTACGCTTTGGGGCCGTTGTTAAGTCAAATAAGAATGACTTGAACACAAGCTCTGCCATAGTCAATCTGATAAGCTGAGATGGCTAATAAGTGACTAATGGGTGGGGAGCAGAGACAGCCTGGAGACCCTGGACAAAGGAATGATTCATCCTGGGTTTGATGGAGAGCAACAGCACAAAACTTCATCACGATACTCAGAACAGCACACAATTTAAAACTCATGTATTGTTTATTTCTGAAATTTTCCACTTAATTTTTTTGGACCATGGTCTACTGCAGGTCATTGAAACCTCAGAAAGCAAAACTCTGGATAAAGAGGAGCTACTCTGTGTGTCTACATGCTTGAGTAGAAATAGTATCTCTTTCTCACACACACATATGCATACAGGAAAGGAAGATAAGACATGTGGATTCTAGTTTCCTTATTTCTATACTTGATTATGAGGCCAAATTGGATATTAATGACTTGCCTCCTTCATTACCCAATGCATACTTCCTCTACTTTCTGGGCACACTTCAGTAACATGCTAGAATTTTCATGCCTAAAGATTTTAAGGGTTTTTCTTTTTTCATGCAGAATGAAAAGAGTCATTCATTAACTTCCAGTTAATGAACATGGTAGCTCTATACACCACACAGAATGCTGATCTTGCAAGGTGTTGCTTCCCATCTGGCACTATAATGAGTTTTCCATGAATCATCCCATATTCCACAAGGGGTACATAGTAAGAGTCTTGCATCCTTTGGGAATAAGCCCAGTGTCTAACATCTTTTGAATGATAATCTTTGTTTAGTAGCAATGATATATAAAATGTTGTGATTATAGAGTTTATTGAATATATCTGAAGAAGGTACAGACAGCAAAGGCAGACACAGAAGAAAAATACATCAATTTTTCAACAGCAGCTGTTCCATTGAAGGTAAATCACTGCACTCTCCGTGATTCAAGAAATCAACTCACCCCCTGTAGTTAGTTGTTCTCATCAGCCTTGCTGCTCTGTGAAGGCCTCCAGGCTGTGCTCAGTATGAATGAATGAGACACTCAGAGGTGCTATTAGCTTGGCAACCTGTCCATTTGCCATGTCCTAGGCATGTCTCTATATGTGAGGCTTAATAAGGAGAGACACACAATGGCCAAGAAAAGAGTTATTTTATCACAGAGACTGATGCCATACTGCTTAGAAGGAGAAAGAGCTAGACATCTGACTATGTGTCAATTCTTGGGCCCTGGCCCTGGGGTTGTCTTGATGGTCAGGAACTTGGAAGGAAGACAATTGAAATATTGATGACAAAAAATTTGAAGAAGAGATATGTGTCTAGAACTCTCAGAAAGAACAAAAACTGGACGATATTCTTGGATGCTTACAAAAGGATAACCTCAGAAGAGGAGGATTTTAATAACTAAAAGAACAGGATAACTTGTTTTGTGGGTGCTACTCAGCCTCTTTACTCAGTCACCCCTGTCATCTCCCATTGGGCCCATGACTAAAATAGCTATTGTGTCAGGGATGGGGGCTGTGCATGGGCTCAGCTACATGGACTTCCACTTACCAAGGCTGCCTTGCTATTATCAATCCACCAGTTGTAAAAACCCACACTGTGACCCAGTGTTGTGGTTTTATTCCCCACATGTGATACTATTCCCCAGGAGACCAGGCATCTACCTGATGGCAGGTAGATCACATTGGGCAGCTTCCACCATGGAAGTGCAGTATTTTGTTTCTACTGGATATGACTTTGGATGTGGATGTGTCTTTCCTGAACACAACGCTTCTGCCAAACATGGACTTACAGACTGCCTTATGTGCTGTCATGGTATTCCTCACAGCATGGTTTCTGATCAAGGGACTCACTTCACAGAAAAAGGAGTGTGTCAAAGGGCCATGCTCATGGGATTCACTGGTTTTATCATGTTCCTCATCGTCCTGAAGCAGCTGGCTCGATAGAATGGTAGAATGACATTTTGAAGACAGGTATAGCCCCAGCTAGGCAACAATATTTCACAGGGCAGGGGCAAGGTATTTTAGATGGCCGTATATACTTTAAAATAAGTATCTGATATATGGTGTCAATAATTTGTATCCAAATTCACCTTCTTCACATATGTATTATCAATAGAAAACAGCTTAGTTTGTCAATCTATCTTGGGTCAAAGTTTACCAAAAAGCTTTTTATGAATTTTAGTTTCAAAAATTTTTATCTAATGTAGTAGCATGTATACATTTATATAGTAAGAAATTCTATAGTAAAGAAAATCTTAAACATATGGCTAAGTTTGGCAGAATGTCATAAAGATCACATTACACAACAAATGCCAGAAATTATGTCTATAATTTTGTTTCTTCGAGACTGATTCCACTGGCTTTCAAGTATTGCTACAGTTGAAAAAAAATTAAAACAAAAATAAAAACTCAAAATGATCACATAGAATGACTAAATTAATGGCATTCGAGTTCTGTTTCTTCATCTTTATAGTCATGGTGTTATAATTGTTTATTTCAAATCAACTGCTCAAACACAGGCATACATAGCACCAGAAAATATAGATACAGGAATTTCACTGAAGTCAAGCCTAAATGATCCCAAATCTCTATGAACCTTTTTTTGAAATGAATGCATGTAACTGAGTCTGTGTTTGTCAGAGCCATTTGTAAAACTGGAAGTTCTCTAATTTGACATCCATATAAAATGCAATATTTATAAAACAACTTGTAATAAATGTATGTTCATTTGATGTTACATATATACACAATTAAATTCAAGAGAAACAAAGTATTTTTTTAGCACTTAGACCAATAAAATATTGTTGGGCCGGGTGCAGTGGCACACACCTGTGATCCCAGCACTTTGGGAGGCCAAGGCAGGTGGATCACCTGAGGTCAGGAGTTCTCAATCAGCCTGACTAATATGGTGAAATCCAGTCTCTACTAAATACAAAAAATTAGCCAGGCATGGTGGTGCATGCTTGTAATATGAACTACTTGGGAGGCTGAGACAGGAGAATCACTTGTACCTGAGAGGTTGCATTAAACCAAGATCATGCCATTGCACTCCAGCCTGGGTGACGAGTGAAACTCCATCTCAAAATATACATAAAATGTACATACATACATATATACATATATATACTTTTTTTTTTGGAGAAAGGACTTGTAATCATAAACTAGGGGGACTATCCATGAGCAAACCATTAACCAGATTCAGTACAACACCATTGTCCTCTGAATTCCAGATAATTCCACTTTGACTCTTAAATGACAGACAGACTCTCGGTTTTCAAATTCCGTAAGCCTGTTATCTAACTTATTTTCATTTCACCAGTGCACAGCTCCTCGTATGTATGGATGCAGATGCCATTCCAGCAGGCTGGAAAGAAACTAGAGAAATAACATTTGATATTTTCAGAGTCTGTTTATGGAAGTACCTACCTACCATCTTTTTATTTAAAGAACTTTGAATATGTGAATTGACTCAAATTTGGGAATTGTGTGAGAAGCAAAACTCTATTTTGGAGGCTTCAATTGGGTCTATATGTACAGGAATGTGAATACTTTTAAAAAACAGAAACAGAATAGTGCCTATGTGAGCTGGCATTAATTGTGGTCCTTGGAAATCCCGGGCCTATTTACAATTACAGTAATCCATGAGTCATTTAATTCAGAAGGCTGCAATGGCTTTGGTGTTCATTAGGGACCAAAGACCCCTTTGCCTTCCCTGGAGAAGTGCTGTGTTTTGGGTTCTAACAACATATATACTCCCCAGTCCCAGTGTTTTTGTGGAGACCAATTCAGTGCGCTGTCTTCTGTGGCATCACCTACTTATATTGGTTACCTAAGGATTTGGGAGATTCAATTGGTGAATTTTACCCTGATAACAATCTTAACAAACGCTATAGCATATGCACACTCAACAAAGTGTTTCCCTCTTTCTAAAATCCAATGGATTCCTGGGACTGCATCTCTTATAGGCCTTTACTGGGCCTAAATTTTAGGCAATAAGCTTATCAAACAGCTAGAAACACGTTCAACTCTTCAAGCTTACCTACTTTATCCACACTCTTTGAGTAAGTGTCCACTTTGAAATTCACCCCAATGCAATCTTTCATCTTGGTTAGTTGTACACCTTCAGAACCCATTCCTAAGAAATTCTTGCAAATACTGTTAACATAAACGTCTTGCAATTCTGTTGTTATGTCATTCTGTCTGAGTATATTTGACCCCTATTTAATGCTTAGCTCTGGTTCAAGTTTTAGGATTGCAGGCAATGAAGACTAGGTAAGTAGGGAAGAGGATGAGAATTATCTTTTCAGTCTGAGATGACTTCCTCATATGTGAAGGCTACTAAGACAGGTTTGAAAATGGGCTTATACATAAGTTTCTGAATATCCTAATAAGTTTTACCTGCTTACATTAGGATGAATCATTAAAGTTGCTTTCATTCCAAAACCTTAAGAGATAAAGAAAAGTTATTTAAAATGTAAAGCGTTAAACAGAAAGTAATTGAAAACTAATTAATGAAATGTATACGTGTAGGAGGATTTCAAAAATGCAGAACATCTAACCACTGAATCCAGCCTTGCTAGTACATCACTGCAGCCAGATTCAGTTGCAGTTGCTGGACTACTGAGACATCGGGTGCCAATCTCAGACTTTCTTCTTTCCACCATCTACCCCAGTTTCAGTATCCTTGGCAGTATGCTATGTTCAACTGATTTGGGGATGTATGATTCTATTTTGACACCAAAAGGCTTAGCAAACAGTAAACTGCACACTCTGGCTTTTGTAAGGAGAAGTAGAACTCCGTGTAGTACAAAGTCTTATGCAAAAGTGGGAAGCAGTGTGGGAGGATTGGCAGAACAAAAAAATGAAAAGTGACAAACATTTATACTCAGCCAGAGAATTTTATTATAAGTCAATACTATAGAGTTTTTAAATCTCCCATCTCCAAGGCAATTTGGACAACAGTAACTATCTTATAAAATTGTCTTTTTTTTAGATGAATTATTTAAGATGAATTATCTTATTTATTGAATATGGAGTATAGGTTTATTTATTCCACACTCCTTTATCTTTTTTCATTATTTTCAGCTTTACAGAAAATTCTGCATTTGTAACAACTTCCTCAATATGTAAATATAATAAACCCTCAATCCTTAACATCTTACTCTAAAGTATTTACCGTCTTACTCTAAAGTCATTTAGAAACCACATGCATTATTGCTGGAGCTTTAAAACATTAGTATTTATGTTATCCTAACGTCTTATTGTAATTGTATAGATTTTTTCACTACTTTTGGAAGGATAAACTATTGTTTCATAGATGCAATAGATTCTGGAAACTTGTTTAGAAATATTTTTAAAAGCAGTTTTCAAAATTTCTCATCTATCACACAGGAGATACAATGTAATGAGTACTATTTCCTCTGATTTCTTTTAGGTGTGTTTCTTTTGACTGTATTTTCATCAGTCTCGTCATTTTCCATTTGTGCTGGGACTTTTGCCTGCTGATGGTTTTCAAGTCTGGCTGCAATTTGGTTCCCTTGAAGGTATTTTAAAATATGCTGATTCACTAGTACCATTCCCAAACCAATTGAAACACATTTTTCAATGACATGGTCATGGTGCTAGTATTTAAAACAAGAATCTTCCTAACTTATTTTAATATACAACTAAGACATATTCACTGGTATAGACAATACTGAATACAAAAATATATATATAATGACTCATTCCTTCTGTGAGAGAGCAATGTCCACAATTAAAAAAAATTAATAATACTGTTAACTCAGAGGGATCAGACCAGGTGGAAAGCACAAATATGCACTCTGCATAATAAAGCTTCTTTCCAGCGTCCAAATCTACAGCAAGCAGAAAAGGACACTCAGTGTGTTTTGCTCTCAGATGCACAGCTGGCACAGCTAGCCAGGCAGTGGGGCCTCCACCTGGAGGAACTGATCACAGGAAGAGGAAGTCTTGATTCCAACTTTGTTAGGTTTTCCTTTCAGTTAGTAATGGTTTCAAGCTGAAAAGGATGACACGACATGCAAATGTCGACTATTTAAGAATAACATGTGCCAGGTATAGTCTATAATTTGCTGTTAAGATTCATTTCACTTAATCATTTTCTACATAAATCTCTATGAATTTAAGTTTCTGAATAACTGTAGGGTCAACAAGGTATTTGGTACCATCCTACTTTGAGCTTAGTTGGACCACATAATTTGCAGGAGGACATTTTATAAAATTAAAAATCCATCCCTGTTTATAGTGTATAGTTTTACAATAAGACTGATGACCTCCTTCTTGCATTCAGAATATAGTGCCAGAAAAAGTATTCATGCCTTAATTACATCATAATGATCAAACTGTTTTGATGTTGTTAGTCAGTTTTATGTTGCTATAAATAATTTCCTAGAGATATTAAGGTATACTTACATAAGATTTATTCACTTCTATGATATTGCAGGATGAACTTAAAAATAATTTGTGACTTTATTTGCATATGCATATATGATAAATGCTAATTATAATATTTATTTTGTTTTAATAAATATGTCTAGCTGTAATTTGATAGGCTACCTGTATGTACAGATTTCATAATATTGTCTAGAATCATTTTTCTTTATTCTGAAGCTTCTTAGTTATAGTTTTATAGATATGGCCTGAGTTGTAAAGCACTATACACTCATGAAAGATTTCTAAGTCAATGTAAAACATTGTAATATGATGTCAGAATAAAATTTGTTTGAAAATAGAAATTTTCATGTTTTTTTTCCAAATTAGAGTTTAAAGTAGTCAATCTCATGATTTGTCAGACTTAAAAAGTTATAGACTGAATATTTTAACATAAAAGTAACTTAAATGCATATCCTTAGAATACACATCAACTGTATATTCACTCAAGACACATAAAATATTCTACATGCCAAAACTGCATGTCTGTTTCCAATTTTCTAATACTACTTTCTCTCTCTCTCTCTTAGTTTACAAATATTTCTCAATATTTAACTTTTTACAACTGAATCATGCTGGGAAAATTAAGTCTTTGGGAAAATACTATTCATTACGATAATTTTTTATATAGTTATTTAAAAAGTTTCTAACTCAGTAAAAAATATTATGTGGAAAGGCAATAGTTTAAAAAATTGTCAAGGTTAAGACTAAACAAAATATGCTTTTTGACTTTTGACAATGTCTTGAGAAAATGTCTTCTCTTACATTTTAATAACATTTGATTAAACACTGACAGACAAAACAGATATTGAATCATAGAATAACTTTCTAGTATACATTATGTATATGTTGCATTATTTATTTTTATGTATCCACTTTAAGACGGTAGGAATGTCCTGCTTAGTAGTATCAAGTTTCAGTAACATTAACACTTTCTTTTTGTTAACGCATTTCTGTAAACTGCATAATTATGTGATCAAGACTTATCTAACACCTGTTCATAATACTTTTGAATTAAACCTAAAGATCATTTCGTTTGTTTGTTTTATCATTTTGAAAATAATACATAAGAGACACTGCTCTAATAATGCAAAACACATTTCAGAAATAGGAAATATAACTTGTCACTGAATATATGGAAATGATGGGTGTATTAGTCCATTAAGGTCCTTACTGTCTCAGCTCTGCTAGGACATTGCTCTTGATCTATTGCTATCTATTATTTATGCAATTTATTCTTGCTACTGCAAAGAATGTCAGTGGCATGAAGTTAGGGTATGCGTGTCTGTGCTACTGTGGTTTCAGACAGTGTAAATAAACGGGAAACGTTTCAGATCATGTAAGATCAAACTGCTTTTCCCTTTTCCAATTCATTTATGTCAACCTGTCATTTGCCTCCCACTTTCTAACATCTCTCTTCTATTTTGTTTTTCATTGTTTAATTTCTATTACCTCAGGTCTATCAGATCAATAAACTCTGGATGCCTTGACCTGATTTCCTAAAATTCTCAAGGAGACGTAGGCTCTATTAAGATTTTTTTTCACATTACAAACTTGGTACAAGGGAGTTGCAGATGTAAACACATATACTGAAGTTCATGCATTTATAGTTTATGTATATTAACAGATTTATTAACCATATAGGAAATGGATTACATCAATAAGTTATTCCAGAGGACAAAAAGAGAGTTCGTATGTTACTTAGGTTCACAAACTGGACACAGGCTTTACCCACATTTTCATGCAATATTGAGCCAGATGAATACAACTTAATATTCATCAATTCTGTTTCCCATCTTCCTAGACCATGGAAATGGTTCTGGTAGCAATGTGTTGACTGATCCGGCCTGCTACTAGTAAGAAGATGGCCATGATACATGGTGCAATGTCATGACTCAAACTCAGTTCAAAGACGGAAGCGAAGAGCTGAGAGACAGTTTGCGTTTCTTCTGCTTCTCAAATCCTAGAGTGCACGTACAGCACTGCTCTTCTGTGGGACTGCGTGTCCTCCTTTATCACCCTGCTGGTCCTACCGTCCTCCTGGAACCTCACCCTAGAGCATGACTCTCCTTCCTCCATTTCACATTTCAAAGAAAGATTTTAGATGAGAACTCAACTATTTCTAAAATAATTTACAAAACAGAAAAGCACTCATTGGACATTTTTGTAAACATCAATTTTGGGATTTCTGATGGAATTTGTGTATGAAAAATCATAAGATGGAAGTGGTATAGTTTGGATATTTGTCCCCACCCAAATTTCATATTGAATTGTAATCTTCAGTGCTGGAGGTGGCACCTGGTGGGAGGTTTTTAGGTCAGGGAGGCTTGGTGTTGTCTTGGCAATAGTGAGTGAGTTCTCATTAGATCTGGTCGTTAGAAATGTGTGCACCTCTCTCTCACTCTCTCTTTCCCTTGCTCCTGCTTTCTCCATGTAATGTACCTGCTCCCCTTTCACCTTCTGCCATGACTGAGTGCTCCCTGAGGCTTCAGTAGAAGTTGAGCAGATGCCAGCACCATGCTTTCTGTACAGCCTGAAGAACCATGAGCCAAGTAAACTTCTTTTCTTTATAAATTACCCAGTCTCAGGCATTTCTTTATATCAATGCAAAAATGATATAAAGAGAGAGAGATACTAATTTAATTCCATTCAACTAATAGCACTGGAGCACCTGCTTTGTTAGCAGATACTGATGTTGAGAATGATTATAAAACAAACATAACTTTCAAGAATCCTATAGTTTTGGGGTTGAGGTAGAAGACAAAGGGTGAAAGCAAAGTATAAAAGCCTATTACACGGTAAGAGTACAATCTTTGCCATAAAGCAAGTAGAATGTGATGAAATTTTAATGAAGGAAGAGGATGCATTAGATGGATGTATCAAGAAAAACAGTATAGTGGTGAATCTTTTAAGATCAATGACATTTCAAAAATGTGAGATGTAATGAAACTTTAAATACAGTGATAATTGGTAGCATATGCTATTAATTAAAATTAATATTATCTCAAAGCATAAAGGCTGGAAAACATTTTGCAGGAAGCAGATTATTTTGCTAAAGATAATTAACCTGCAATTGCTTAAAGCTTAGACATTTTCAGTGAACTTCCACAAATACTGCCTCCTATAACACAGACCAACTCTGAAGCTATCCTAGTAGATAATGTGACCCCTGATAAACTACACAAAAATGTGGCTGAGGTTGTTTGGGGGAGAGGGTTACCCCAAGGCACAAGGGTGCAACTCGTATCTGCAGCTTCTCATCTGGAATTGAGTCTAGAAGTACCAGGTGAGGTAACAGGAGGGAATTAAATCCAAAGCTAGGGATTTTTACCTAATTAGGTGGATTTTTAGGTATTTTTGAAGTTTTTTGAGCAAAAGCATGAAATTATCAGGCTCACATTTAAATATGTCAGAAACAGAGACAACCCTGAATAGGTGTAGAAAAGAATCAAACTGAGGATGAGAAATATAATAGATATCATTATAAAATGCTACACCAAGTCCAAAAGATGAGAGCTTTGGATAAGATTAAGTCCTATAGACTTCCTTCAAATAAAAAGTCTCTAGTTCATAGATAGGGTTGATAGCATTGTGCATGAAAAAGATCTAGGGGTCCTAATGGACCAAAAGCTCAATATGAGACAACAGTGCTGTGGCCCAAAATGCAAAAGTGAACAAAGCCAACCTTGTCAGGAAGATGGTGCCAGTCAGGAAGAAGGCAACATTCTCACTATTCTATGAACTTAACAGACCACACCTACCACTTATGTTCATGTTTTAAGAGGGACACTGACAAACTAAACAGAGAAGAAGAATGAAGATGGGTTTGGAGGTTGTGCCTAGGAGGATCCTTTGACAAAACTGAGGAAGTTTATCTCGAAAAAAGATTTATCATTTGTGGAATAAGATCAACACCTTATAGAGCTGTTATATGAGAGAACGTTTAGGCATTTCTGTGGCTCTTGAAGGTAGAACAAGAACCAACAGTTGTAGATGTCAATGCAGTACAAAAGCTACCTTTCTAAGAATTGTGTTATCTAGCTAGCATTTGAAAGCACTGCTTTTGATAAGCTGCAGAATAGGGTTCAGTCCAGTCTGACTGAGAGTCTATTATCTCGCCAATTATATATTATATACCTGCACAATAAAATAGATATCATGCTGCAGGTTGATTAGCACATACTATAGGAATAAAGGCCTCATTCTAAAACAGATAAAATAACAGAAAGCACATTTTCAGTCCTTGTAGCACTAAGATTGTGAAACATGGAACTGAATGCAGTAGAGTCATAGTTTGCTTCAACTTAATTAGAACATTCCTTGCAATAGACACAATGAAGGTGTTTGGAATAACCAAAGTGCTTGGAAGTAGCAACAAAAACAACAGAACAAGGCCCGGTGTGATGGCTCACACTGTAATCCCAGCACTTTTTGAGGCCCAGATGGAAGGATAGCTTGAGCCCACGAGTTCAAGACGAGCCTGGGCAACGTGATAAAACCTCATCTCTATAAAAAATACAAAAACAAAAAACCCTAGATACTCCCAGCTACTTGGGAGGCTGAGGAAGGAGGATTGCTTTAGCCCAAGAGGTCAAGGCTACAGTGATCCATGATCACTCCACTGCACTCCAGCCTGAGCAACAGAGTAAGACTGTTTCAAAAAACATTTTTTTATACTAATTTTTTAAAAAGCAACATGTTTGAACCAGAAGCAGCTTAGTATAGCACTTTAATCCTAATGTTTTCGTTGTATTATTTTCTCAATAGATGTCTATTCAATAAATAAATGCAGAAATGAATTAAGGATCAGGCTGCTTGTTCCTAACACTTCATTGAGGTTTCTAAGGGGACAGCCCCATGTAGCATAAGAAAAAGTCTAATGATACTGGTTAACAGGGCCTTGTGTTTCTATTTTCTCCTTGAAATAGTCCCAAAGTATTTTTTAATGGTTTTACCTGGGTCCCATGCAACTGTGAAATGTCACAGAACCCACATAGAAGGCGTTGAGGTTTTTGATCTTGTGCTAAATCAGGTGCACTATGGGAGGCAGCTGTTCTATAATAGAGAAGAAAAGCCTGGCTGATTTGGGTGTGGGCGTTGCTTTATAATGGCAGCAATGTGCTGGCTTGGCATATCATCAAATATTCTTTTTGAACCTGTCTGATCACTACCAGAGAGGGAAGTTTCAATTTTGTTATGGTTCATTGGCCATCATTAAGAAAAATGCATGCATTTTAATGACATAGCTTCTAGTGCTGGGTGTTTTTAACCCATGTCTAGAAGAGGCTACTAACTATGGACAATGTGGAAAGCATTTTCCTACTCTAGGGAAGAAGGAAAAAAATGGAGATTTTGAAACAGGGATTGCCTTTGAAATAACCTAGGGTAAAAATCCAGTATAGAGGTAGATGAAATCTTAAGAAAGACCAAAAGCGTGAACATTATGTGCTCTTGGTTTTTCCGGGGCTGATTCGTATTTAGTGGTCAAAACTATCTTTTCTCTTAAAAGTATTTCATTTATCATCCTATTTTTAAATCTGAAAATTCTATTTGATAATATGTAATGTCACCTTTGAAATCTTTTCACATAAAATGTCCAACTACGTAAGAATTCTTATTTTAATCTTTTCTACTAAGATAGAAACATATGTAATTACATAACAGTTGACAGTTGGCTATCAAGAGAAACTGAGGCAGTAACTATTCCCCAGTGTTCTGAGGTTGAGATAGAAAAGCACATTGACACAGGTCCATCAAGTGTTGGTTGGTGCCCCGAATTTTGAAATACAGTAAAGATGTAAGAAAAATTCCCTAGTCTGAAAATTTTTTTCACGTCTTTTCATCTTTTAGTTCCCCCAGTTCAAATGTTCACTAGATTCATTCTATCCATCATCATTTACAACTCAGAGTGTAGTGTGAATTAATTATTTTCTTCTCCTTTGTATCAGTTAAGACTGAATTTCATTACATGCAAAGGAAGTCAATCCTGAGTGAGTTGCATACATGAAGAGTTATTTTCATTCGTGTAAAAAAAAACTGAGGGAGATAGTAGTACAAGGCTCGAGAAACAGCTTGATGAAGTTATTAAGGACCGGAGTTTCTTCTAACTTTTGTTCTAACTTGGGCCTTTTCATTATTACATTAATAACACGGCTGCTCCATCTCTGGGCATCATATTTGTGTTCCAGGCAGAAAGAAGATGTAGTCGAACAAAGGGTAAAATGCAAAAGTCCAAAAGGTGAATAAAACAAATCACTTATATTAACACATATAAGTGTTAATATAAGTGTTTATATGTCAACACATATAAAGTGTTCACACTTTATAGCAAACCCAATCTGCAAGGGCTTGGGGGCAGATGAGTATTTTAAACTGGGAATATTGCAACTTCATACAAAAATGAGGATCTGTTAGAAAGGAGGAAATGTGATTGAGTAAGAACTGGCCAGACAGCTGGAAGTGACTTCCACAAAGTTATTAACCTTTAAAGAGAAAATTATACTTCTACTAATACTAATACTAAATGATCAATAAAGAGTATTTAGGAAACCCAGAAAAGTGAAAGAAAAACAATAATTCATAAAAACATAATCAAAACATCACTTCCCAAAAGATCATTAATAATTACATGTCCTTTTCTTCTCTTTCTTTCTCTAACACATTTGTTCTATTGTTTTCCATGTATGTTTTTATAAGACTAAAACTCCAAAAGCATTGGTAACAAAAGCCAAAATAGACAAATGGGATCTAATTAAACTCCAGAACTTCTGCACAGCAAAAGAAACAATCATTAGAGTGAACCAGCAACCAACAGAATGGGAAAAAAATTTTTGCAATCTACCCATCTGACAAAGGGCTAATATCCAGAATCTACTAAGAACTAAAAGAGATTTACAAGAAAAAATCAAACAAACCTATTTAAAAGTGGGCAAAGGATATGAACAGACACTTTTCAAAAGGAGACATTTATGAGACCACAAACATGAGACCACAAACCAGTGATCACTGGTCATTAGAGAAATGCAAATCAAAACCACATTGAGATACCAGTTCACGCCAGTTGGAATGAGTATCATTAAAAAATCTGGTGACAACAGATGCTGGAGAGGATGTGGAGAAATAGGAACACTTTTACACTTTCGGTGGGAGTGTAAATTAGTTCAACCATTGTGGAAGACAGTGTGGCGATTCTTCAAGGACCGAGAAGTAGAAATTCCATTTGACCCAGCAATCCCATTACTGGATATATATATCCAAAGGATTATAAATCATTCTATTATAAAGACACATGCACATGTATGTTCATTTTGGCACTGTTTACAATAGCAAAGACCTGGAATAAACCCAAATGCCCATAGATGATAGACTAGACAAGGAAAATATGGCATATATACACCATGGAATACTATGTAGGCATAAAAACAATGAGTTTGTGTCCATTGTAGGTACATGGATGAATCTGGAAACCATCATTCTCAGCAAACTGACACAAGAACGGAAAATCAAACACCGCATGTTCTCACTCATAGGCGGGTGTTAAACAGTGAGAACACATGGACACAGGGAGGGGAACATCACACACTGGGGTCTCTTGGGGGGTGCTGGAGAGGGACAGCGGGGGGTTGGGGAGGAATAACATGGGGAGAAATGCCAGATATAGGTGATGGGGGATGGAGGCAGCAAACCACTTTGCTATGTATGTACCTGTGCAACAATCCTGCATGATCTGCACATGCACCCCAGAAACTAAAGTACAATTAAAATATATATATAAGAACAACATTAAAAAGTGTATTATATCATGGTTTAATTTTTTAACCTAGTTTAACATAAATACTTTCTGACAATAACAGCTGCTATTCTACGGGAAAAATGCTATCAAGGTTCTGTGATATGTGCATACTTTTGTATCCTTAACTCAGCATAAAATAAATTGTTTTCATATTTTCTGTTGATAATTTTTAATTTTCTTAAATATGTATACTTTATACATATCTCAGGTTATTTCTGTAGGATGAATTTTCAAAGAGAAAAATCAATCACAGACAATGCACGTTTTAAAACTTTTAGTACATAATTAAAATAGCATTACAAAAGTTTGCACCAATTTATGCTATTTCTTCACTTTCTTTCCAGTTGTCTTCAAAATCTTTGCTACTTGACAGGCAGAGGAAATAGAATCTTAATATTACATTTATTGTAATTTATTTATGTACAAAAGGGGATTGTAATTTTTGTCTATAGAGGACAATTGACTCTTTGTTCTAGAAAATGACTTCTTCATGTTCTTTTCGTTTTATTCCACTTCCTACTCAGTTGTCAGATCCACCCACCTCTTTTAATCTTCATAGGTCAAAATCCAAGTCCCCCAGATCTCTTTGTGTAGATCATCAAAACATTCTTGCAGTGTTCACCCCAACCCCAATGTGAGTTTTATTTCTAGGAAAAATGGACAAAGTTAGAAATAAAACAAACTCCTGTGCTTAAAGCAGCATATTGCTCAGAAATTATCTTAATATTTCTATCTTGAATTTTATCACTAATTATAGAATGATAGCAAGTGTTCCCTAAGTGACTGTGAGTAGATACAGAATATAATTTGAGGCCACAGATGTCTCCTCAAGGACCTTATAGAACATTCAACTCTAAAAAAGCATATTTGATTGCTAAAAGGTCCCTGTACTTAGAATTACAACATCTCCGTTTAGTCTTACCTTTATTATTCAGGTTTGTGAAAGGTTTGAAAAAACGCCCAATAAATATTATCCATCTTTGCTTCCAAGATTGTAGCCAACTGAGAGATTGACACAGGAGATCAGGGATTTGGAATTAAAATAGTTCAGCTATTTCTAATAAAATTTATACTGGAGAAAAGGCTTCGGCTCTGTGGCCATATCAGCCCCTAACATGCGTCCTTCAAACTACTCAGGCTTCCTTATTTCGTTCCAGACAGTTTTGGAAAACAGCAGACCCACGAACCACTGAATCCATCCCATTGTAAAGCCGAGACTCGACTGTACCATTATGGAGACTTGCTGGTTCCTGCCCACTTTTGTCAAGCTCTGGAGTGAGAGGTGCAAGGCAGCCCATCCTTTATCTGGTGGCAAGAGACCAGTGCTCTTCCCAACATGAACAGAGATCTAGCTGTGCAACCTTGGCCAAGCCTCCAGGCCTCCTTATATTTACCTTCTTCAGGGTACACTAAAAATAATACTGAACATACAGCGTATTTGTAAAGACTTAATAACACAATGAACAAAATAGATGCTAAAAACTACTTCTGGATTTTCTGACCCATGCATTGGAGTAAGCATGTCCATTTTTTTATTTTTTTTAATGTTACATACAGAATTAAGGGACCAATATCAACACAAATAGTATTTGGGTACTTTTTCTTCTATATACATTGAAAAATAATTATTAGTATTTGTACAGAATTATAGCAATTTCAAAATGGCAAAATTTTATATGTAGACAGTTTGACAAACTTGATTTTTTTTTCTTTTTCTTTTTGCAAATCAATAAATACCTCAATGTGTTTTTCAGTGATTGTACTTTTGAGGAGAAATATTTTGGTTTCTTTTTATTTTCAAGAAAAACATTTAATTTTGATAGTTCTCCCATTCTCCTTTGACATTAATAATGTTATTGACCTCTCATCCTCTTTCTTTTCAGAAACTAGACAGAAACTAGACAGTTGTTGATGGCATTTTATGGGGGGGGGTGTGTGCGTGTGTGTGTGTGTGTCCTTGATTAATGCAAAGACCTTCATACTCTTGTTAAAATCAGAAAAAAAGCTATGATTGTTCATTTTTAAAAATAAAACAATTTTATTGAGATATAAGTCACATGCCACACAATTAATTCATTTAAGATGTTTCAAATTTAGTTGTTTTAGTGTATTAGCAGAGTTGTGCAACCAACATCACAACTAGTTTTAGAACATTTTTATCAACCAGGATAAAGGAAAACCAAGAGATAAGCCCACTACCCATTAGCAGTCATGCTCCTTGGCCCCCAACATCAATTGTAAGCAAACAATGATCTACTTTCTGTGTCTATATATTTGCCCACTCTGGATATTTTAAAGAAATGTAATTATACAATATGTTGTCTTTTTGACTGGATTGTTTCACTTCTCGTAATGTTTTCAAACTTTTTCAATGTTGTAGCATGTATCGATATTTCATTCATTTTTATTTTTGAATAATATTCCATTATATGGATAGACCACAGTTTGTTTATCCATGTAACACCCAGGTGATGGGCATTGGGTTGATTTCGCTCTTTGGCAATTATGAATAATGCTGCTAGAAACTGTGTAAGCTTTTGTGTGTGTATGTGTGTTTTTAACTCAATATAATGTCAATAGGTCTTTGTTTAACATTTTAAGGAACTGCCAAATTCTTTTCCTAAGCAGCTGAACTACTTTACAAACCTACTAGAAACATAAGAGGATGTCATATCTTCCACATCCTCATCAACACTTTTTAGTATACATATATTTTTTTCTTTTCTATTTATTTATGCTTTTTAAAACTGATAACATAATATATATTTATTGTGTACAATATAATATTTTGAAATATATATGCATTGTGAAATGGCTAAATGGAGCTAATTAACATACGCATTGTCACATAGTTATTGTTTCTGTGATGAGAACATTTAAAATCTACTATCTTAGTATTTTTCTGAGATACAATATATTGTTATAAATTATAGTCATGTTGTGCAATGGATCTTTTCAATCTTTAATTACTCCTCCTATGCAATTAAAATTTTGTATCATTGACAACTATTTCCCTCATTCCCTGTGCTCCTAAAAAACCACCCCATCTCTTAGTACCCACCAGTCTACTTTCTGTTTCAGAGTTCAGCCTTTTTACATTTTACATAGAAGAGAGATCATGCTATATTTGTTTTTCAGTGTCTGGCTTATTTCACTTAACATAATGTCCTCTAGGTATATTTATGTTTTATCAAATAACAGAATTTTCTTTTTTAATGATTGACTAATAGTCCATTATGCATATTTACCATGGTTTCTTTATTCATTCATTTATTATTAATCTTGTACCTTAGCTATTATAAATAATTTTTAATGAACATGGGAATGTGGATGTCTCTTCAATACATCAATTTCATTTTCTTTGGATAACATTCAGTTGTAGGATTGCTGGATCATATGGTAGTTCTATTTTTAACTTTTTGAGGAACCTCCGTACTGTTTTCCATAGTGGCTATACTAATTTACATTCCCACCAACAGTGTTTAAGAGGCCCCTTTTCCCCATATCTACTCCAGCACTTGTTATCATTTGCCTTTTTGGTAACAGTGATTCTAACAGAGGTAAGATGATACCTCATGGTAGTTTTAATTAGCTTTTCTCTCATTATTACTGATATTGAGCATTTTTTAATGTACCTATTGGCCATTTGTATGTCTTCTTTTAAGAAATGTCTATTCGAGTCCTTTGCCCATTTTGTTAATCAGGTTATTTGTTTTCATGCTGTGGAGTAGTTTGAGTTCCTGATGTATTTTGAATAGTTATCCTTTCTAAGATGTATGATTTGCAATGTTTTTCTCCCATTTCCTAGGTGTCTCTTCTCTCTGTCATTCCCTTTGCCTTACATAGCTTTAGCTTGATGCAACCTCATTTCCTTATTTTGTTTCTCTTGCCAGTGTTCTGTTTCATTTTCCAAAATTTATTGCTCAGACCAATGTCATGAAGCTTTTCTTCTGTTTTCTGATATTAGTTTCAGTTTTACACCTTATTTATAAGTCTTTAATCTTTTTTTTTTTTCTTTTGAAAAGAAATTCACTCTTGTCACCCAGGCTGGAGCACCATGGCACAATCTCGGCTCACTGTAACTTCTGCCTCCTGGGTTCAGGTTCAAATGATTCTCCCGCCTCAGCCTCCCAAGTAGCTGAGATTACAGGTGCCTGCCACCATGCCCGGATAATTTTTGTATTTTTAGTAGAGACAGGGTTTCACCATGTTGGCCACGTTGGTCTTGAACTCCTGACCTCAAGTAATCTGCCCGCCTTGGTCTTCCAAAGTGCTGGGATTACAGGTATGAGCCACCATGTTCAGCCTGTCTTTAATCTATTTTGAATTGATTTTTGTATATGGTGTGAGAGAAGGTCTAATTTTATTTTTATGCACATGGTAGTTACTTCAATATCATTTAATGAAGAGACTGTCATTTCCTAGTTGTGTATTCTTGGCACTTGTGTTGAAATGTGATGCCTCCAACTTTGCTCTTTTTTCTAAAGATCCTTTTAGTTATTCTGTGTCTTCTGTGGTTCCATACACATTTTGGGATTTTTTTTTTCTATTTCTAAGAAAAATGTAATTGGAATCTTGATAGCAGTTGCCTGAATCTCTAGATCTCTTTGGATAGTATAGACATTTTAACAATTTATTTCTTCCAGTCTGTAAACACAGATCTCTTTCCATTCACTTATTCCATTTCTTTCATCAATGTTTAGGAGTTTTCAGTGTACTGGTTTTTCACCTCCTTTGTTAAATTTATTCCTAAATATTTTATTTCTTTTAGCTCTTGTAAATAGGATTATTTTCTTGATTTCTTCTTCCAGTAGCTCACTGTTAGTGTAGAGTAACACTTCTGATGTTTTTTTGATGCTGAAATTATATCTTGAATCTTTACTGAGTTCATTTGTTATTTCGGACACATTTTTAGTGGATTCTTTAGAGTTTTCCACATATAAAAATCATGTCATCTACAAAGAAGAACCATTTAACTTCTTTTCCAATGTGTATGCCTTTTATTTATCTCTTGCTCCTGCCTAATTATTCTGGCTAGGACTTCCAGTACTATGTTGAATAGAAGTGGTGAGAGTGATTGTCCATGTTTTAATATTCAGTTTTAATATATTTAACTTAGATGACTGAGTTACTTCCTCTGTAATTTTAGGAGCATACTTAGAGAAAAGTGTAACAAGTTATGAGGAATTCCCTAGTGCTTTTCAGACCCCAGAGACAGCAGCCAGCATTCCCCGCAGCTAGTCTGGCATGTTCAGCAGAGATGCTCGGCAACTTCTGGTGCATATTTGCATGTCTCAGCTTCACTAAAGAATGTGAAGAGTAGATCTGTGTTCCGCAGGAGACTGTGACATATGCAGATTTAACACATTCTCCTGCACTCATATAATAGGTTGAAAGATTTAAGTTCAGAAAACCAACATCATGAAGAGAAATTGGAAAGAGATTTTACATGCCCAACACAGCTGATGAAAGACCACATGTTATGTAACCTAACTTCTTGACAGAGTGCCAGGAGCTGGAGTTCTCTAGCTCTGCAATAAGGTATTAAAAACCTCTAAAACCTGAAAATGCTAATAAGAATGGTAAAAAAATAAAATAAAGGGGGTGTCTGTGAAATTCATAACTTTAATGCAATCTGAAATGCCTTGGAATCATTAGCCTAAAACACTAAAAATAGTTTTTAGAAATAATTTAAATACTAAATAATATTTATCCAAACTGACAATATGTTGTCATAGAGCTTGTAGATCACAGTGTTAACAGGCAAATTAAAAATCAATTTTTTAATCCATCAGCATGTTGAAGAGATTTGATAAAATCACATTTTTCTTTTTATCTCCTGTCTCTTTTTGGAAATTAAGTTGATCATCTACACAGCAAATAGAATATCTTTATGCCCCAGAAATAGAAATAATAATGAATTTCATTCATCTTAATTTTTATATAATCTCCATGGAGAAGACGGGCTGACAAATAATTTGAATGAGCTGCTGTGGTTTTTACTTATTATAAAAATTTATTACCTTGTTCTCACAGATGTAAATGGGGTTTAATTCAATGCTTCTTATCTTAAATCTGTTATGTCCATTTCAAGTCCTATTTCATTACATTTACCCCTTTCTTTACTTTGTTTTCCATAAAGTCCTTGTCTAGACCCTGGCTAACTAATACGTTTAGATTAATGAAACGTCTTTCTAGTAGTTCTCTGATTTCTAGCTTCAAGCCTTTCTGACTTTAGCTAATCCTACTCTTATGAGTGACCTACTACAGTAGTTTTAAATGATCACAAAAGTTTCTATTTTGTTCCTTTTGACTTATATCATTTGACTCCAAGAACATCCATACCCTTACCTTTTTTCTGCCCAAGACAGCCCACTTAAAAAAAAAAAAAAAAATTCATTCATTTGTTCCTCATTTTTTTTTCTTCATGATTCCATTTGATGTGATCCTCACACATAGAATTATACCCATAGCCTGCCCTAGGTTTTGTGTTCTCTCACTTCCTAACACAATCACTCCCAAACAGGCATGGTGGGGTGTGGGGGTGTTCTTCATTGACGAGAAATTAATCAGTTAATGTGGCATCATTCACAACCACTTAGCTACATTAACTTCTTCTCACAGGTTCTATCTCTATGACTTCACACTTCCTATAGAGTTAAATTCATGCGTTTTGTGAAATCTACGTGGCCATTGTATTCCCTCTTGGGGTTCCTTAACCTTGTATCTAAATTCTCACTTCACTTGGATCCTTGACGATATGAATCAGTGAGGTAAATGTCATAGTATCCACCAATACCACGTGCTCAGCAGTCACCAGAGAACGAGTTCATTATATCACCTTTGCTTTAAGAGCTTAAGTAATTTCCATGAAGGCCCCCAAAGAGGGTTGTTGAAAACAACTTCAAGTAGTTCTCCAAAGATTCTGTCTAGGTACACAGACTCCAGGGACAGAGAGATTGAAGTTTTGTTCCCACTGTTATTAAGTCATAGCTTTGTAATCTTAAAACATTTCTTAAATATCCTGAAACTCAGTTTCCTTATCTGTAAAATGCTTCAAATGAAGTTTGTATCTCACCTTGTTGTTTTGAATATAATAATGAATATCAACCGCATAACACTGCCTGGCATATTGTAAATTCTCAATGGTTCATGTTTAAGAGTCACTTAAAATGTAATTATTATTTATAGCATAAAATAATAGTAGAGAAAGGTAGTGTGATATGGTAGAATTCATGATCTGGAAGATCTGAGTCCGACCCTTGTTTCTCATAATTTAGAGAAGCAGGACTTTGGGTAAACCACTTAACCTCACTTGTAAAATGAAAGTATTAATGAATGCATCACAGGGTTCCTGTAACAATGAAATGAGCTCCTGGGTAGAAAAATGCTTCATAAACTGGTATGTGTTACATAAATGTTAATTATTGAAATATGGAGTCATTACTAACCTTATAAGA
This sequence comes from Aotus nancymaae, assembly GCF_030222135.1. Lineage (NCBI taxonomy): Eukaryota > Metazoa > Chordata > Mammalia > Primates > Aotidae > Aotus > Aotus nancymaae. Next base: position 4,212,636 of record NW_026988576.1, on the reverse strand, counting down.
GAACAAGCAAATGCATTTTACGTGTAATTTTACTCAATTATCCTTTAAGTTTAGTCACAATTAGTAGAAATTGTCCCTAATAATAAAAGTAAAGAAAGGAAAGCACACATGCTGACAAGGGCTTATTGATTTGAGAAGAAAGGCTTTCATTTTTTTGATATTTTGCTACCATTGACTTGTGATATGGGTAATTTTCTAAATTACTATACTTCAGTGAAGTTATAATTGTCTACCTTACTTTATGATCTATGACTCATTATAAAAAGGTTTATCATTTTAAAATTCACTGTGAAATACTCATAGAAGGTGTTCCTTCCCTATTCTGGTACTGCAAAAAAAAAAAAAAAATCTGTGTAAAGTCTTTGTCATGTTGTGATAAACATTAAAAAAATACAAACTAGTTTTTCCCGATATTATCACATTACAATATCTTTAACTTTTATGGGTGTTAAATGCCACATTGCTGAAATGCCACATTGCTGAAAAGCCTTTAAGTTCACTTTGGCAAAGGCTTTTCCTTATGAATACAAAAATTAGGGGATAGAAAAATTTCGTGTTTTGTTTATCCACATAAAATATAGAAATATTGATTGGATAATGTAAATAATAAGACTGTACATTGATTAATTTTTTAATGAATATTTTACGGTCCTCAAATTAAGAACATACAATGTTGAAAAGACTGAAAAATGGTTTGCTCTATGGGATGGCATGTGGGATGATACAAGTCGTTAGGTGTATTACTGAGGCCACATGAGTTCATGCACACATACTCTGTGGGCAACTGCAGTGAAATCAACATTGACTGGCCAGTAACATATAATATATGGCTATTCTTATTAATTTATATTTGTCAGCGGTTAATATCTGTTTCAGAAAGCTTGAAAAGGAATTTTTTTTGTGTGTACACTAAGCCTTTTCCCCAGATCATAGGAATATATTTGTGTGTGTGTGTATATATAATATATATACTATATAATATATATAATAAATATATAATTTGTATATATAATATATAATAATATATATAAAATAATTTTATCATAGGAATATATTTGTGTGTATATATAAAATATATATTTATATATTTTTATATAATAAATATATATAATTTTATAAAATATATTTTACATTATATATTATATAATATAAAATTTATATAATTTTTACTATATAATTAATATGTATTATATATAAAATCACTATTAATTTAAAAGTGGGAATACCTTTTATTATAGTTAATACTGGCTTTAGTTCATTATTAATTTAAAAGAGGGAATATCTTTTATTATAGTTAATACTGGGTTTAGTTCTAGAATTTAAATTTTCAGGGATTGCTTTACTTATCTTTGATAACCACAATAAAAATAATAGTAGTGACACTAATGATAACTAATATTTACTGAGGACATTTTAAAGCAGAACTCTTGTAAGTAATGTATATACACAATATTGTTTAAATTTCATAAGTAGCCAAATCAGTAGGCACTGTGATTTTTCCTTCTCTCTGGATGAAGAAATTGAGGTGCAGAGAATTTAAATAAGTAATTTACTAAGGTCTTGCTGTGAAGTTTTCTTGACTTTGAACAAAATATTCCCATTAACAAAGTGCCAAGTATTTTAAATTCTAATATGAGCTTTATTGTTTATCTTGAATTATTCTTGCTTTTATTAATACCCTGTTAAATAAAAATAATTTTGGAAAGGCTAATATATTAAGTAATTAACTCAGTGTTCATTAGTTAATGTCTTAGAAAAGAAAGTCCCCAGGGAAGCTCAGAACTCTGGGTGACCAAGATAGGCAGAGAGGATTGTAAGAGTGAGGAAGAGAGGAATTAGGTTGGAGTGAGCAAATCTGCCTAAAGGTTACATGTGATCATCTCATACACACGGTGTATTTAGAATCATTTTAGGTTATGCACAAAAAAAAGAAAAAATATTCAAATTAGTGCAGATTGTAAAATCCTCCATTCTACTTACACCAACAGCTCATACACTTCTTTTTATTGTTATTATTATTTTATTTTTTCAATGCATCACATCAGAGCCAATTTCACACACTTCTAAAGGACATCTGGAAGCATCATACCCAAAGTAATGCACGGAACCAAGTGTCAGGGGACTCAACACTCGTTATTAGAATGTATAGCCATGTTAGAAAAATTTATCCTTCTCTCCACATAGAGAGATTCTACCACTAGCCTTGTACTTCTAATAGTTTATTTGGAACTTCACTAATAATTTTTTCAAGACAAAATACATAAGCACATAGAGGGATAGGCCCAAAAGAATTGAGATAAAATAAAGTTGTATGTTGATGTATTGATGCTTCAGTGGAATATGCATGTATACAGACAAATTTTGGTTTTAAATTTGAAACTTTTACTCCAATGTTTGAGCTTGTTTCTCAAAGGACTAGTCTGATTCAAAACTTTAAATTATAAAAGTCAGCTCCTCCTGGGTTACATTTTTGGGTAATCATTCTTATGGACATATGGAAAATGATTTTTTGAGTCATATAAGTCAATATCTGATAAAAATGGATTTAGCAGAAACTTTCCAAATATTCACCTTTTGGCTGAGGCTAAGCCTGGAGAGTTTAAAGCCCAAAAGGAGAATTTTGGAGAAAGTTATGAATGAATGCACACTAGTTTATAATGGAAATGCAATCGTAACCAAGCACTATAATGTGTCTAGACATTTGGGGCTTTGTTCCCAAAATGAAGTGTTCTAGTTTTACAAGAGATCCTCATGGAAAGTGCACAAGATGTTGCATGGTGAGAGTTCTACCAAAGACCCAAATGTGCTTCTGACACCATTTGGAACTTGTTCCCCTTTTAGGAAGGGAAGGATTCCTATGAATATTCAGGAAACTGTGAAACACTAATCACTGGGTAAAAGCATAGAAAAATTATTGGAAGATTATCGTAGGTTTTTAAATTATTATTTTGTCTAAGGGTGTTTGACCAAAACGATGGCTCTGTGCTGATTTTAGGAAAACCTAGTCAATGACAAATTCAGCAGCTCATTCTCTTTCCTGACACAGTTTTTGAAAAGATGATATTGCAATTCTTTAGATTCTCAGAGGTTTTAGGGTAAAATTTAAATGGAAAGGCTCTTAAGATTTACAAAATAAATATATTTTTTAAAGGATACTGCTTCTAATGGAAAGACAAAGGCAAAGTTAATGTTTATCTTAAAAACATCTTATTCCAGTAATCAACTTCTGAGTAATTTTGAGGACATCTACAGGTTTATATTTTGGAGGATTTTAATTTTCTGACAGTTCTCCAAGGTTGCAATTATGAATAATCTGTGTGTGTCTGTGTGTATAAGATATTCAACAATCTAATTCTCTTCCAATACTTATTTTTGTAAATGACTTTGTAAGTCCTGAAAGAAGAATTATTCTCCAGCGTTTTTGGAACCACTTCCAGCAGCATGTCTCCAGAGTCAAATAGAACTGTCTTCATCATTTTTACATATAGACTTCCTCAAACAGTAAAAAGAATGATAATCGCCTAATTATAAATTCACTGTTAATATAGCCTTAGAGCTGAGAACATTCACTCCAGTAGTTAATTTAGTCTGTGGTAAATTCTCACTGTTATTTAATGTCATTTATCACCTGCTGTTTTGTCTTACTGAGAACATCCTGCCTGCCCTGTCCCGTCTACAGTACATGGACCTTCTGTGACTTTAATGTACTCTGAACAAAGGCTCCAAAGTGCTTCTATCGGGAGGATTTTGGCAACTTGCCTTAGATATATTCAAGCCATTTTGCTGCCTGTCACTCTGTGCTGTACAAATTGAACTCAGAGGAGAGGTAAAAAGGGTCTATCAGGCATTTTTTTTTCTGGGAAGAATATGCTAATAAAGCGCCATCAGCAGGAAGCAGGCTGTGTCTGAAAGAGTTTTGTCAACTCTGAATTAATTTTGTGTGTTAAGAAACACGGGGGTGCTTCTAGAGCCAGTCTGTGGTAATTAATCCTTCCTGTTTCTGGAAGAACAGAACTGTAATAAATGCAGCCCACATTTAACAGATGTGTGCACACAATGTCTGCTTTATGAGGAGTAAAACAAAATGATGGGTACAGAACAAAAAAATGTTGATTTAAAAAACTAAAACAGTATGGAAAGCACAGAGCTTGGAATTCCCAGAGTTTATGCAAATATAGTATTCCTTTAAATGTTCACAGACAACGTGGTTTTGAAAACATCTGTCCATGGGGTTGGATACTGTGAAGAGACTGAAAAAGACAGATGTTTCTTGTTCCTTAGAAAATTGAGGAAAAAAATTGCATGCAGGCATTAGGTATAATGGAGTTTGCTATATCTAGGTGTGACGAGATTGGGCCCCAGTAATCAGTGGTGACCTCATTCTGGGATAAAACTCTTATTATCCTCTTTATATTTTTCCCCAAAAGCATTATAGAGGAAAAATTCAAATTACGTTATCTGTAACTATGAAAACAATGTTGTATGGTGATTTGAATGTTGTCCCTGTGAACAGAAGAGTTTGGCTTTCAAAATGAGGCATGCAAATTATGCCGCTAATGCTGACATTTGATATATTCAAATACCAATTCCACATAAAGGTGAATAAGGGCAGGTTGACATGGTATTCATTAAAACAAATCCAAGTGGAAGAAAAGCATTTCAGTTTAGGGCTACCAGAACAGTCTAGCCCATGATAGCTCTTTTTCCTTCTTTCTTTTTTCCTTTTTCTTTTTATTCTTTTTTTTTTTTTTTTTAATCTCATTAAGCTTACCCTGCCAAAATGGCTAGGAGGCAGGAGTTTGACACGGGTAAGTTAAAATGGAATGGGGAAAATGCGCAGTCAGTAGTAATCATTTTGATAGGGCATGCGTTAAACAGATTTTATCAAGCCTTTTTCTTCTATAAGGAAGATAAAAGATATTGTAAGTGTATATTTAAAGACTCAACATCCAAATATTAGGGCCTGATGTGAAAAACATATAATAAAACTCAGCCTCCTCCTCCTCATTGCCTATAACTTGTCATGTAGGGAAAGTACCAAAAACACTTTAACTCACTTCTACTGAAATGTGTTTACTTCATGCAAAATAGCAACTTTTTTTAGATCTTGGCAAACATTAACCATGGAAGAGTAGTTTAAAAGAGCCAGAATGGGTTAACCCTTTACGTTTTACAGGAATTTCATGCAAGAACTTTTCACTCCAAAGAATTTAAGCTTTTATGATAGTGTTTCTGCTAGATTATTTAGTATGTTATATAAAATGCCTCTGATTAGGTCTTTCAAAATTACTTAGGGTTTATATCAAAGTCAATCATTTAACTATTGTTCAAAATTGATGCATTTCTATGATATAAAAGACTGGAAAGGAATTGTGATTCTCATGGAAAGAGCAAAGCAACTGAACAAAGCTGCTAGTTTTATGTATCTTTTAAAGTCTAGCTAATGAAGGTATTCACGGAGAAAGTATGTTCCCTGCCACGTACTGTATGTACAGCTTATCACAGTCTACGAGGAAACTTAAATCACTTCCAGAATATACACATTAACTATCTTTTTCTAGTTGGATATTAAATAATTTAAAGGTAATGAAGTTCCATAGGCTGAATTTAAAAATTAGACTTTAATAGCTGAAAAATAATTGGATTTAGAAGAAACCAAATTTTTCAATATAATTTACCTATAAAAGCAAATTTTGTATTTTTCTATAGTATCAAAGTGGTGCGTTACTCATAAAAGCTCTTTCCTTCATTCAAAAAGCATATTTTACAAGTCTACTTGGTATATATATATTTTATGTACTAGATACTATAACACAAAAATAAATACATCATTGCCTGCCCTTGAGGAGCTCTCAGTTTATACTGCCTCTGGTAGATAGTTTGCATTTCATTTATAAAATATAATAATTCGTGATCCAGGGCAAATGAGTGATTTTACCAATTAAAAGGCATTGGAATGATAGAGAATTGTCCCAAATGGAAAGGCCAGCATATGTGAAAGCCCAGCAGGTCATGATTTCTTAAAATACTTTTACCAAGTACTTTTTTTCAGGAACCTAGAGTATACAGACCTCCCTTCAAACCTCACACTTTCCTCAGTGCAAAAAACTTCAGATATCAAAGATAAACTCTTTATAATCTTTTTCACACATACCAAAGATGCTAATTCACAATGCCTGCTTTGTATCTACATGGTCTCAGATATAATCTAGGATCAGAGTCTCTCAAAAGTTTTCAAGAAACTTGGAAATATGGATTAAAAGCAGAAAAGAGTGAAAGCACAGTACTATGAGTTCAGGGTCGTAACAGCAAAAAATCAAAGCCTTCAGAAACGATCCTGGAATTTCTTCTAAGATTCCTGTGAATCTAGGAAAGAATGGGCCAAGTTTTCTCCAAGGTTCCTAAAGGCCCCATTCCTCCTTGAGCTGTAATCATTATGGCTTTGAAACTTAGTTGAAAAGTAATGTCTAGTTTTCACAGTTGTATTCAAATCCCAGTATGAACTGAAATCATCTGAATGAGGACAGGGCCTTATCTCTTGAAATCTGATTTTCTAAAACATTTGTATCTTGGAAAGACAGTATGTTGAGAATGATTAGCAGAGTCCATAGTGACTGAGTAAATATGATTATTTGATTACAATATGATTATTTACTCAGTATTCACTATGGAATTCACATAATCTTAGTTATGATTATTATAATTATTGCTAATTATTGTGAATTAGTTCACATGTAGGTGTCAGAGAGAAATTACTACCCAAAGTGATGGTTAGAGATTTTACCTTTTATTAATAAGCATTTGTACATTAGAGCTCCATAAAGCCATTTTCATGATTTCAAGGTAAACCCAATGGCATTGCGCTTCTTCATTTTCCAAAACTGAGTTGAGTGTTTTAAATGTCTGCACTACCTAAGAATACCAGTTAGGTTCATTTTATCCTTACCTCACCTATAATATAACATGGAGATCTGAAGATAAGATGGGAGCGTGAATCCTAGTTGTGAGCAGAATTTCCAATATGACGTGATCCAAGTGCTGCCAAAGTTCAGAGACCACACCCTGTCTTTGTTTCACAGGTATCCACCTAGCATTGTTGTTCTCAGCAAGATTTATCTCCTAAAATAGTCATAAATTTCTTAAATGCTAAAACTGCACACTGCTATCTGAAAAAAAGGACTAGCATTGATTAACATAGCAATATTATGCTTCTTTTTGTTGTTATTCTGTATTGCAACTCTCTAAATGGCATTTGGACTGATGTCATTTATGAAAGTTAGTTAATGGTAAAAAGAAAAAGTTGTCATAGAATTGACCCATCTCAAGGACTACCTGAGACAATTTAGAATACTGAAAAACTAGGCTTCAGGTTTACATTTTCCAAAAATTCTAGAGATAAACATATTCAGATCTGTGCTAGAAGTTTTAAATTTGACACAACACACAAGCATGAAGCCATGCTTACTCCTTGATCTGATTCACACATCTTTAGAGATTACACTTAGCTTATAACATTTCCCTTTTTCTATATGTGCATCATCAGACATGGTGCTGCCTATGACATTTAAACTGTTATTATCTAGAATATAAAGTTAAAATTGCTATTTTTTTCCAAATGGCTGGTAGAAATCAGTTTCTTTAGAATTTTAATCTTACTTATTCTGTCCTCATCTTAGTGACAATAAGCAATGGATGTGAAATCTTCAAAGGTTTGACGATGGAGACAGAAGATGTCCCCTCCAAATTCTTATCAGCAAAAGCAATAACAGACTCCTGCTAAGGAATGTTCTCAGATCCCACCATGACCCTGCTGTGTGTCATGTTCCACGAGGACTGCACAAAGCAACAGTTAACAAGGTGTGCAGAAACTTGCTCTCCTCTTTCCCCCCATCATACTAGACCTGGGATAAAATGGACTATATGAAAAAAGAAGTATTTAGGAGATCAACAAACTAGTGAGCACTTTGAAAGGATTTGTCTGAGGAACTATCCACAATTTGATTCCATGCAGAGACACTTTCCATCCCACCCATCTGCCTTCCCCAGTCTCCAAACACCAAATCCAGCCCACTCTCTTCAGGCTAAATCAGTTTGTCAGGGCAATTGAGCACCTATGTGGTGGGATGTTCCTGATAATTAAGGTTTATAACTGCAGCTGTTTTGTATCTTGCCTTTTAACCTAACGTTGGTGGAGAAAGCCATCCTTAAAACATCTGGGTGCTTTGCTGAAACAATAGCATAGTTTCTCCAGTAATCTTGTATAATTTCTGGTGAATAGTAGGGTACATTTAAACCATTCTAATGGAGTGAACAATACTGTTTTAAAGGGCTTTGATCATTACTTATCTTTCAGCTGATTATAGGAATCTTGTTGGAAGCGTTCAAAAGATTTTTAGTTTTGAATCTCTTTATGTCTTCAACCTAGTGATGACACTAATTTCCCCTATTGCCTGTGACAGGAAGCCTAGTTTTGTCCTTAGATGTTTTTTGTTCCCTGTGTCATGTCTTTTGTGTATGCAGATGGGGCTGATTAATTCCAAGGCCTTTGCTACATTAAAAAATAATTTAAATAACTAGACATGGTAAAGACAACTGAAGGGTTTCTGTTTAAGGAAGAAACTACCAACAATGCAAATACACACCACACACACACACACACACACACACACACACACAAACATATTCTGTTTGGTGTTCATTTACAAATGGCGTCTCCATGTCCTAGAGACTATAGGATTTTCTAAATTAACCACTTTTTCCCTTGACAATGGACTAGTCCATTTTCATGCTGCTGATAAAGACACATTCGAGACTGGGAAGAAAAATAGGTTTAACGGACTCACAGTTCCCTGTGGCTGGGGAGGCCTCAGAATCACGGTGGAAGGCAAAAGGCACTTCTTACATGGTGATGGCAAGAGAGAATAAGAAAGAAATGAAAATGGAAACCCCTAATAAAACCATCAAATCTCATAAGACTACCATTAGAACAATATGGGGGAAACTGCCCTCATAATTCAATTATCTCTCACTGGGTCCCTCCCACAACACATGGGAATTATGGGAGCTACAATTCAAGATGAGATTTGGGTAGGGACACACACAGAGCCAAACCATATCTGTAAAAAAAATCAGCAATGTCCATTAAAATAAATCTGAAATAAATGGAAAGTGCTATAAAAGCAGGCAGGTCATGGCATGCAATGGGCTCCATACTTCACACAGCAGGATACAGATATATCTGGAAGATATAGCAGGTTTGGCTCCAGACCACTGCAATATAGCAAATTCAAAATCCAGCAAGTCACACAAATTTCTTGGTTTTCCAGTGCAGATGGAACTTATGTTTACTCAATACTGTAAAGTAGTAAGTGTGCAAAAGCATTTTATCTAAAAAACAATGTACATACTTTAATTTTAAGGTAATGTTAAAAAATGCTATTGATCATCTGAGCCTTCAACAAATCACAATCTTTGTGCTGTTGGATGGATGTTCATGGCTGCTGACTGATCAGGGTAGGGGTGGTTGCCGGATGTTAGGGTGGCTGTGGTGATTTCTTAAGACAATAGTGAAGTTTGCAAAATCAACTGACTCTTCCTTTTATAAACGTTTTCTCTGTACTATGTGATTTTATTAGGTAGCATTTTACCCACAGCAGAAATTTTTTCACAATTAGAACCATTTCTTTGCAACCTTCTTTCTCTTTCATCAATGGTTTCTGTAATATTATAATTTCTTCTGTGTTATTTCAGCAATGTTCAAAGCATCTTCATCAGAAGTTGATTCCATCTCAAGAAACCATGTTTTTTACACATTCATAAGAAGTAACTCCTCATCCTTTTGAGTTGCATCATGAGATAGCAGCAGTGCAGTCACGTCTTCAGATTCCACTTCTAATTCTAGTTCTCTTGCTATTTCAACCACATCTGCAGTTACTTCCTTCACTGAATCCTGAGTGGCTCAAAGTCATCATTATGATTGGAATCAACTCTTTCCAAACTGTTTGTGATGATTTGACCTCTTCCTATGAATCATGAGTTCTTAATGGCATCTAAAATGCAAAATTCATTCTAGAAGGTTTTCAATTTTCTTTGCCCAGATCAATCAGAGGAATCACCATCTATGACAGCTATATGCTTATGTAATATATTGCTTAAATAATAAGTCTTGAAAGTTGAAATAACTCCTTGATCTATGGGCTATGGAATGGATTTTGTATTAGCAGACATATAAATAATATTAATTTCCCTGCATATCTCCTTGAGAGTTCGTGGGTGACTAGGTACATTGTCAATGAGCAAGAATATTTTAAAAAAAATTTCCAAGCAGTAGGTCTCAATGGTGACTTTAACGTATTTGGTAACCCTGCTATAAATAGATGTGCTGTCATCAGGCTTTGTTTCATTTATAGACCACAGGTAGAATGGATTTAGTGGATTTAGCACAATAATAAGCGGCCCCAGGATTTTCAGAATGATAAATAAGCATTGGCTTCTACTGAAAATCACCAACTACATTAGCCTCAGACAAGAGAGTCAGCCCGTCCTTTAAAGCTTTGAAGCAAGGCATTGACTTCTCTTCTCTATCTATAAAAATCCTAACTGGGCTCTTCTTCCAATATAAGACTGTTTTGTCTACACTGAAAATCTGTTATTTAGTGTGGTCACCTTCCTCGATGGTCTTAGCTAGAACTTCTGGATAACTTGCTGCAGCAACTATACCAACACCTTGCACTTTTGTGTTATGGATGGCTTCTTTCCATACACGTCTTCCACACTAAACTGAATCATTTCTGTCATTTTGTTTTAACATAAGAGAAGTGTGACTCTTCCTTTCACACTTGAATATTTAGAGGACATTGTACTGTTCCCAATTAATTGGTCTAATATTAATGTTATTATGTCTCAGGGAATAGTGAAGTTCCAGGAGAGTGAGGGAGACAGGGGAATGCGTAGTTGGTGGAGCTGTCAGAACACACACACTCATCTAGTGAACCATCTTCTAAGGTGATTCATGGTGTCCTAAAACAATTACAATAGTTACATCAAAGATCACTGTTCATACATCATCATAACAGATATAATAATAATGAAAAAGATTTAAAATACTGTGAAAATGACCAAAATGTGACACAGAAAAGTGTAACGACACCAATAGACTTGCTGGTCACCAGATTTCCATAAATGAACTTCAATTTGTAAAAAACACAGTATCTTCAAAGAAGAATAAAGCAAAGTACAGTAAAACAACGTGTTCCTATAATTGTCTGTGAAGGAGAAACAGTCTCAAAAGAAAATGTAGGTCTTAAATGGAATGGTTTCCTCTAAACATAAAAACTACCGCCTGTAACATTCAAGCAGGTGTCTAAAATTGACTTTCTTCTTTTGTTAAGATTATGTGTTTTCTGAAGTATTTGTTTAAAGACAGTTGTATACACAATCGTATAACAAAAGTGTACACCTTAATAGGATATTTGTTTTTGTTGTTGTGGTTGTTTGTGTGTGTGTGTTTGTTTTGCTGTTGTTACCATTTTAGAGAGTGAGAATTTTGTTCTTGTCTCTCAGGCTACAGTGCAGTGGCACAGTCTTGGCTCACTGAAACCTCTGCCTCCCAGATTCAAGTGATTCTCCTGCCTCAGCCTCTCCAGTAGCTGGGATTACAGGTGCCCGCTAACATGCCCATCTAAGGTTTGTATTTTTAATACAGACGGAGTTTCTCCATGCTGGCCAGGCTGGTCTCTAACTCCTGACCTCAGGTGATCCACACACCTCGACTCCCAAAGTGCTGAGATTACAGGTGTGGGCCATCACACCTATGCTCTTTAATAGAATATTTGATTACCTGGGTATGGCAGACACTTGTTACTTTGTGGCTGCTGCAAACTTATCCACCTTCATCTGGTAGCATATCTCCCTTGTGGCGAGGTCCCCATGTTGTGTAGTCTCCATAGGAAATCCATTTCCTGGGTCAGTTGCCCACTGTGGCTTCCACTATGGGGCCAAGTGTTCAATTAATTCTGGGTGGAGAGGGAGGACAGTCACCTGACTGACATTCAGATGTTCAGTACTAGGACGTTGATTCTTGAGCTAATGAAACAAACATCAAACATCAAGAGACACTACAGTATTTGGAGACACTGTAGTGACAGGATTGACCAACCATGGATCAGCCTGAAATGTCACCTTTTTTTTTAAGTGCATTTTGAAAATATTTGTGCTATCCATTAATAAAAATTACCAAAGCGGAGCATAAAACAAGCACGGAAAAATAGTAAAAATAGAACCATTCAGATATTCTATGAACCTGAGGAAACTTACACAACAGTGTTATTATTCAATGTATTGTTGTCACGTGGCACCAACGCCAGAGAAGAATTCATTGCTAAGCAACGGCCCAGACAGGAGTTCCCAAAAAGTAGGTTCAGATCCATGAGTTAGGAACTTGCTGAGTTGCTGTGGGTGTTTGCTTCTAGAAGTGTAGTCCGTGGACCAGGGGCATGAGTTTTATCTGGTAGAATCACAGAATCTTGGGCCCTAAGATCTGCAGAACCAATAACTGCCACCTCCCATGATGCCCATTTGATGTTCATGTACATTCAAGCTTGAAATGATGGTGTGAATCAGGCACACAAATGAAATATGGTCTGTATTGTCTGAACTGTAGCCCCCACGGCTAGCCCGTGCAAGAAAGGGTGTAATTCAGTCTGAAGGGAACACTAAAATTAAAAATTAAATCTAGAGTTTAGAGTTGTTTTATTCTTGGCTACATAGGTGTGTTTTGTGGTCCTTAAAACCCCAATTATACACATCGTCTATGTAAGAATTACATCTCTAGAAAGGATAAGGGAGGGGAAAGTATTACTTTTTTCCTACATAGGAAGGTGGGACATTTCCTTCACATTTGATCAAATATGTTTTTCAATGCATTACTATTATTCTCTTCCTGCTGACCAGAACTTCAAGCAGAGAGGCTTTTAGTGAAAATACAGAGGATGACTTGAGAGGAATTGTGGTGCTTTCAGAGGCCAGATGTCCATTGATTAAGAATGACCTCAGGAAACTGGTGGATGTTTTTATCTTGCGGCAAAGACAAAAATCGTGATTTTAAGGTTTCCACAATGCATATGTTCTTTTTTGCAGGTACTTCAATATGCGAGGGAAAAAGTAATTTGAAAAGAGTTGGTTGGGACTTGAGTTGAATAAAATGTTATGCTCTCCTGAGTCGACATTAAATTTTAAAAATTCATTAACTAAGAACCTATAATACAAAAAAAGTGAAGTTTTAAGAAATCATATGCTAGAGGTTTTAGGATCTGCCTATATAAAGGTAAAGAAAAACCTTTTTTTTTTTTTTTTTTTTTTGAAATGGAGTCTTGCTGTGTGACCCAGGCTAGAGTGCAGTGGCATGATCTTGGGCTCATGGTAACTCCTTCGCTTTGCAGGTTCAAGTGATTCTCCTGCTTCAGCCTCCCAAGTAGCTGGGACTACAGGCATGCACCACTATGCCCAGCTATTTTTTGTATTTTTAGTAGAGACAGGGTTTCACCATATTAGCCAGGCTGGGCTCAAACTCCTGACCTCAGGCAATTCGCCCACCTTGGCCTCCCAAAGTGCTGGGATTACAGGCGTGAGCCACCGCACCCAGCCAGAAAACCTATTTAAAAAGAGTCTCTTTTCAATTTCTCTATTGCTAGATGATACTGACTTTTTTTTGAAGTTTGAAAGAAGCAATATAAATTTATTGTATCTCAATAATTCAATTATTTACATCGGTCAAGGACTTCATAGTTTTCAAAACACATTTATACAGAATAAAACATTCTTTTTAGCCTTACTAACAACCCCATAAATTAGGTCAGCCAAGCATTATGCATGATTCTGTTTTCCATCATATAGAAGTAAGATAGGGTAGTTGTTTAAACTTTGACACTGGATGAACGCTAAACTGGGTTTGAGTATTGGCTCTGAAATTTATTCATAACTAAGACTTGGTCAAATAAATTGCATATTGAACCATCAAAAAATATTTCATGAGCACCTACCACGTGCTGGCATTCTGCTGAGCACTGGGCTGGATTGGAGGCTTGGGTGTGGTCCTGGATGCCATGGTCCTGCATACACGTGTATTTGGAGATAGGCTCACCTTTTAAACCAAAACCCACCAGCCTAAAATGTGTATGTGTGTACTTTTCTCATATCATGCTACTGGTAACGTCTAGAATAGTGTTACTATGGAATGGAAGGAAAAGCTTTTTTTCATAATTATATTTTCATAAACATATTTCAGAGATTGATATTTTATCTCGTTTTAATTGTATTTTTAAGTATTTTGATTTAATATTTAGCTTTTAGTATATTGCTGTAAATTACTTATTTTCTATGCCTAGTATTATATGGCATCTATTGTCTGTCAAGACAGTGGCAATGAAAAAATCTTTTAATTCATTTTGAAAGAACTCTCTGTAGCAGAGCAGCTGTCCTAAAAACAAAAGCAGCACTTGGTTTTGGCGACCTTCTCTTGCTAGGGTATTTACTCTTCTGCCCTCCTGACTTCAGTCTTTACTGTTGGAAGCACAGCTCCCTCCCCTGCTTCATTATGGCTTCTGAATTGAACTCTGATTTTGCTCTGCTCTCTACCGCTCTCTTTTACCAGGTTGTCATTAATGAGTGAAGATAATTCTCCCCTTCTAGAGTTTATTTTAGGTGAGGACAGAAAAAAAATGCTTTTTTTTTGAGACAGAGTCTCACTCTTGTTGCCCAGGCTGGAGTGCAATGTCATGATGGCACGACTTTGGCTCACTGCAACCTCCATCTCCTGGGTTCAAGTGATTCTCCTGCCTCAGCCTCCTGAGTAGATAGGATTACAGGTGCGTGCCACCACCCGTGGCTAAGTTTTTGTATTTTCAGTAGAGACAGGGTTTCACCGTGTTAGCCAGGGTGATCTCTATCTCCCGACCTCGTAATCCACCAGCCTTGACCTCCCAAAGTGCTGCGATTACAGGCATGAGCCTCCGTGCCCAGCCAAAAAAATGCTTTTAACTTGATATTGACTTTATGGATCTACCACATATAATTTGTTACATGCTTGTTGACAGGATTTATGAGTCATCCATGGGACATCCTTGAGTCTCTCTCTGGTTTGGAGAATGTTGTAGGGTTTATATGCTACAGAGTTTATCTGTGAATATGTCACAGAGTGCATTATTTTAAAGACTGCATTAGAACAAAATGTGCTCCTAAGCTAATACTCCTGGTGGAAGTTTAAGCTTTTTGTTTTATTATTATACTTTAAGTTTTGGGGTACATGTGTGGAATGTGCAGGTTTGTTACATAGGTATACATGTGCCTTGGTAGTTTGCCGCATCCATCCATCCCCCCATCATTAGGTATTTCTCCTAATGTTATCCCTCTCCAATCCCCCCACCTCCTGCTATCTCTCCCCCAGCTCCCCACCCCTTGACAGGCCTCCGTGTGTGATGTTCCCCTCCCTGTGTCCATGTGTTCTCATTGTCCAACACCCACTTATAAGTGAAAACATGTGATGTTTGGTTTTCTGTTCTTGTGTCAGTTTACTGAGAATGATGGTTTCCAGATTCATACATGTCCCTGCAAAGGACATGAACTCATCCTTTTTTATGGCTGCATAGTATTCCATGGTGTATATGTGCCACATTTTCCTTATCCAGTCTATCTTAGATGGGCATTTGGGTTGGTTCCAAGGCTTTGCTATTGTAAGCAGTGTGGCAATAAACGTACGTGTGCATGTGTCTTTATAATAGAATGTTTTATAGTCCTTTGGAAATATACTCAATAATGGGGTTGCTAGGTAGAATGGCATTTCTATTTCTAGATCCTTGAGAAATCGCCACACTGTCTTCCACAATGGTTGAACTAATTTACACTCTCACCAACAGTGTAAATGTGTTCCTATTTCTCCACATCCTCTCCAGCATCTGTTGTCTCCTGATTTTTTAATGATTGACATTCTAACTGGCATGAGATGGTATCTCAATGTGGTTTTGACTTGCATTTCTCTAATGACCAGTTATGATGAGCTTTTTTTCATATGTTTGTTGTCAGCAGAGATGTCTTCTTTTGAAAAGTGTCTGTTCATTTCCTTCACCCACTTTTTGATGGAGTTGGTTTTTTTTTTTTCTTGTAAATTTAAGTTCTTTGTAGATTCTGGTTATGAGCCCTTTGTCAGATGGGTAGATTGCAAAAATTTTTTCCCATTCTGCTGGTTGCCAGTTCACTCTAATGATAGTTTCTTTGGCTGTGCAGAAGCTCTTAAGTTTAATTAGACCTCATTTATCAATTTGGCTTTTGTTGCCATTTTTTTGGTGTTTTAGTCATGAAGTCCTTGCCTATGCCTATGACCTGAATGGTATGGTCTGTTTTCTTCTAGGGTTTTTATGGTTTTAGGTCTTACATTTAAATCTTTAATCCATCTGGAATTAATCATTTTACTTGATAATCTGCTTTGAAGTCAGAAATGTATAAAAGAAGAGGTCACTAACTTTCTAGTTATTCTTAAGTATATACAGAGGGACATTGGACAAAACTTAGATTTTCTGCAAAGCACTTAAATACATGTGGATTAGAAAGGAATGATTATAGTTTAATATAAGGGTTGGGAGACTTTTTATGAAAAGGGCCAAATAGTAAATAATTTAGTATTACTTGGTTCTATACTTCTGTTGCAACTATCCCACTGTCATTATAGAGCAAAAGAAGTCACAGATCATACATAAACGGGCATGTCTATGCTCCAGTCACACTGTGTTTACAAATGGGCAGTTGGCAGAGCTTGGCCCATGGGTTCTATTCATAGTTTGTGAACACCTGGTTTAGTATATTATTAATACATCCCAAAAGCATCTCTTATGTCCTTTGGAACCCTCGGGATGAAGAAAGCATAAACAAATTTCCTCAGTGGGGATTTCATGTAAGTATCCATACCTCCCAGCTGTCGTGAGTTGTCTATTTAAAACCTAGCCACAAGCCTTGTATGACTTGTGATTTTATAGTGATGTGAACCACTTTTCCTCCTCCAGAAGGAGGTATGCACAGGTGTATTGCAGTCATCTCTCAGAGGTGAGGAAGAGACGCACAGGCACCAAAGCAGGTCATGCAATTATACTAAAGCAATCTCAGCAAAATGGTCATTTGTCTATTTTCCTTTTCTTTTCTTCTGCCTTTTGGTTTTGTTTTGTTTTTTGAGACATAGCCTCGCTCTGTCACCCAGGCTGTAGTGCAGTTGTGCAATCACATCTCACTGCAGCCTCAAACACCTGGGCTCAAGAGATCCACGTCAGCCTCCTGAGTGCATGACTGCAGGTGCATGCCACCACATCCAGCTAATTTTTAATTTTTTTATAAAGACAAAGTCTCACGATATGGCCTAGGCTGGTCTCAAACTCCTAGGCTCAAGTGATCATCTGTTTTGGCTTCTCAAAGTGCTGGGATTACAGGCAGCCAGCCAGTCCATTTTTAATTATATAAGGAACTACTTGTTTTTATTTATGTTATAGCTTATTTTTCACTGTATTTATGTGAATCTAGCAGCTACAAAACTACTTCAACTTGTATTTTCTTTTCAATATCTGTAATTTAACTAAGTTTTAATAGCAAAGAAATTGCTCACTTCTGCTTGCTTGGCACCAAAACACGAGACTCTTATACAAGGGGCAGGGCCCTAAGTTAAATAACGGATGTTTAGTTCTGATGCGCATTGGTTCAGGGTCCTAAGCCACCTAAGTTTTATAGATAGTTTCTTTCTTTACTCCATCAAAGGCTAGGACGACTTGGAGGCTCTGCTTCCCTTGCCTCTGTCCATCCCCTGACATCAGTGGCCTGGTCATGCTCTTCTCATGGTAATGAACAGACACATAGAAAGGCAAGTATACACAAGTGAAATGGGTGAAAGTACCCTGTTTCTCTGTAAGATGAAAAAGGACAGTTAGAAAAGGAGAAGTCCAAAAGGAAAACCAGAAGGACACCTATAATACAAAAGCTCTCAGACGATATCATTTTAAGAAGAACAGACATGAGAATTAAGAATGTGGAATGAATCTGTTAACCTCATCATACCTGGGTACCACTGAAAATAATTTGTGTACTCGCCAGAGCTTCTCAGAACTGATCTAAACACTTAAATAGTACGGATTTTATGTTAGTAATTGATAATAACAATCTTAAAAAATTTTGCACTGGTGATAAATGTGTATACAGCATGGCTATAGAGTCTTGACGTATGTATCATTACATTTTTTAAATGTATTTACAGCTTGATTTTGTAGACTAGAATCTCTTTGCTTACATTTAGTAAAATATGTCAAAAGTACACATTTGTGCACTGAACATCAGAGAGAAAAATTATCTGAAGCAACACACCAGATACATTTTCAGGTATTGATAGACCTGTTCTATTAATGTACCATGTTCACTAAAGTTTTGCACAGAACATCAAACTATGCATTTTCTAATGAGATAACATACTGAATGAGTCATATATTACACAATGCAAATGACCATTTACTAAGTTAATTTACTTTTGTTTCTAGACTTTATGACCTCCTTGCAAAACTTTAAATAGGGATTTTGTCAATATTCACTATATTAATATTTTAAATAGTTAAAAAATAACTCATGAATGAACATGATTAAACTATCAGACAAAAGTATTAAATGGTATTGCAGCTTGAACATCAAACTATAGCTCATGATATTTTCAATTATTCACTTTGTGAAGGACAATTTGTATTCTGACCTAATCATTTTATTATTTAATGTTTAGTTTAATCATATTAATTATGTAATAATAATATATAGAGCCTACATATGCTTTTTTGTCTTGATTTTTAAAATAATATAAAATTATATTATCTTTAACACAAACATTTTGTTAAAATTCAAAATTCTGGTTCTTGTTTTATAAAATATATATTCTCATAAAGTTATTAAGTGAAAAAGGCTGGCACAAAAATCAAGATTGCAAAGTAGTTTAGCTTTTTGATATTATCAATGTTATTTTATTAGTAAATAATTTTCCATTGCATTCATTGCTATTATTTTTTATCTCCTTGACAGCTTCCTTTGGTTTCTACTCTAATTTGCCTGATATTGCTTCTTAAATTGTACGTGTACATAGTTGTGTTCAAATATAGATAAACGATGTTTTAAGTGGTATATTTACAGTACAAGTTTATAGAATTTTTTTGTTTAAAAATGTACCTGAAGTGTTCTAATATTAATGCTTTTTATTTGCTTTAAAGGGCTTACTAACTTTTAGGTAAATTGTTCTTGCAAAAATTAATTGCCGTATACTGTATTTTGAATAGAAAAAATACGATCAGAACGCCAAAATATGCATTGTTGTTTTGTCTGAAAAGTAATTGATGTAACTTTTCTAGCATAATCATTTCATTTGAGATGGTTCTTGAATAATCATCCCTAGCACAAAACTTTATTCTAGATTTACATTTCCAACTGACTAGGCATTTGTGAGGGATGGCTCAGCAAAATCTCCATTCTTGACACAATGAAATAAAACCCTTGACCTTCCTACTCCCTCACAAGCTTGTCCTTCTAGGACTCTCTGACTTTGTCGTTGGCACGTCTATTTGCTTTTAATTTATTTATTTATTTATTTTTTTTAACTTGTTTTTGCCAGAAAACTGGGAGAAGTGCTTGACCTTCTCTTTCTCACACCTCCAATTATAGTAATAGCCCAGCTGTTCTCTTCTCCCTGCTTCTTCTCTTTGTCCTTTTCAATCTAGTCTCCGTGTAACAGTCCAAATAGACAAAATGTACATTTGTCATGTCACTTGTTCGTGTAAAACTCTTCAGTGACATCTGCTATAGTTAGGATAAAATCCAAGGACCTTACTGTTCTGAAAGCTACTCTGTACTCATTCCTCTGCTAAATGCAGAGCCACATCTCTCTCTCCAGTGCATCCCCACTAACAGATGATGCTAAATCCATATTGAATTTGCTTTAGTTCCCTAGGGGATTGAACCCTTTTCATAATTGTGGTCTTCCTAAATGCCTGGAATGGTTTCCCACCTCCTTGACTGGCTAACTTTATGCCTGAAACTAAAGGTTAAATTTACCTTCAGGAAACGGCTTCCATTACAGCTTAATTCAAATCAGGTCAGACTGTTTCTGCGGCTGGACTTCTCGTCTGTAACTGCATGTTAATTGCCGCACCACATGTTGAATATCTCCGCCATGAGATTGAAGATCAATGAGGACAAGAGATCTGGGCTCTTGATTAGCTGTTACAGCCCCCAGTACCTAAGAACATTATATATGTAGGTAAAACAAAAATTGAGTGAGTGAACGTGTAAATTTGCTTTTTAAACAGCTACATTGTTTAGTGTCCTTTGAATATTTATCTGGACAGTCATTTCTTGACTGCTACAGATTGGATCTGACCACAACCACACAGGACACATATTCACACGCAGCCGGAATTAATTAGTTTCTTTGGAAAAATTAATAAAACACAATAAAAAATACATACTAGATGCCTTGGATTTTTATTCTTTCAGATTCAAAACAAGTAAAAGAATAATTCCTTGACATCGTATTGGAATTCCAGTCTAGCTAGGTAAGGTCATTGCCATAGGGAAAAGCAGTGAGGTTCCAGAGGTAAGGCAGTAGGAGCAGTTCCCCGTGGAGACTTTAGAGTATTTAGAAGCAGTAATTGTAGAAAATTTCAAGATAGTGATAAAACTAACTAAAAGTCGATCAGCTTTTTATTATTACCTTGCCTGGCAATTTTAAAGAGTCAGTTATTAAATACTCCTCTGGGGGAAAAGAGAACTTTTGGGTTCAGTTCTAAACTTACTATAATCAAAGTTGAGTTTCTACACTACAGGTGTATCCTTTAAATTAGAAGAATTACTCATTACACTTTAACAAAACCTGTTTTCTACTTGAAAATTAATTTAGAGAATTCACTATTGCATAGTTCCTGTCTCAACGGGACTCAGCTATGCGCTTGTGTTTTAGGAGATCAGTTCATAATAATTTGAAATTGGGCACAGTTGAAGTCTCCAAATAGCACTACATATTTCTACATTTAAATGATACATTTGAAATAAACAATGCCAGCACAGTGATAGTAATGGCTAAAAAAATAGGACATGAGTTGTTTCAGTTCTTCTATGTGACCACTCAGCTTTTATATGTGCTTTTAGAACACATGGTGGAACAGACTGCATAATGCAAGGTACTTTCTAAAATATTTTTATTTGGAAAGTGCAAATTTTCTATTGTTTTTTCTAATTTTATTTTATTTTATTATTTTACTTTAAGTTCCAGGATACTCGTGCAGGATTCTTACACAGGTGTACATGTGCCATGGTGGACTGCTGCACCTATAAACCTGTCATCTAGGTTTTAAGCCCAGCATGAATTAGCTATTTGTCCTAATGCTCTCCCTCCCCTTGCCCCCCACCCCCTGACAGGCCCCAATATGTGATTTTCTCCTCCCTGTGTCCATGTGTTCTCATTGTTCAACTCCCATTTATGAGTGAAAACATGCAGTGTTTGGTTTTCTGTTCCTCTGTTAGTTTGCTGAGAATGTTGGCTTCCAGCTTCAGCCATCCTTGCAAAGGACATGATCTCATTCTTCTTTAGAGTTGCATAGTATTCCATGGTGTATATGTTGGAAAGTACAAATTTTAGTTCATGCAGGAAATATTTTCATAAAGTTGAGTATCTTTCCTTTTTAAATTATTATTATTTTATTTTGAAACTAAAGAATCAGTAAGAAAATGAAAGGCTTCATTCATGATGTGATTTAGCTGTTGCCTAAACTGTACCCTCTGCTGATGTCTTCGTTTTATTTAAATCCATTTACTAGTTACTGGGTGGGTAATTATTTGCCCATGAGTATTACATATTACTACTTTATCCAAAGAATCAAACTTCAGCCTATTAGGAAGATATAAAAACTATTAAAATAACAGTTGTGTTTTTCCCATTTTTGTACTATAATTAAATAAATACATTTATTTTAATGAATAATTAATATCTATATGGAACATTATAAAAAAGTGCATTCTGCATTTCTTTTTGGACCATTATTTTATAATATAAATTATGTCTTGATGACTATTGAAATTATGAAATATTGAGCAGGAGGTGTTAAGGAGTGATCTACGTTTGTGACAAATATGCTGGGTATGTCACTAGTTCCCTGTTAATTAAGTTTTTACTGAATATGACAGACAAAATATTGTACATCTGTAACACTTTTCCAGATTCCTCCTGTGTCCTTAGAAATACTCCCTTTCCCAGACCCTGTACATCTCCAGGGGCTGCGTGGCTAGTTGCAGTGATAAAGCTTGAGAAGAAGCAAGGCCATCACTTCCAAACTTGTTCCCTTCATCCTCTTCTTGTTTGCAGGGGATAAATACAAAGGACCCACAAGAGGACACCACAATGGCCTTGGGAATCAGTGAAGATGATGCACAGCTGATCTCCTGCCAGCCTAAGATATCCTTGGAGCCTAAGTAAGAAACATATCTTCACTAGGTAAAGCCACTGAAATTTAAAGATTGATGTGTTACTGAAGTTTAGCTTGCCTGACCTGACCCATATGTCTACCTCTAAATAAACCAGATGCTTGGGGAGTGAGGGAGCAAGAGCAGTAAGTGTGGACTTTAAGAAAAGTTTCAGATTAAGTGAGATTTGTTATGAGCTTGGGGGAAGGCATGGCAGTCAACTGACTCTTGAACATTCTCAACACATGCCTCACACTTTCATACCATAAAGCATGACTCAGACTTTTCCTGAATCCTGACATGCCTTTTCCTATATTCAAATATGAATGCCCAGAAATTAAATAATACCTTTTTAGAAAGCCTTTCCTTAACTTTCAGTAAGATTCATACCTTCTAATCTAGACTCCTGTGTCACCTTCATCATTATGAAACTTATTTTATGTGTTTTTAATGGTTGGTTGTTTACACTATTGTCTCCCTGTCTAACTTTTGATTTCCTTAAGGTTGAAGATCATATCCTTTGTATCTTTCTATGTCCCACTCCACTTAAGAAAACATTTGTCCATGGCCATTTCATCATTTATTTACAAACATAAATGTGTATTACCTATGAGTCACAGCCCGTAATGGGTCTGGGGATCAATACATGTGTGTCTAATTGAATTAGAATTTGTTAGGGAGATACAGAAAGGCATCGTGAGCTGATGAAAGCATTTTGAGTAAAGAAGGACATTGCAGAAGGAAGAAGGACAAGGACGTGCTTTTCCAGGAAGTTCAAGTCCACTTAGAGTTGTAGTGAAAAGTCAGTATAGGTGTTGGTGGGAAGTCTTGAATGCCAAGCTAAGTGGAAAAGACTTGAGTTCTTGAAGAGAAATCAACTAAGTTCAATAGTCTAAACTTTGGCCACAGAAAACCTATAGCAATCAAACACATAAAGTAAGTAATTTGGTTCTACTTTATCGTAGAGTATGCGAAAAATGTATGGTGTCTAATCTGAAATCATTACTCAATGTCAGGGCAGAAGCACAATTGAACAAGCCTACAGTCAGCTGCTAATTCGTGAGTTTTGTTTTTTGTTTTTGTTTTTACTATGACTTCCTAGCTTTCCAGATTGGGCAAAATGGTATCTGCAGACATTAAAAAATACTGAAATAAAAAACACATTAATTTTCCATCCATTGGGGTGATGTGTGCCCCATAGGTAGACTATAAGGAATTCTCTGGCTTGGTGCCTGATTGCTTTGCATAGCTGGGGATTCCACTTAACACCCTGCATGACCCTCTGCTGGTATGCTTGGCTGCCTTAATCTTGGTATATTTCATGTTGAATGGTCATGGCAGACCAAGTTGCTCCATAGGAAACATAATACCTGCGTTGTAGAAACTTATGTAATTTTTGCTGGTACTGACGGGCTTCATATTCAAACCTAGCTGTTGTTTTTGCTAACAGACAACTGTGATGTTAATTGAACGTGCTAATATCATGACCATTTTGAAACAATTGTCAAGGGAAAATATTTTGAAGAAAAAATGTTTCTTAAGGTAATGTGAGTAGTTTCAAAGTTTAGATTATATGGCATATAATTTTTAGCCAAATATATAACTGATAGCATGCATCTATACAAAATTAAAATATTTAAGAAGAACATTTATTTATGTCCATTGGAATTTCATTGAGAAAATAGATTATGATGCTTTAAAATAATGATTTCTCTATCTATAACACAAAGAAAATATAAAATTTCATGCAATGACATTCATAAAATTTGATTCTTCAATCCTCACCAAACTTGTTTCCTTGAGGTAAAATGAAGCTTCTGCTTGCAATGTTCTGCCTAACTTAGAGATAAATTCTGGGATTGAATAATTTTATGGAAATATAAAACACATATATTAAGAGTTTTTTTCCACTAGAAAGTACTATATAAATGGCCAGGCAAGTGAACACGTTATGTCATACTAGTGTTTAAATCTCTGACATCAGGAACTACATACTCAATTCAAGATGTTCAGTTTTGTAACCAGTATTATTATTAAATTGAATTTAGTTAAGTATATATCATTTTTTCTAAAGAATTCAAAGCATTTACTATTGTATTTATTAACGTAATGCACTTTTGAAATAAAACAAGAGATTTACTGTATATTAGAGCTGGTAAAATTTAACCCAACCAAGTTAATATGGCCTCCCCACATCCAGAATTACAGAACAAATAATATTATACTCCTTTTCTTCACTAAAATACACCAAGAGGAAGACCGTAAGTTTTGTAGTATACTTCGATGTGGAGTTTGTGTTTTGCCACATGCTATATGTGCTTCTTATCTTCATACGTGTGAAGACCTTCTATCTTAAAACATGCTGTTCAGCTACACTCTTTTGAAACACAATGGATTATTACCTGTAGAAATTCTAGAATCATCAGCTCTCTGTCCACCTTTCTGTATTATTCTTTAAGCAACAGCAACATTCAACCTACTTACCCCCACAAGCTTGAAAGCCAAATAACTCCTTTTACTGAGCACTTTAGGACACCATTTAAAGACATGTTACACTGTATAGACATAAGCCTGTGGCTTCTTGGAGGCTCTTCCACAAAAGGCAGTTGTTTGGTTTTGAAAGGACACAGTATACAAGGGCTGAGTGGACATCACTCCGTGTCTTACATCATTAACCCAAATTCCTCCCGTAGAAACATACAAGACCTTCACATCCTGGCCTTTCAGGCAGTGGGGAGACCAAAACAGTTTATTTAATTCAGCTCTATCTATCTATCTATCTATCTATCTATCTATCTTCTATAAAATTTTAGGATGAAAGTGAAATGATTGGATGTGTTATTCTATGGATTCAGCATCCTCTAGGAAAAACATCATCAGCTGGTCCTCTTTGCTAGATGTCAATAGTAAAGCTTACATTTACTGCAGTCAAAGTATGCAGTCATAAATAAGCAGAAGGTGGGTAATACCCACAGACTGGCTATGAGCACCTACATTTTAAAACCAGGGATTCTGTACTTACCAAGGCAGTCCTGCTTCTTTGGTAAAGATGAGACACCCAAATGTCAGTAAGGTCTTGACACTAGAATTCCTTAACTCCAAATCTCAGTCCCACAGTGATCTCAACTGTATTGTTCTTTTTTATTAATCTTGACCCGAGTTCTGCCTTTCACATTAGCTCACTTATACTTTCATTTCTCTTCTTTGAGTAGCTGGCCCCTTGCCATACCTCTCCAAATTAGTTCTCGACTTAGTTTTAGTATTCTACACTTGGCTAACCAGCTTCATTCCTGACCAGTCACATTTGATCTGTTTCTCTTGGCACCAGTTACAGCGAGAAAAAAATAAAATAAAAAAGAGAGGCATTTCTCCATTAAGAAAATGAGATATACAAAGAAGAGTGAAGCAATTTGTGTAAAGGAAGTTTATGTTATTCCTAAGATTAGTTGTGGTGAGGATTGAGGTAAAACATTTCTAAAATTTTGCTCAAAGTGTCAAATATTTCTATCTTGGGAGGAAATAAAAACTGAATTTAAGTTTTTCTGATTCCAGAGCCTTACCTATTTATCTGTAATATGCATAACTATATATATATAATTATTTTATTTTACAAATATTTATTGAGCACCTTATCTACACAAGGTAATTTGGACAAAACTTAAATGCAATTATCTCACCCTTGGATTGGATTTCTTTTTGTGTAGAGGATATCATGCCACATGGAAGACCTTAAAGTGTAAAGAACAGATAACTTTTTATTATAGAGCACATATAAACTTATCAAGGATATGGAATTAATGACTAAGTCATGAGGGGCACTCCATCAGTGATGAGAGTCATGGGTATCCAGGATGAGCAAAAAAGAGAGAACCTCCAACTTGAAGAAGCCCACACCTGAGGGCAGGCACACCGTCTGCATGCAGCACACTGTCATGAGAGCACCAGCTGAATGGAGCGACAGACAGATGGTGCATGAAGCAGTCTCTCAAAATTCCTTCTGTGAAAATTAAATATATCTAAAACATCCTTATATATGGGATGTGAGTGCCAAACCGGTAGGTTGCTCATGGGGAAATGTTCTCAATTTAAAGCATGACAGCACAGCGAATTCATCTAAGTTCTTTATGCTAAGACATGGATGTGAATGGTCCACAAAGAAATCCTAAGAACAAGGTTCCTTAGAGAATTGAAAATGAACCATATCGAAATCCAGGAACAGGACAGTTGTCACGTAACTTGTATTTCTCAAAGTGAACCAGCTTGTGGGGTAAATGTGGCATCAAACAGTGGTAACTGGTCTCTTCTCTCTATTCTGCTGGAATTCTAGGTTCTTGCAAAACCTTTTCAAGTGATTCGGGAACATCTTCAGGGCATGTGACTGTAGAAGGTCCCTTCAGTACTCTTCAAGTTACCCCTTTCATCTTCTGCTTTGCATTTATCATTTTTCATCTTCATCTCTGAATCATCATTGTAATGTCTGCTTTTGATTCCGAAAACAGAATCAGAAGCTAGGCCACTAACATCTGCCAATTGTGCCTTCACCACTGTCCAACCAAAGAGGCACAGTTGCCAACGCCCAGGCTAATGATGGCTGCTGCTGTCCATACGGAGTTGCTGATGCCAGCTGAGAACTGTTCTGAGTCTTCTCTTATTTGATATCCAGATCTCTCCTGCGATGCCAGAATGGTTGCTGCTCGAATCACAGACATTGTCTCCTATTATTACAAACACATCTATCACTAATGCAGCCAATGTTACAATGTCCCAAGGATATTGTTGAAAGTCACCTCTTTTAGTTTTTACTCTTTTTTTTGTCCCTCTGTGGTAGGTCAAGTGATGTTCCCCAAGGTTTTCAAGTCCTGATCCCTTGAGCCCGTAAATTTTACCATCTGTGAAAAAATGGTCTTTGCAAATATGAAGAAGTTAAGATCTTGATAGGAAGATGATCTTGGATGATGCAAGTGGGCATGAATGCTATTCTCTAGTGTCCTTAGAAAAGAGAGGCAGAGGGGCACTTGGCATAGAAGAGGCAACGTGAAGAAGAGACAGAGCCTGCCAGCAGTCATCAAGAGCTGGAAGAGGCAAGGAACAGATTCTCCCCCAGAACCTCTGGAAAGAGTGCCATCCTATGGATACATTCGTTTCAGCCCAGAGATACTGATTTTCGACTTCCAGTCTCCAAACTGCAAAAAGATAATTTTCTGGCCTTTTTTTTAAGCTACCAAGCATGTACAATTTGTTAAAGCAGTTACAGAAAAGTAATATTATAAACTCCACGCAGTCACCTAAGCATGGATTCCTAGGGGTGGAACTGGGAAGAAGACAAATTTGATTACAGACGGAACCTTTGATGAACCCAGGTGGCAGGCTATAAAAGAGGAGACATTCTTCTGCTTCCGTTGTGAACAGAAAGCTATTCTGGGATTAAACCTGAGTCTAATTACAACAACAAGGTGCCAACTTGGAAACTTCTCAGAGCATCACCAAATATTAATGACAGGCATCAAGTTTGAGTACATACAATCTTACTTTTCACTGTCTCAAAAGTAACCTCTAGTAATTCAGATGTAAATTACGAGAAAAGTAAACAAGCAACACATATGCATAAATGTTGTTTGCGACTGACATGAAAATTGTGATGATCGCTTTTGGCCTGGAAATGTTTATTTTACACATAGGAGTGATATATTGTTTGTCAAAAAAATTCTTTTAGGAAATAAACCCCCAAAAGAGTCTCAATTTTACATGGGGAGAGTATCATTGCCATCGATCAATATTGCAATTCCCTGCGGTGCTGGACACTGCAGTCAGGACACAGAGGACAAGGCCTTTGTCTTCAAGGACTTTGTCTAAATGAATACAATTTAGAGATATATAAAGTATTTTAAAAGGGCAAAAATTTAATAAAAGAAAGAACAAAATGAGATGAGTTATTCTCCTGCAAGAATAATGATCCTCTGCTAAATGAAGGCCTGCCAATGCTTGGACTCAGAGCTGGCTTAGAAATGAGCATTGCCTGGCTGAAGCGTAGAGGAGGATCAGTGGTTTTATCCTCACCACGTGTCTGCTCTGAAGGAATTCTTCTGTAAGACCAGTCTGGGCAGATTTCACCTTTAATTGACAGTGGCCATGAGACATAGTTATTTTGAGAATCCCTTCCAGAATGTCTGGATTGTAAGTGGAAGGCTTTCTGGGTGTGGTGCCAAACTCTGGACAAAGAGGATGTGTTATCTAGACCTGGAGTTCTGTCCCACGTTACCCAGTGCAGAGGCTGAACTCTAAAGAGACAGATTTTCACCCTGGAGTCCTCAGTGAGGGACGTAAATGGACTCAAACGTGATTCTACAGGCTGAATTATGTTATATGAAGCTAGCTAGGGTCTCCAAGTGTGTAGGGGTAATTTTGTTCTAATGCTCATAATATTGTTCTAATGCTAATGCTTGTCTGTTTAGGAGTCAGATACAATGATCCATTCAGGAGAAACTCTTGGAGGTTCCTATGCTAAAATAAAAATAATGTAGAGCTATAGATTTTCACAAATAATCAGGAAAGGGAGTGGCTGGAGGAAAATTATTGCAACAAAATACTGACTGCATTTTTTATGCTGAGTAAATGACAAAAATGAAATGGTGCTGTAGGGTCTGTGACACTCAGAAGGGAAGGATTAACCTTCAGCAAACTGCATTAATTTGCACTAGAAACAGTGGCAGAAAGGTATCAGGGAGAGACTGTGAGGAATTATGAGACTGGAAATTACTAGAATCTGATTGTTCTGTCATAGAAACAGTGAATGCCATAGAAACAGGATTCTGAATGCTCTGTCATAGAAACAGTGGTGTACAAGGGAGTTGATCACCGTTTAACAGGACTTTATTCGAATTCATGCTTGCAAATGGGAAGTGACTACCTAGGAGATCCTAAGGAGAAACTAACTGGAGTTTCTGCATTGGTCCTTGACTTAAGAGAAAGTTAGCAGCATCTGGGTTCTTTGGGCCCTGGCTAACCTTGCTGGAGAGGAGACTTATCCATATTGGTAAGACTCTCAGGGAAATGGGTGAAAAGAGCCATATACAAAATGAAATCGCTTATTTTCTGTGATCAGTTTATTCTATGCTGGCCATAGTAAAGGAAATCATCTCTGAGGAACTCATGAAGAAACTCGCAATTTCCCCCTCTTGTCCCCAGAGAACGCCTTACTTTTCAGCAGTTGGGAATGTAACTCATTGAAAAATGTGAGCAATGTAGGCACCAAACTGTGGTTCTGAGAAACTCAAAAGTGGTGAATGTCTGGTTTAATTTCCTACTAGGCACATAAAAGCCAATCTTCATACAGGACACAGCATCAAAAAAACCTAACATCTTGTGATGAAAAGCTAGCAAAGCTTCTCTTAAAAAATTTCATTAAGCCCATGAAACCTGCGTAAATGCTTAGAGTGGGGAGCAGGGAATTTTAGAGAGTTCACAGCATGAGAAGGCTCCAAGTCATTTATTGCAACCATTGTATCTAAGTAAGTGAAAGAGAAATGTTTGTCATTTTCTCCACTTAAAAGATGTTAGGTCACCCCCACCGTATATCAAAGCCACTGCATACTAAATATGTACAGAACTCTCATTGATCATGAAAAATATGGACAGAGTTTAAGTAAATCTCAACACCTGAGAGACACTATTCAGGCTCCCCTTTGGTCAGCTTTGGAGACAATTTTAGATAAACATAAGAATTCATGATTATTTCCAGTTACTTCCTGCTTAATGAGTAAGATGAAAAGACAAAACCAAAAGCTGTCTTTATGTTTGAGAATGAATAAGCGTGATCTTCCTGGAGTACAGACTAAATTGCTCGTGTTTGAAATCTCAGTTTCCTCTTCTAATTTAGTCTTGCTTAAATCATTTAAAAAATATCTTAGCTCATCCCTTGATCATTCACTATTATACTAAATATTTCCTGAACATCTACCATATACCAGATGCTAATCAGATGCTGTCTTTGGCACAAGGGATATTAAGGTGAATACAATGAAGAAACTGCCTTCTAGGGAGGCACTCTTTCACCCCTAGGAGAGACAAAGTGATTATGGCAGATACTAGCGATGGAGGTAGGAACAGTTGAGACAGTGCACATCTGTGCCAGATGTGCAAGGGAGAAAGTGGCTTCATAAAGGAGAAACATTTTCAGATAAATTCTGAGCGTTGTAAGGACACAGCGAAGGCCATTTAGGGCAGCAGGAATCACACACATAAGGAAGACGAGCATATTTGTGACTTCGTATTTGTGAGATCTGTTTGGAATGGCAGTATGCATGCAAGAATGACAGTGGGGATTACAGATCACCAGGCAGAGTCAGATGAAGGACTTTGTATGAAGTGCTAAGAAATGGTTACTCTATTGGACTGACAGATTGTTAGAAGGCTGTTGAGATAAATAAGGTTTGAGATGATGAGAATCTGGAATTTAGGATTTGCAATGAAGGACTTGACAGTGATTTAATCTTTCTGGTCCTTATGTCTTCAGTTGGAAAACTGATACAGCAATGTTTTCCTTTCATGACAGATTAAATGAGTTAATGTTCGTGGCATGCTAGAAGTCATTCACAGTACCTCACAATCACCCCTTTTCTTTTGTCTTTTCACTTCCATTCGTCTGCAGCTCAAGCCACATTCTTCTCTAAAAGCTTGGCTTGATTTTGTTTTTCTAATTTCTAGTTCTGTGACACAAAAGTGGTGGACATTTGGCAAGCAAATAAATAGTCGATGATTGGTTGACTCATGCGTGCTCCGTACCTGAGTTGAAAATCATATTCAGCAAGGTGATTTAAGAATGTATGCAAACATCATTGTAGCAACTTGAAAAAAGGGCAAGTAACAATGTTGATATCTAGAGACACGCAAATAAAGGCAAGTGAAGCTTAAGTCATGTGAGAAGCCAACATTAAGTACTGGTAGGAATTTTTAGGAAAGAAATCTCAGAAAATGAAAACATTGTTGCTTTTCATGGAGAGTATTGTTATGTAAGCTCATGTTGGGCTTGCTTGATATCCGATACCTGAAATTTCCTGCCTTCTCTACATGTTCTACTATTTTCCTTTCCTCAAAAGAAAAGCCAGAATCAAGGTTGACCTCAGAAGCCAGTCAGTCCTTACCTGAATTGGGGACCAGCCACATGGCCACTGATGTTGCAACGTTCTATGCTATGGGTAAATTACTGAATTTATTCTTAACAGTAAACATTCATCTCAGTCAATTTAATGCAATTTCCATTCAATTTTCCTAAAATACAATATGCATATTTTTAAATGATATAAATCCTAAATTTAATTCATTTATGTATATCTTTACTTAATTAAAATATTATTTTTTAAATAGAAACAGATGAGTGCTCTAAAAGTCTGTGTTGCTTTTGAAACAAGTTTTTGGAGTTTTTTTGGAAGTAAAAGTAGCAGTTTGGCAAAAATAAAAACAGCCTCTAAACTCTTTGAACGTTTGTCTCCACATTTTAGAAAGAATTTGAGGCACAGCAAAGAACATTCTCCACAAAAAGGGTGGGGATGTGCTGGCCTGTCTCCCATTATCATTATTAGGCTGTAAAGACTAGCATTTTGCCTAATACTTCATTTATGTTTCCTTATTTATGACTCATAAATTGTTTACTTCTTACAGTTCTTCCCATTTTGTGAACTTTTTTAAAGCTCATAGCATCGTCTGATCACACTAACGTTTATGGCAAATAACAACATTCCTTTTAAACTCATTAGGTTAGGAACACAGATTTTCAAGCCCTGGGCTTAACAGACGCTATTCTCACAGTGAACTGCCACGCCCCTGCCTCATTGCAGGGTTTACAGTTATCATCGTCCAGCGTTTTAGATGCAAGTTGTCCGTGTAGCCTAGTCCCAAGAGCCAAACCAATCCTATTTCTACCGCATAGTTTCTTTTCCCAGCAATCTAAGCTCTGGGACTCAAGCAAAGCAAGAGACCTGGGGAAGGGCTTCTCACAAATTCAACAAGGAAAGCTTTTCTCACTTGGGGAGATGGTAAAGGGGAGACCATCAGGCTCCAACTGCACATAGTTTCATGGACAATTACTTAAAGAAAGAAGATAGGAAGGGAAAGAAGACAGGAAGTGACCCTTCCAGACCTTGATGAGCCATGCAGCCCCTTCTGAGTTCAGGGGCGTGTCTGTCTTTCCCTCCTTTTCCAACTGTAAAAGAGAGTGTAGAACATAACATCCAATTCATACATGTTCCCGTTCACGGGGGAAAAAGAAGACATTCAACTAATAAAGGAATTATAGTCTCACAACTAGATGAATTAGAAAGCTATTTTTATTTAACTTCCTCCTCCATGATAACTTCCAAAATGCGGTCTTTTTCTTTTTCCCAGCAATAGCTCAACGGTTGTATTGGGTGGAAACAGAGTCATAGGTGAGACACATATGTCAAGAAGTCTCGACTTGTGTGCAAATCTAAGTACAAAACAAGGGAGCCGTGGTCACCTTTAAGGACTTTAATGCTGCCCAGTCTACACAGACAAGTTGAGATTTCCATTTAATGACATTTCTTTTATTTACCGAAGGCTCCATAACACCCATTTTGTTTTTCTGCAGATTCTCACACTGGTTAGACTATTAACAGCAAACTTTTACATGGAATTTACCGTTCTAAGCACATTATTTGTCTTAGCTCATTTAAATTTATTTTATTAACCATTTTAAAAACGAGAAAACTAATACACAAAGAAATCAAATAACATCACATACAGTGACCTGGCCATGTTTGGAGCGATGTTTGAACTTATCAACTACTACTCCATAGGTATTTTGATTGCTCAGTACCTGCTTGGAAAAGCTGGAAGTCACTGAGCCCTTCGTTCATATCCAACACAATAAACAAACGTGCTGTTCTTCTAAGAATATGCTATTGGCCTGTTGCCATTGTTTTGTTGAATATATTTTTAGCCATTTTCCAGACAATGATGGTTGGGTTTTTTTTACCCACTGATCTATTTATGTCTTCTCGGATACCCTTGTGATCAAATTTAGAATCCATCCATCCATCCAGATTATGAGACAAACTCTACTCTTGTAAAAATTTGGTACATGATTTTGGATTAAACAAGATGAGAAGAAATAAGAGAGATGAAACAATTACACTAGATTTAGTAATAAACATCAATATAATTTCATTTGCAGGGCAAAATTAACTTTTAAAAAGTTTAAATGTCTTTTCTGTAATGTTTAGCTGTGTTTAAGATAGTTGAAGTCATGTGTTAAACTGAAAGAACAAAGCTGGAAAAGGTAAAAATTGTTAAATAGTTGTTTAGAAGTTACTTTTACATTAGTGAACACACAAAGCAACAGGCATATTCTTGTGATACTTTAATTGAATTTCATCTCCAATCTCTCTGGATACCTAATATACATGATGTATTTAGAACCCAAGAAATAAAAATAAATAATTGAAGCACACATTTGTTTTACTATTTTCCGCTTTGTTTCTGGAACACATCCCCCTCTTCCAGTTCTGATAGCTGGAGCACACTGATGGGGGGCAAACATGAAATGAAGAGCAGCAGACAGGCTGACCGCAGCAGAGATCTAGACCAGAAAGCTAATCTCCGTGTAACTTCCATTTCAGCGGTAGATGAATACTGCTTTAAACATTCGTTGTTTTCATTTAGCATTTTTTTTTTCATTTTCTTTCTCTACAAAGGCCAAAGTTATTTGAAAGTGTTTCTCCCATGTATTCCAAATTCTAAGCCTATATAGGCAAATGTACAGTATTTAAAGAGATGCAATGGAAAAAAAGCAGTTCACTGGGAGATCGGAGAGAGAAGAATTCTTTAGGTAAAGTAGGAAGAGAAGAGAGGGCCGAGAAATGGAGACCCAGGTATGACTTTTGACTGGTGGTCAAGGAAGGCAGTGAGTAGGTAATCAAAGTTGATAGGACCTCACGGAAATGTAACGTCCCCAGTATGGCACAACAATAGAAAGAAGCTGGGAGTTCCATAGGACCTGTAAGGCAAAGGATAGTGGATATTTGGCAATATTGTTGCGAACAGGCAACCAGTGACCTCTGTAATAGACTGAATGCTTGTGCCTCCCCAAAATTCATATGTTAAACTCTTAACCCCACAATGTGGTATTAGGAGGTCACTAGATCATGACAGTAGAGAATGGCATTAGTGCCCTCTAAAGAAGAAATGTCAGAGCTTGCTGTCCCTTCCCCCTCTCCAGTCTGTGAGAACACAGTGAAAAGAGGCTGTCTACAAACCAGGCCCTCACAAGACAGTGAATCTGCTGGCATCATAATATTGGACTTCTTAGCCTTTAAAACTGTGATAAATAAATTTCTGTTGTGTGTGTCATGCAATTTAGATAACGTGTTCTAGCAGCCCGAAGTGACTTAGGCAGCCCTCCCTTGTCAGTGGCCCAAAACACACAGACATATGCTTTGGCATTTCATAAGATTTTGAAATCAAAACATTATTGTATTAAGCTCAAACTTAAATTGATACCGTAGAAAACTCAGAATGAAATATGCTTGCACATCTGTGATTTTGGACTGAGATTTGCAGCCATCGCAGGATATTTTAATATTCCAGGTCTTTAAAGGTGATGAATGAGAGCAATTTAGCTATCATTTATCAGCATTTAGGTTATCTGGAGCAAGGCTTTAATTTTAGAGTAGTTACATAACCTACCATTGAATTCTGATCTATCTAAAATGTCTTAGGTATTTGAGTATTAAAGCAATATGTAATTTAGCAGTTAAGAGTACGCCAATCTAATTCTACAATGTACTTACATACAAATGTCAATAAATCTGAATTAATTTCGTCCATTTCCATTAATATGGGTCAGTTGTAGATTATTTGCTTTGATGCGTTAACTTCTATTGAGAACACACTTTTTCCTTTTCTCAGAAGGGCATCTTTTAAATAACAAGAATCTGGAAAACAAGCTGGTAGAGTTAGAATAATTCTTTTTCTTTGTGTTTGCTATAGTCTCTTTGGAATTGCATTGTTTTTAACTGCAAATCTCAAAATAAAAGAAAAAACAACAGTTTCATTGAATGATTATGTATTTAATCTTAAAAATCCCAGCACTTAAGGGCCTCAAGAAAAGGGCAAGGACGTCTAAATCTTCAGTAGAATGGAAGAAACCATTGCTAGAAGCCAAACAGAGACTCTGGTGTCCCAAGCTGTCTTAGCAGATTCCGCAAGTGTTTCCTGAACACTCCTCAGGTGTCACACTCAATGCTAGATCCACACTGGGGATGCAAATATGAAAAGACAAGGTGTCAAGGAGAGGTCCTGAAAAAACACTTGGTGTATTATGACTGATAAATATACAATGTAAATTTATTTAGTAATACTGTACATTTGAGTATAGTTAAGTAGATAAAACATATTTAAGAAGAGTAAGACTACTGAGCGATGGTATCTATAGCAATGCACACGTTCAATGTGCAATGAGAAAAGTAGCTGGAAAACTTAAGGTAGATCACAAATTTCCCAGAAGAGACCTTAAAAGAAATACGTATTTTGCAGGTGAATATTCAAAGAAAGAGAAAGAAACTGAGACATTCATCATGGTGAGTATTGGGAACCACTGGGAGCTTAGTCACGTGGAATGAAAGAGAAGCAGGCCTGGAGGAACCCCCTGGACATCCCTTATTACTGCTGCCCGGCTGTGTTTGCTGAGCCTCAGCAGCTGTACAGACTTTTTTCATGGAAATTGGTGAGTACTAATATAGTAGCATCATCATCACCAAGTAACAATACTCAAACTCTGTCAAAGTTACCGAGAAAAGAGGAAGACGTGGTAGTAATAAAGATCTTGGGAAAATGT
Organism: Aotus nancymaae; assembly: GCF_030222135.1. Taxonomy (NCBI): domain Eukaryota; kingdom Metazoa; phylum Chordata; class Mammalia; order Primates; family Aotidae; genus Aotus; species Aotus nancymaae. The sequence goes on along the minus strand of NW_026988576.1, from coordinate 4,176,275 downwards.
ACGGAGAAGGCAGATAAAAAGTGTGAACATTGGGTTGGGCTGTGCCTTACCTCTGCTGAACCCGACAGAAGATTCTTCATAGGCAATGACACTAGGGCTCTAAAGCTGTTGACGGAAACCCAGGCCACCTCTGCCCTGCTTCTAAAAGGAGGGGAAAGAAGGTGCTTCTAAATTCCTCACTCTTCCTTCACTTTTCTGTTGGTTTACCTCTGACTAGTGTAATATAAGCCATCAAAATGTAAAAGAAACAAACCTTAGTCCTCACACCATCATGTGGCTGCATTTACAGGAACTGGCAATATCCCAACCGCTAAAAGGTAGACTCTGTCCCTACATTGGCCTTCAGGGAAGAAGCACTTAACAACAAGCTGAAAATAGCAAAAACACTTCCATCTGAAAATCCCCTGTGTAATAAACTACAACACAAACACAAAAGCTTCTCCTTTGTCTTCAAAGCTGTCATAATGTCCTTAAAAGTAAGATAAAATTAGTGCAGTATCTATACTCTGATAGTTTTTGCCTGGAACAGCTATGGAGTTAATTAGACTGTGGTGTCTGATCTCCCTTAGAAAGGTAAGGCTCTGGTACTTATGAGTCATGGAAAAAGTGAATATTCTCTATATGCGCATTATAAAAATAGTAACTTTAAAATTAAGTCTATTTGTTCACAAGTTATACTGTGCTTGTGTGTGTGTGTGTGTGTGTATATATATATATATCTTAGTTTCCACTTCAACTTGATTTTATCAATTAAACTTGTGCTCTGATCAGCACTTAGAACAAATTTTGGGAAAATAAAATACAACTACTCTTGCTAACACTCTACAGCTGTTCACACACACACAAAGATACTTAACTCATTACTATTTAAAGGAAATTTCTCTATGCGAGAATTTCCAATTAGGTTATAGGCCACATTTTAGGTGCTGGAGGAGAGGTATGATTACATCTTCTTCCAAAACAGTGTGAAAATTCTCACAATTCCTTCTTTTTAAAATCCTGGCAATTGGATAGGAAATAGCTATGAATTAGGACAGCAAACTAATGCTCTTTAAAATCAAAAGAGTTTGATCCTTAAGAGTAAATTGATCAAAGTTAGGTGAGTGATTTAATTTATAAAACACATGTCTAAAACACAGTTCCTTGTCCCTCTTTAAAAATTGCTTTTTGCATTAATATTTTCCTGCATAGCAAGGGCATATTTGCTTAAGTATTACAGAGGTATTTACAAAGGTACAAATACATTTTTTCTAAATCACTGTGATTTATATTTTAAAAGTCTAATTTATAAAAATTAGAGTACTATTCATACGGACTAAACAAAATATTACTGTATTTGGACAAAATACCTGTGAGCTGCATGCTACAATACTACCTATTATATATTTTATTTTATTTTCTGAGGGTGAGACTCACTTTTCAGGGCTTTTAAATTGATATGCAATAGTTGTATATATTTTGAAGATACATGTGATGTCTGTATATGCTATGCAACAATCAAATCAAGATAATTGGACTATGCATCACTTCAAACATTTCTCTTCTTTTTGTGGTAAGAACATTTCCATTCTTCTCTTTGAGGTGTTTTGAAATATACAATAAATTATTGTAAACTGCCATTTCCCTACCTACTAGCAAATTCTGGGACTTATTTCTTCTATCTTCCTGTCTTTTTGTACCCCTTAATCAACTCTTCATCTCCCCTTCTTCATTCCTTTCCCAGCCCCTGGTAACCACCATTTGTCTCTCTGCCTTCATAAGTGATATGGTTTGGCTGTGCCCCCACCAAAATCTCATGTGGAATTATAGTTCCCATAATTCCCTCATGTTGTGGGAGGGCCTCAGTGGGAGATAAATGAATCATGGAGGTGGTTTCCCCCGTACTGTTCTCGTGGTAGTGAATAAGTCTCACGAGAGCTGATGGATTTATAAGGGGAATCCCCTTTTGCTTGGCTGTCATTCTTCTTGTCTGCCGCCATGTAAGATGGGTCTTTCACCTTCCACCACAATTGTGAGGTCTCCTCAGTCATGTGGAATTGTGAATCTATTAAACCTCTTTCTTTTGTAAATTGCCCAGTCTTGGGTATGTCTTTATCAGCAGTGTGAAAACGGACTGATACAATGAGATCCACCTTTTTAGCTTCCACATAAGAGTGAGAACATGTGATATTCATCTTTCTGTGCCTGGCTTATTTCAATTAATACAATGACCTACAGTTTCATCCGTGTTGCTACAGATGACAGAATTTCATTTTTTTCATGGCTGAATAATATTCCATTGTGTATGTGCACACATTTCTTTATCCATTGATTCACTGATGGACAGTTAGGTTTTTCCGTATCTTGACAATTGTGAACAGTGCTGCAAGGGTGTACAAACATCTCTTCAAAATACTAATTTCCTTTCTTCTGGATTTATACGCAACAGTGGGATTGATGAATCATGTTAGTTCTATTTTTTGGTTTTTGAGGAACCTCCTTACTGCTTTTCCTAATGGCTACACTACTTTACACTTCCACCAGCTGTGTAAAAGTGTTCCCCTTTCTTGGCATCCTCACCAGCATTTATTTTTTGTCTTTGTGATATTAGTCATTCTAACTGGAGTGAGATGGTATCTATTGTGGTTGTAATTTGCATTCCTTGACTCAGCAATACTGAGCATGTTTTCATATAGCTGTTGGCCATTAGTGTATCTTCTTTTGAGAAATGTCTATTTAGGTCTTTTGCCTGTTTTGTAGTTAGATTGTTTTTTGCTGTTGAGCAGTTTGAATTCCTTACACATTCTGGTTATAAATCCCTTGTTAAATACACAGTTTGAAAACATTTTCTCCCATTCTGTGGGTTGTCTCTTTGTTGTTTCCTTTGCCATGCAGAAGCTTTTTGGATTGATGTAATCCAATTTGCGTATTTTTGCAATTGTTGCCTGAACTGTTGACGTCTTATCCCAGAAAATTTTTTGCCAAAACCGGTGTCCCATAATATTTCCCCAATGTTTTCTTCTAAAAGTTTCATAGTTTCATGTCTTCCATTTAAGCCTTTCATCCATTTTGAGTCAATTTTTGTATATGGTGAAAGATGGGGATCTAGTTTCATTCTTCTGCAAATGAATATCCAGTTTTCCCAGCACCGTTTATTACAGACTGTCCTGTCCCTACTGTGTATCCTCAGCACCTTCGGCAAAAATGAATAGCACATGGATTTATTTCTGGGCTCTCTATGCTATTCCATTGGTCTATAATTTCATTAGCCTGAAAATAGAGAGTTAGGGAGGATCCTTCTTCTCTTTCTCCATATTTTCTTAATGAGAAAATATAGGGGAAAAAAAGCAAGGTAAGTACCAGGATGGGGGTGGGAAGTTTCATTTTAAAGTCGTAAGGTTGAGCAAAAGTTCATACTAATGGTATTTGAAATGATAACGCAAATAATATTTAAAGGCAAAGATGTATATATATATGTGGACATATTTAATTTATGTAAAGGAGAATGTGAATACATATGTATGAATTTTTGCAACATGAATATATGGTATATATGTTTGCATATGTATTTATTTACTTGATCTATAAAACATGACTGTGAAGTTCTCTAGGATAGGCTTCTAGAAGTTCTAAAAGTCACAGTAACCCACATTATACCTTTGGTTTTTAGTGAGGAAGGTGATCTGCTGTGGTGAGGAATGCATTTTTCTTGTGGAAGTCACGTTACCAGTGCACATTGACACAATCATGAGACGAATTAACACCAAGCAAAACTTACTCTCTCCTTACACTTCATGTAAGTTCTTTGGACTTTCCTCTTCTCTAAGAGCTACACGTTGCAATCGAGTGAGCTTTCGCTAGCCAATTGTTTTCTCTGCTTATCCTGTCATTTAAAGTTACCGATTTGGATCATTATTTTTCTTTCCCATGACATTTGACTTAGGAAGTTGACAAAGGTGAGCTGGCACTGAAAAGCAACCTGACCCAGGAAAGGGCGCTCTGAGCTTTTCTTATCTAAGCATCCTCAATTGAAACCGCCTTCTTTCTTTCCATTATCTTGGCCTCCAATTTAATGCTGGTGCGTTTTTTGAGAAATATCATGTATTCCATCACAGGATATTATTCTTTTTAGATAAGTATGTCTTGTCAGCTCTTTTCTTTTCTCTGATGCCGGATTGTGGCTACCCAGTGTGAATAATCACACATAAGCACCCTGTTTATTTAAAAGGTTTCCTGTGGTTAAGTACATGTATTATACTAGAGAGCTAAGAATTTCTTTGTAAAATTGACTTTAGACCCTATGAGAGACCTCAGCCAGCACTCTAGGAATGAGCTGCCATAGATATCTTTGTTTATACTCCCACTTCAGGTCTTTTAAGTGCGTTATTAATAGTTTATGTGACTCCTTGATGTTTGGTATTAGTGTTTTCATACAATGAAAGATGATCAAGTGATGCCATTTTTATTGTGTGCTTTAATTGTTAATTGTCAAGAAATGTATATTGTTTCCTACAAGTTCAATTCCTTTGTGACTTAATGTTATTGCTGATCATCTTTCAACGAGATCAAATTACTCTCATACTGTTTTATCTTACTCCCCGGTCTTTATGCCTTTTATAAAGGACATACATTTGTGTATATTGATAATCTGCCATTCACCCTTCATTTTACATCATTATCTATGGCATTTATACTTTGTTTTAAAAACAATATTTACAAGATAAAACGGTATTCAATTTCAGGTAATTTAGTCTTAGAATACTTCTTTTCTTCTTTCTCTTTTCCTTTTTTAGAGACAGGTTCTTGGGGTGGGAGAACAGTGGTGCTATCATAACTCACTAAAGCCTGGAACTCCTAAACTCAAGGGGTCCTTCCACCTCAGCCTTCCTAATAGCTAGAAATACAGGTTATCATACCTAGTTGTCTTTTTTATTTTTCCTCCTCACAGACCCAAGGTCTCTACAGACATGAGCCACTGCACCCGGCCTAGTCTTAGAATATTTCAAGTCGTATTGTGTGAACTTAATCAAGTAAGGTGAAACATTAGGGGCAGAGATTTAAGTTTTAATTTCAAGGGATCATTAAGGCTTTAAGTTTAACTAAAAAATAAGAATATATTATTCCCTTTGGATAACTTCCTAGAAAGCTTATCAAAATATATATTTGGTGTAGATTTTAAAGACATTTTAACATTGCTCTTTGTTGTTGATAGTGTTAATTTAAAAGACCCCAACCTACTAAATAGCTTCAGCCTAAATTGATGACAACATCCAGGCAATCATTCTTAATTATATATTTTTAAGATTCTGTCTCCTAAAAAATCCAGAATATGTGGAATTAAACGATCTTCATCTAGTCTTTTCATGGCTGGGAACAAGTGGAGGGCAGGTGGAAATGCTTTTGTGTAGATGAAGGAGCCGAACCAGGACATGTGGTTGATTTGTAAACCTCTAAATTTTACTAATGGTGCAGAAGCTCTGAAAAAACACGTAGAATTCTTCCCTTCCCATCTGAGACCATATGACCAATTTCTACAGTATTTTCCATTTCAAAAGGTATTTGATCAGTAAAAGTTTAAACTACTACATTTTACCATTTGGTAACATTTAAAACTAGATTTTAACAGTCTTGAAATGTATTTAAAGTTACTGCTACCATAATAAAAACATTCAAAACTAGATTTTAACAGTCTTGAAATGTATTTAAAGTTACTGCTACCATAATAAGAAACCATTATTGGATGAATTCAACCTTAGAGTATTTCTCCTTACCAAACTCTTACCTATTGTCTCATTAAGCTAACAATGAATTTGATTTTTGAAGCCAATCTCTCACTTTACTACACTTTTACAATTCTTAGAGTTTGTTTGGTTTTGTTTTTGTTTGTTTTATTTTTAAAGACAACTGATGCCTAAAGAAACTATTTCAATAAAATAGAATAAAAAATACATAATTCTGGGTGTTTTTCAAGAACTCTTTAGATTGTAAAACTTGGGGATTTAACTAATTTGGAAACTGAAACAAATACCATTTTCTATGTTGTTAAAATCTTGAGATACCCTTTTGTTTACCTTTCAGCAACATGATAAATACTCCCCTAAATGTGAGCGATAACATTTAAGAAAATGTCACTGCCTTAACCATGGCACACATTTTAAATAATTTTTGACATTATCTGTATATTGTGGTTCTTTTTTTTTCTGTCTGATACTTCCCCAGACTCTGCCCGTGTCATATTTCCAAAGTTGTTAACCTTAGCTATTCCTCTGCTTTAAGTATTTTTCCAAGGATTTAAATCTCTTCATCTTTCATTTTGGTTGTGTAAAATGGCAACCATCTCTCTTGTTTCCATATGTAAGTAGTCAGTAATAGTCACTGTGTTTTATCGACTTGCTTCACAATCTCAGGGTCCTCTTGAATGCAAATAATTTGAAAGGCTGAAAAAAGAATAATAGAATATTTTGTGTCAAAATGTTAAGACCAAGAGATCTAAAAACTGCTCAAAGTATTTGTTATTAAATGAACTCCAAGCTTAAATCTAAAGCTGTCTGTAATACTTTGCTATCACAGTGAGACCGATTTGGTGCCCACTCGGGAATGTACGAGAGAAGATCCCGTGCCCAGCCAACAAACGCCATCCTTACTTGATGTTTAATGGTCCATGGCGTGCATGTGAATTATTAGTGTTCCACCTGTACCAGTTTTTCATGACCAATATGTATAAGTCTGACGTATTAAAAGACCATTGCAGCGTTACAACTTTCCTAATAAATGACCCATTTGCTAGTAGATCAGGTACGTGCATAGAGATGACAGGAGGAACTATATTCTGATATACACATAAAATTTATTAACCTGGCAGCATACATATGACCATGTTGGTGGGCTTAAGCATTTAAACGTAGGTGCTATATTGTAATTTTATTTTTAAGACAGATAAAATCTAATCTAGACATCATTTTTAGGTATAATATTTGAAAAACCTCTAAAACATGCTTGTAACCATACCTAAATTGTGTTTTTTCCAGTTAATTAAAATGTTTACTGATGCCAACTTTGTTTCATTTATGGGAGAAAGAGAAAGTATATAGAAACAATTCATAAAGCAAAATAAAATAAAATAAAATAAAGACATAGCTATAATGGATACGTTCGATCAGATTATGTATTTTTTTTTTCTTTTTGCAAACCACAAAACCAAAAGTGTACTTTTCCCCCTCGATATCAGCAAGAATTTGCTACCATGTAACAGTTCCCAGCTATTGCCTGCTATTTTTAATAAATAAAAAAAATATTGTAGACATAATGTATATGGCTATTGAAAACCAGTTTTGCTGGGCTCAATCTGAAAATATAGAAGAAAGAGTTTGGGTGGACTGTGAAACCTGTGAGGTGTCTATCAGACAGTGATTCTTGGTACTTGCCAAGTATTTAAATTAAATTTGATTATCTCTGTTTGTATGTGCTTAGAACATAAATATTTTCTTTAGGCCATGAACTTCTAGTTCTTATAAGTAGAAACAGTCTCCCTGTTTCAAGATAAGATATAATGCATATTCTTTAGCTAATTCATCTTTATTATTGTGTCAGAAAATGTAAAATAGTTCACGGTAATCTCAAAAAATGATGAAGAGATTGATCGTTAGTGCAAAGCATAACTACTTAATTATATAATTACAATTACATTTACAAATTTGCTGTTTTCCATCAACATATAGATGACATTTCAAGTTTTATTCCAACTGATGTTTTTCACCATTTTTATACTTACAACAAATTCTCATTAGGATGATAGAAAAAACTAGGAGAGTAAACTTTTTCTTGCTAATCTCATTCAACTCAGTCTTAATGAGGGTCTAAAAAATAATGTGAATCCCTTGGATCCAGTCCAGAAGTGAATTTGCATGTCAAGAAATGAAGTTAAGTAGCTAGTCACACAGATCAGCTATAGGCTACTCCAAGAGAAGTGTGAAAAGTGAAAGTGTGTCCTTAGAAGTAGCTGCTCCAGCCTGGTCTGTGATTGTTGAAAGGGTGGATGAAGTTGGGTTATCCATGTAGAGAAGATGGGAAGGAGAATGGGATTGCATCAGCCATGGCAAACTCAAATTACATTTATAAAATAATACAGATTTAATAATAGTGGCCAGAATGGTAAATAGAATATCTTATCTACTTTTAAGGTGAGTTTCCCTCTGACAGGCAACTCAAGTAAGGTCCATTTCAGCCCTTTGCTATGGAACAGAATTGAAGGACCAATTGAAAACTATTGACTCAACTAGAAAATGATTGACTTCAAAAATGATGAAATAATTGGTATTTTAAACATATATATTTGGTTGTGTGTGGTCATACATGATTTTTCATCCTGCCCCCTCTTCGTGTTATGACTTATTATTTTTTAAGCAAAAATAAAAGCTTTCCATTTAAAATGTGAAGGATCAGCCAGGTGCAGTGGCTCACACCTGTAATCCAAGCATTTTGGGAGGCCAAGGAGGGCGGATCAGGAGGTCAAGAGACCGAGACCATCCTGGTTAACATGGTGAAACTCCGTCTCTGCTAAAAATACAAAAAACAGCTTGGCGTGGTGGAATATGCCTATAGTACAAGCTACTCGGGAGGCTGAGGCAGGACAATTGCTTGAACCTGGGAGGCGGAGGTTGCAGTGAGCTGAGATGATGTCTCAGGTGACAGAGCAAGACTCCCAGGTGACATTAATAAAGAAATTGTATTGAATCATTTGACTGTTTACCTGAAAGCATTCAATAATCAGCCATTAAAATTATGGAAAGAAACAGAAAAAAAATTACCACGGAAACAGTTTAACTGGCAACAACATGAATTCATTTCTTCGAAAGTTATGCTGCAGTGGTAGAAACATGAGCTTTAGATTCCAAAGGCTGAGAAAGGCAACTAGGAACACTGTGAACTTGATGGTTTGGTCTTGTATCTCCGAGTCACAGTTATCCTCTTCTGTAAACTGCAAGCTTTTCTGGCCATCTTGTACGGCTGCTGTGATTGTTCGAATTGAGCTATGCAAGGCAGGGCATATGTTAGGGTCTGAAGAAGACAGCTGTTATTAGAGCTAGTACTACTGATGTTGGACCTTTTATTAAGATTGCCATTAATATTCACAGTGTGTATTCCCTTGGTATGGCTTGTACAGAATTCAATATGAATAGAAGAGGAAGATGGAATCTGTGATTAGACTTCCTTGCAACTTATCTCCATATTATTTTTAGCTTTTAGAATTTAGGAATTTTTCTGAGTCTCACTTAAAATTGCCATTTCCTCATCTATAAAACTAACTTTACTATATTTTTCTTCATGAGTTGCATCAATGTTCAGGTCTGTGTTGGTCTTTTGTGTACGGAAGTAGGAAGAGCTGCTCATATTTTGCACCCTTACCCTAGCAAATATTTCAGGAAGGAAGAAATAAAACATACATTAGGAAGGGTAGGGCAATGTTGGGGAGGAATATTGGAAAATTATGGCAGAGTCTTCTCTGTTCCTAGCCAACTTCATCTTATAAAAAAAGTGATGTCTAATGAAAGTTAATCCATTCTTTGATGGAGATGGTTAATTATCATTGGCTCATATTGGTATTTTATTATAATGACCTCATTATAAAAAGGTGGATCCAATTAAGAACTTATTTACATGACAATAATATATAATTTGACTAGGAACGTTCTTACTAACATTCAAGAGTCTAATTTCATTAAGCTAATAAATATTGCTGGAGGGCAATACATGTGATAGTCACATCTGAATGTACCAATGGCTAAATTCTAATTTCCCTGAAATGAGTGTTTTAAGTTTTCTCCATGTCAGTGAAATACATGATTTTAAAATTTATTTCATTTTCAATTATTATGGGTACACAATAGTTGTATATATGTATGAAGTACATGTTTTAATATAGGAAAACAATATGTAATAATTGGGATATCTATCAGTTCGAACAAGAGAAACACATGATTTTGATTTTTGTTTATTCCAAAGTTTTATTTGGATTCTCTGTTAAAATTCATTCCCTGATTATATCTTCTGTACTAGACTTTAGTTTTCTACCCTAAAGGACACTTAGGTTGAAAATCTTTATTAAATATATTTAAAAAGCCGAGTTTACTGTTGTGGTTGCCTTATTTATATTAATTAAAATAAAGATTTCCTACTTTTAGAAACAAGTGCCATTACTGCAAGAGTTATGGTAATTCTTAAGGAATCAGTTTTAGAAATTGGTGACATTTTTTTCCTTGTACTAAATACTAGTTTTTTTCATAAATGTTACTGATTGAATGTCATAAATTGTCAAAATTGAGTCATGAGAATTCCTTCTCTAAATGTAACAAATTACCATGATACTGAATTTTTTAGTTACTCTCTATAAATAATCCCACCATTAAAAAAATATTTCTTCTTCTGTTTTTAGAGATAGGGTCTTGCTCTGTTGCCCAGGCTGGAGTACAGTGGCCTTATCATACTCCCAGCAACCTCAAACACCTGGGCTCAATGATCTTCCTGTCTCAGCCTTTCCAGTAACAGCCGGGACTACAGGCTCATGCCATCACATTCAGTTAATTTTTCTTTTTTTTCTCTCAGAGACGGGAATCTATCCATAACACTCATGTTGGTCTTTAACTCCTGGGCTCCAGCTGTTCTCCCACTTCAGACTCCCAAGTTGCTGGGGTTATAGGCGCAAGCTACCCGTGTCTGGCCCAGCTCTTTTTTGACTGGCACATTGCGCAAATATCAGAACACTTCCCACTTGATAAATAAAAGCTAATACTTTAAGAAGAACCTAAATCCCCTGCTCCAGGACTGTTCAGTAAAATCTTTATTGTTATTTTATTTTTTTGACCTTTCTTTTTTATTATTATTGTGCTTTAAGTTCTGGGGTACACGTGCAGAACGTGCAGGTTTGTTACATACGTATACACATTCGTTGTTGGTTTGCTGCACCCATCCCCCCGTTATTTTTAATGGACTTTAAAAAAATTTTTGCCTCATTTTTAAGACTATACTGCACTCTTTCCAAGTGATGCACTACTTTGTAAAACACCATTTTAGTTGATCTGACAACTTAGGTACATTGAGAGTAGATACCATTTGTAACTTAAAATGACTGCTAAGACAAATCGACCCCAGGAAATTGGGTTTGTAACAAAAACATGTATAAACCCTCAGCAGTAGCAATATTTTTCTAGTACCAGCAGGAGAAGTAATGTAGTCTTGTTGACATTAAGCTGGAGCAATGCTTTTAAGTAAAGGCTTGGCTAATTCTCAGATAGAATAATCCATAACTCAGCTCTCCAGGGGAAGCTCCTATATTACTTCATTTCTATATTCAGCAGTCATAGAAGATGTCATTCAGATGACCTGAGGTGTACAATTTCATACAATGAAAAGAAAAAGTTATCTCCCTGCCTGCACATGGGACGTCTTCATGGCCAATTAGAAGTTGCCAAGCCTTTCCATCACAGTTAGTTACTTGGTTGGGTTTCACTATAATGTTACCAGATCTTGAATAACACAGATCTTTAAGCTAAACGAAAACATGAAAGTTGATGCCTCTAATTCTGTCTTTTACTAAATAATTCTGAAAATGACTTGTCTCAATATACATTCTGAGGTCCCATTTTCTGGAGACTGCTCTGATCTCTCCAAGCATTCTGTTCATCGAGGGCCAAGTAGCAAACCAGATTTGCTGATATCTTCAGTATCAATTCTGTTATCAGTCAATAGGTTCAGATTCCTAGAAAATCCATATGCAATTAATCTTATTTTCTTGTTTCTTCAGTTAACTGAAGTTAAAGCTTAACTTCTTTTCCTTTAAGCTCAAAATAAACCATTTTGTTCTAATGTATTCCTTGAAATTCTGTATATATTTAAAGAATAGTTTCTCTTCTCTTGGAGTGCCTCTCCTGGTGAATATACATATGAAGAAATAAATTAATGAGAAATAGCATAGTCTGAGAAAATGGGTATGTCTAATACCTCTGGAAAAATGTTTTAACATATTGAATGGATGGCAAATCGGGGAAATATTAATTCAATCAATTCATCGGTTCAAGGAACATTCTGAAGGAGCATTTCTTCATGTTAAAACATTTGAGGTTCCACAGTTTTCGAGAGTGGCTCTGAAATATGAATTTATCTAAACTGCATTTGAACATAACTCTTAGTTTCATCTTGTTAAATATCTCAGGATAACGATTTATTACCCATCGTGAAAATTAGCTTTTATGTAAGCTTAATAGCAGGTCATTTAAATCATAACCTTAACCACCTTATTATCAGTCACATTCTAATACTTGATTAATAACTTTATCTATCATTATCCCAGACATAGACAAATTTATGGAATCCCCTTGAAGCTTTGATTATTACAGACTGAAGATTTAAATGCTTTAGTTTGTATCTTTCTACCAAATCTCTCCAATTACAGTGTTTTACCAACCAATGTACACTTTAGGAAAATTTGCATTGTACAGTTTTTTTCTTAAACATGATATATTATAAAACATAAATTCCTTTGCCAGTTGGTAGTATTCTTAACACAACTTTTCTAAGACATTTAAAGCCTGACATTTTGAGGCATTGCATTATACTTTATTATAAATTATAAGTTTAGCATATCTACCTAGTCAATGATTCATTCTTATAATAATTCCACCAATATTTATGAATACTTCCCTCTGTCAGGTATTGTTCTAATTGCCAGGATTCAACTGTGAGTAAGACAAAGCTCCCTGCCCTCAGGGAGCTTACATACAAGTGGAGAAAAAATAAAATCAATAAATAAAATAATTTTTTACTGTAACAAATAATGAAGCAAATTGCCAACAATGAAGAATAGAGATTCGCTCTCCATTCATAATACAAACACAATGTATGGTGTTTACTTTTCTCAGAACTAGAACATAATAGATTGTCAATAATTTTGAAGGGATGAATACCATATATAATAAATATTGTCCTTGAAAAAAGATTATTAAGAAGTGTTCCACCAGGATTATGTGCATCTCTTCTGTTTGGAGCGTGTAATGTAGACTGAAATTATATATTGTATTTATTCATAAAGTACAAAGTGTTTTAAAAAAGAATCAATGAGTATAGATGTGGGTGTCTTTTACACTCGAGATGCTTACAGTTTCAGAGAATACCAACAGAGGAAGATTATATTCACCAAGCCCCGAACAGTTTTTATTGTACCTTTGTGAAAGAAAACTGGCTGTTATGCAGCAGTTACACTTTCACACACAGATGAACATAATAGAGTTGGAAACACCGTTCTTGAATTGAGATAATACACGACTGCAAACTTCTCTCCTTGATCTCCTCCCATTCTTTGTATTTCTATGATAAAGGGGCAGTTGAAAGCCATTTGCATAGTTTCCAGTCCTTGAAAAGACATATCGTTTCCTTTTTTCTTTTATTTTGATTAAATATTCTCGTATTCATAAAGTACTCTGATTGGCAAGTTCAACTCATCTCGGTTTTGGTCTAGAGAGCAGGATAAAGTGTGATCCGATTTTGAGACCTACCTGCAATTTTGCTTAATATTTCCATTGTATAAAGTCAGAAATTTTTGGAGAGGACTATAATTGCCCCGTATTTAAAATATTATTGAGAATGTAATCGACTGAATTTAAAATGCACTTTCAGATTCAGCCTACTCAGTTAAAAAAGACTTTTTTTTTCGAGTTCATTTGCAAAGTTCTGTTGAATTCTTTTTTTAGGTTTTACTTAGTTATATTTAAAAACTTGATAAAAAGGCCTGTGCTATAAGAAGTTAGTGTTCTTTGCCATTATTCCTTTTAGTTTTAAAGTTACTTTACAGCCCATGTATTAGTACAACTTACGTAAACTGGGAAAAGGGAGTTAAAGTGTTATTGAGATGCTGTGAGTTTGCAAAACTTAATTTTAAAAGTTAAGAATTAAGTATTCATCTCTCATAATAGTGTGTTTTTAACTCTCATCTAACCTGGAATCATCTTGCATTGTTTAGTAAAATTCATCTTGCCTTTTTGGAGTCAAACGATGGCAAAACAGCACAAGTTGGAAAACTGATCATGGATATTGAAATAGCCATCACCTTTCCTGCTCCAAAAATTTGGTTTTTTTTTAAATTTTCTTTCCATACTCCTACAGTATTTTATTTCTACAAATAAACATGCATTGACTCATATTTTGTCAGCATATTTAATAAAGGTTTTACTTCTTGTGTGTTTATTTGCGTAATGACAAAAAAAAAAAACTGTTTTCTCCAACTGTAATTGATGTTTCTTGAGATTCTTCGACCCTTATCAAGTGGTTTGTGTTGTTATGATTGACGGTTTGAATTGTTTAGCACTTTTTTGTCTTCGCATGAGTAACTTCTCATACAGTATGTATTCAGAAAAGGAGACTGAGGGATGTGAAAGGGGGTCATCTAAGTGAGGCTGGCCACATCGCAGCGTGCCAGCTCCAGGTTCCTGATATCTTTTTCAAGGTCATAACCGTTAATAGCTGCTTGAAGGGCTAGATGTATTTTGGTTGTAACAAAAGGGAGTGTAAAATGTTGCCAGAATCATGGTGATACTCTATTGCGGAAAATAACAAAAACTAAAAAAATTTTAAAACTTGCCTGTAAGTATGATACACTTGAAAGGAAGATGTAGATAAAACGTCACTAAGATATTTGTGTAGCATCCTATAAACAAGTTTTTAATTGTATTCTTCAACATTGATAAAACAAAAATGCAAATTCTTAATATAAATTAAAAACCTATTTTTTTAACTTTTCTCTGTGCCAGGCCTGGTGGATAAAATTATACTGCCAAAGACCTTGGACTGAAGGCATTATCTGTGTAGCCACTTCTTGTTCAGAAATCAGAAAATCATTTCAGCTTGGGGTAGACAGCTGTGTGAAGTGTTATTAAGTAACTGAAGTCTGCAAATTAGATGGAAAAGTATGCAGCTGGCAGTATAATCTGAGATGCAACAATTTTCTGAATTTCTTGGGAGCTAAAGAAGGGACTGAGAAAAAAAGAAAAAGAAACAAAAATGTTTTCTAGGCTAGATTTTAAAGAAGTCAAGATGATATGTATGTAGTAAAGAAAGGCCTTACCTACAGCTTAAGATTTTTAAAATGACATTTCTAATCCAATTATATAATAATGTGAATAGGATAGACCTGGATTGAAAACAGACAATCGATGCCTAAGCGTGTGTGCACCTGTGTGTGTTTATTACCATCTGTCTAGGTAAAATAAATTTTCTACGTTAAGTGGAATGAACCAATGAACTCGTAGGTCACCCCCTCCTCCCCAGCCAACTTTTTCATTCTGATTTTTACTCAGTTTGTTTTTAGTTTGAAATTTGTAATCCTGCTACTTGAGGTTACAAAATAACAGTTGATTTAATAAAAACAGGCCAACTAAAATTATTAAGAGAAATAAAGGAATTCCAGGTTGATGGGAGGATACAAGGGAAACCTCTCCGTCACAAACAACAATTTAGTCAGCTGCAGTTCACTCGTCTAGTTATGTATTGCTGCATGATAAGTCACCACAAAACTCATTGTGAAAGCAATGATGATTATTTTTCCCCTGATGCTGCAGTATGATCAATGTTCCAGTAGGTATCTCCACTCTTCTCTGCATGCATCTGCTGGTCCAGACCAAAGGCAGGGGTTACTTGACAGGTGGGACTTGAATTATTGCATAGATCACTTGGCTGGCAGTGAAGGTTGGCTGTCAGCTCTGATTTTGACTGAGGCCTTCTGCTGGAACCTCTGCACATGTTCTTGCCTTGTGGCCATTTGGCTTCCTGGCAGCATGTCTGCTGGGTTCCCAAGTGAGTATTCCAAGGAGATAAAATGGTCAAGCATGGCTTTCCTGTAGCCATACCTGAAAGACATATTCGAAACTGAGAAGAAAAGGAAGTTTAATTGGACTTTCAGTTCCACAAGGCTGGGGAGGCCTTAGAATCTTGGTGGAAGATGAAAGGCACTTGTTACATGGCAGTGGCAAGAGAAAAATAAGGAGGAAAAGTGGAAACCACTGATAAACCCATCAGATCTCATGAGACTTATCCACTGTCTTGAGAATAGCACAGGAAAGACCAGTCCCAGTGATTTGATTAGCTCCCCCTGGGTCTGTCCCACAACACATGGGAATTCTGGGAGATACAATTTAAGTTGGGATTTGGGTGGGGACATAACCAAACCATATCACCAGCCTTGATGGTCACATAGCATCACTTCTGTACTCACAAAGTTCTACCTGGGTTTAAAGGAAAGGGTCAGTCATGGAAACCACGTCATGGGAGGAATGTCATTTAACATGAGCACAGCGGGTAAAATAACTTGCAGAGACCCTCCTTGAAAAATACAGTTTGCCACAGTCTGCCACCTGGCCACAACAATCCATTCCCCTCTGCCTTGTAAAATGCAAAACCCCTCTCTCAAAATGTAAGTCTCAGACCCTTACGATATATATTAGTTTACAAGGGCTGCCATGACCAATATTCCAGGCTGGGTGGTTTAAACAGTAAAAATGTATTTTCTCACAATTTTGGAGTTGGAATTTTGAGATCAAACTGTCAGCAAGCCTGGTTTCTTTTGATCCGTATCTCCCAGGATGCCTCTGTGTAGATGGCCGTCTTCTCTCTGTGTTTTCCCAGTCTTCCTTCTGCCATTGTTTCTAAATTTCCTCTTGTTGTAAGGACACATGCCATATTGTCATATTGGGTTCAGGTTAAGCCTAATAACTTCACTGTAATTTAATTACAAATTTAAAGGGTCTGTCTCCAAATACAGTCATATTCTTAGGCACTGGGGGTTAAAATGTTATCACATGAAGTCTGGAGGGACACAATTTAGTCTATTCTAGGATAACTGTTTGAAGTCTATCACCTAAATCATCTCCAGGTATGGATGATTCTACTTGGTTGCATTCCCTGCGTATGCACTTTCAGACTGAAGAATGGGGAACTAAAGAGAGAAGTGTCTTGTCTCTCCTTCTCCAGCCCCATGGCACACAATATACAATGGTGACACAAGCATAAGATATAGACTTTCAAAACTCCTATTCTAAAAGGAAGAGACCAGGAGGCTTACGGAAACCAACAGAGTCCAAGGCCATTCTGAAATCCTGTGGCACACATGCTGCTTGTTTCTTGGTGACAACTTGATATATTCTATTCTTTAAAAGATAAATTAAAGCTCTCTATAAAGGAGAGTGTGTTTTTATATTTGTAGGAGAGAGTTCTTCCTTAGAAATCCTCATGATGTCTTGGAGCTCATCATTTCTTATTGTAGGTAAAAAAGTACCCTGGCAACAATGGCAGGTTGTATTTTTTAAGTTGGCCATCACCATCTACTCTACATATTCCTCTTTGTGTGTGAGGTTGATCTGCTGCTCTTATTGGGGGGCTATGCCTCATCCCTTTGCATCTGGGTGGGACCTAAGGGCTGCTCCAAGTGAGCAAGTATGGTGAAAGCGATGCAAAGCAAGTCCCAAGGTTAGGCCATGAAAGGCCATGCACTCCTGATATTCTTACAGGAAACTCAGTTTTGGAACCAGGTCACCATGCTGTAAGAAAAACAAATAAAAAACATCAAGAGATCCTACGTAGGTATTCTGGCTGACAGCCCCATCTGGGGTTCCAGCCAACAGCAGTCATCAGGTATGAATGAGTAACCCTGATTATTTCAGTACCTAGGGTCAAGCCATCCCAAGCCTTCCAGTTGCCCCTCTCAATGTCACATTGAGATGTGGATATTTCCTCTAAGTCTGGCCCAAATAACAGGCTAGTGAGAAAAAAATCACTGAAGTTTGATGCAACTTAGTTTTAAAGGGAATTGGAACATAGTTTGGTGCCTGGAGGAAGGTGCCCCTATAATAACCCAAACATGGGCATTAGCTCTAGGCTGAGGCAGTGGGCGGAATTGAGGAGGACACTAAATGGTGTTCAGGAGAGAGCCTAGGAGACAGTTCACAGAGACCTAATTGGCCTAGTGGAGGCTTCTGAGGAGGGCTCAAGGGAAACTATGAAAAATTAAAATGATAGTAAAACCTAGCAGAAAAGAGACCCTTGCTTTATACTAGCAATAAGTTTCACAACATCGTTGCCTGAAGTAACATAGGAAATTAACAAGGGTTCTAATTAAGTAGAGAGTATAGTAAAGAGATTTTGAAACAGGTAGTGAAACACAGCTTCACCTGACTTTCTCTGGTTGCCTATGACAAATGAGAGAGGGTGAGATAAACTAGAGGAAGAACTGTTAAATATAAAAGACCTGGGATTGCTGGGTTTGAAAATAAAACTATTCTTTACTCCTAGTCTCTCTAGATGGCAAAGTCAGCTGAATTAAAAAATGACTTTTGGGCAGAGAATAAATCCAGGACATTGTTAAGAAAATGTTTTCTAAAGAGGAAGTCAAGGGTATAACTTGAAAGCATTTTTAAGACATTTAAGGTGGTGCCTCTCAAACTCTAACAGGTGTCATTAGTGTGATCATTAATAGCATTTATTTAAAGAACAACTCAACTTAGCTCTCTGAGCCTGTTCTTTTATTATGTAATAATATTCTTGTATTTTATCAGACCACCTTGTATTTCCAATCTCTGCCATATACATTATTCATTTAATCATTATTTTAATGAAGAGTACTGGATGAGCAGGGCAGATATTTGTTCTCCATTGTCTCCAATGAGGTCAGCTTAAGTATTTGTCTTTGTTACTCCATCAGTCCAGGGACTAATTCTTTGACTTTAGTGTCTGTCTCCCAGGTTCTACTCATACTACTACCTGTGTTATCTCATCGGTTCTCATGATAACCCAATACAGACACTGTTATTAAACTAGATGTCAGAACCCAAAAAGGTTGAATAAATTTCCCAATTTCACATTACTACTGTGTGTTAGAATTGAAATTCTAAAATGATCTTTCTGACTTGAACATAAGCAAGTGACCTTTCCGTTTTACTCAACCATCTTGCATGTAACAGGAACACATGCATACATTCACTCAAAAGAAGAAAAGAAATGATGTCATTTGATTTCTAAGCTTGTGGCTCTGAAATCCTGAGATTTTATAGTTTCAGTATCTCCTGACAAATCATCCCAATGCAATGTTATTTTTAATATTAATTATACAAATAAGTTTTAAAATTGTTTTTGAATTTAAAAGTAATATGGAAAAAGACCATTCACTTAACATTTATTGTATGATATTTTAATCCATGGATAAACTGTTCATAACTGTTAGTATAAGTATTTCTTATTTTTCTTACTTTCCTATTTTCATAAAAATGATAATCTAGAATTGTATTTATCTAACTCAATAATATGATACCTATGAATAAAAAAGATACACAATATTTAGATGGTGAATATTTCATTTTTCCAAATTCTATATGTGTATATTTGTGTGCATTATAGTCCCTACTTGAAGTATTTTATTTCATAATCTAGTGACAAACTTGCTAATACGGTTTGGCTGTGTCCCTACTCAAATATCACCTTGAATTTGCCCACATGTCAAGGGCAGGACCAGATGGAGATGATTGAATCGTGGGGGCTGTTTTCCCCGTGCTGCTCTCGTGATAGTGAGTGATAGTGGTTGCTTCCTCTTATGCCATGATTGTAAGTTTCCTGAGGCCTCCCAAGCTTTGCTGAACTCTGAGTCAATGAAACCTCTTGTCTTTATAAATTACCCAGTCTTGGGTATGTCTTTATTAGTGGCGTGGGAATGGACTAATACATTTGCCTTTTCCTTGTTTTGGGATTTTGTTTCTATACTGATTGGTTTTGAGGTGGAGAGCCTGGCAAAGTGCAGAAAATGAAATGTGTTGTGTCATTCACTTAGTCATTTGCTCATTCATACTTCTTCCAACAAAATGTACTAATCTTGGGTGTCAGACACTGAGCTTAACCTTGATTTATTACGGTCCTGAAGCACATAGGCAGATAAAAGGGAAAAGTAATTTACAATGCAGTGTGAAACTATTATTATAGAGCTGTGTATTATAAGATTCAATGAGAAATCAGAGCTGGAGACACAGAACTAAGAAGGGATTTTAGATTACAGCCTGGCAGGACGTAGCCAAATTGAGCAATTAATAGGTGAGGATGAAATAAGGTAAGTGGTCTGTCAAAAGGTGGTGAATTTAAAGTAGAAAGATTCTTTATTTTGAAAGGATAAAGGAAAAAAATTCTGGCTTATCTACCAAAAATTTATGAAATAAATGTACAATATATATTTTTAAATGTATAATCATAAGAAAATATAGGAGGTATTTATATCTACATGATTTATTTCCTGATTATCTACGTATTAGGTGGAGTTTTCTTTTCATTTTCTGAAGAACCTAGGTTCCACACCATATAATATTTGTCTCATATTACTCATTTTAAAAGTATGAGTTATGAAAAATGTGAATGGTACAACAAATGGAACAATTTTTTCCCCACGTTTTCTATTTTATATTTTTCCTTAATGGATTGCCATAAATATTTATTTGATCTAATTTTTAGTAGGAATGTTTAGAATAATTCTAACTATGACAAAAGTAGCATCAATGAGAAGACCTAGAGTTCTATATGATATGATTTTATTAGTTAATATACTTTCTATATGCCACATATTGTGCTGAGTCTTTTGTGTATTCTTTGATATTCACATTATACTAAGAAGTAAATATTGTTATTACCACCAGATACCTTTGCAGATCAAAAAAATAAGACTTAGAGAAACTTCAGTCGCAGAGTAACTGAATATAGAAAGTATTTAGAAAAACTTATTTGATCCAGTTGCAAGAGAATTTCAAGCAATGTGACAAAGTTCAAAATTCCTAATTTATTACTTAATTATTCATGTTCCAAATTTGGTTGCTGTTTATGAATAACATACCACCCAAAACGTAGAGGCATAAAATGATGGCCATTAAAATATGTTTTACTTTATCAGCCTCAGTCCATTGTAGAAAGTGAAATTACACAGTAATTTGAACAGGAAAATGTATACCATGAAGCATAAACAGTTAAAGAGAAGGAGAACAATTAAAGGTACAAATTTATAAATAAATATATAACATAAATAATTATTAACTTTAACAGAGTATTGAAATAATGAAGGAATGTCAAGAAGCAAAGAGAATTGTAAAGAATATACAAATATTCTAAAGAATATAAGATGAGCAGATATGATATCACACAATATGCCATATCTACATAATATAAATATTATAGGAAGAATAAAAAGTAATGTAATACAATGTAACATAATTCAATGTAATAAAATCTGGCATAATATGATATTGCATGATACAAATAGCAGTCATCACTGGCGCTGAGATACAGTACCCAAGGAAGAACCCCCCACTTCCTCTCAGGCTGAAGACTAGGCTCCCAGATCTCATTGGTGCAGACATAGTCACTGATCATTGCATGGCACATAGGTTTCCGTTGGGTCATTCTGACAGAATTTGGTGAAACTATAAGTTCCACCCTTTGGAACTTATAGAGCTCTAAGATGCTGTGGGGAAGCCACTGCCCACTGGGTGCTGCTGGCTACAGTGCATTGCCTGGGCCACCCACACCACAGGAGCCTTCACAGCAAGACACCACAGTCAGGAAGCACATTCCCCTTCTCCAGCAGTATCTTTTCACCCACCCCTGTTGACCAGGCTTAGTACCCTGGGTCATGTCTACATGTGGCTCTCATGATCACTTTGCCTCTTTAGATTGTGTGATTTGTTCTTGCCTGTGTCATGGCCTATAATTTTGTTTGTTGAAAGCTGGGTGTGTTGTATAGGACAATAGGAATTGAGGTAGTACAACTACCATTTGGGGGTTTATGTTAACCTGTCTAGAAGCTGGGTTGCGTTTAAGATTTACTGGTACGGCAGGTGTCAAGAGTCTTCATATTCCTCTGCTTAGCCTTACCTTTGTCTCATCTGCTAACTCCAGACTTTCCTAAGTGGTTCTGGTCAAAGAGAGGGTCTACATCTTGTGTGTCTTTTAGTGCAAATTCACTTTTGGTATAGTGATAGATGTGGAAGATGGAATGCTCTAGAAACTCATGACTCGCCCTTCGTCTGTTAGTGGGCTTGCATTCTTGAGCTGGGACCTTCACTTTCACACATCTTTATTTTAGCTTCCCCACTTCTCTCTTAGGTGCAGCAGGAAGGCTGGATGGGCCTACAATCAGGTAAATGACCTTTCCATAGGCGGATCAGCTTCTGGTAGTCTTTTCCCCTGGAGTTAGGCTCTTGTTTCAGAGAATTTCCTGGGTATATTTCACAGGTATTACTTTCCTTTCCTTCTGCTAAAGCCAAAAGGAGATTTTTCTTAGTTCTAAGAACTAAGTTTCTAGTTGGAAACTAGAACACTAGTCTCTAAGACTATGGTCCTTAATAGTTCCTCACTTTCAAACTAACCAACACCTAGCTTCCAGTGATTTATCAAAATTGCCATCTAAGTGTTCTACCAGATTATGTCTCTGGTAGCTTCCGTCCAGGTATGCCAACCCCACCTGTCAGCTTTGACTATCTCTCCAGATTTTGGGATGGTGTGTGCCCTAAAAAAATCAGTTCTCTAATGGGCCCAAGAAAATATGTTTAAGTTTGTTGAGCTTTGACCATCAAATTCTTATAAATAAAATCATCACATATTAATTGATTGTGATTCATTTTGTCAGTTTCATAAAATTGTTGAGCTTTTTCTTATTGTTTATAATAGAGTGATCACTTCCAAGTTATTTAACTTTTGAATGTCAGTATGTTTTATAAATTAGTAGAACCACATTGAGCAATTAATATATACCTATCTCTTTTAATATATAAGAAGTAGGTATATCTAATATGTACCTACTTTCGTAACATGTGCTTTTTTTTATGTCCACGTAGTTTTCAAAATATTTTGAATTATGACTGATCACAAGTCTCAAATCTCCCCAAATTGCCTCAAATGTACAAGTATTGAGCTATTGTGATGAATTATGTTTTCTCACAGGTTATTCCATTTAATTTTCTATTTACTATTTCATTAAGATGTAAATAGTAACTCAGCTTTATAGAGAAGACTGAGGCTAAGAGAAATGGATTGTCCAGGCTGAAAGGTTAGAAAAAGGCAGAAGCTGATTTTCTACTCAGATTTCTGACTTCAATTGCACAAAGGTCTTAAAATTAGGGAAGCAGCACTTAAGCACTTTAAATAGCTCTGAAAAATGCGAGATGGAATCTAGTCAAGCCCATGATTCTGTGTTAATTGTGCTCTGATGATTATTCTCTTTCTTTGCAGTCCCACGGTAACGGAGGTGGAAGTCAGTTCTTCTCTCTTGTCTTGCAAGGAATGTTCCTAGGAATAATCTGTTGCACCCTAGGATCATTCCTTTCATCTGTATTTTAAGCTTTTTATAAACAAGCAAGGGGACCATTTAAAATATATATACCACAGCTTCTGATACAATGTTGAAATACTTCAGGCATATTAAACAGTTTCTCCCATTCACAAAGGAAGAGTCAAGTAAGATTTGACAACAATTTTATAAAACTGACAAAACAAATCACAATCAATTAATATGTCATTATTTTATTTATAAGAATTTGATGGTTAAAGCTGTAAAAGTTTATATGCTTCTCTCTGAAAGCAGAATAAAAGGAGTTTGGTTTTGGTGAACTCACCAACACACAATTTTGAGCTGCAGATGTCATTATATCATTACAAAGTATGTAATATTTTATTTTTATTTATTAATCCCCTTAGATACGCAATGCATTTTACAATAATGAGAAGTTGTTTCCTAAAGGTGACAATCATTTTTCTTCATAAACATACTTTGCCTCCTTAAGTATTTAGGAGTGTTTAGTTCCTTTAGCGTCCCTACCTGTTTTTGTGGTTATGGGGCATTCCAAAATAATCCTCCACTCCGTAAATCAGTCAATCTGTCAGTTTCACTGGTTTTGGAAATCTGTCTTCTTAGTATTTTGTTATATTCTCTTTCTATTTCTTACATGTTATGGTTAAGATATACAACTTTATAAAGTAAAATGATATAGAAGTAGATTTTAATTTCTCCATTTGTTAGACCGATTACTGACATTCACTATGGGCAAATGGACTTAATTAGCCTTTCAGATTATTCTTTGTTCGTATGTGAGTAGCAGAGTTCTCACTTTGTATCCTAGAGGGTATTATAAACATTAATTAACTTCTATAACAACCCTGGGAAATGTAGGCTCTATTATGTCTATTTTGTAGATAAAGAACTTGTAACTTGTAATCAAGCTATGCTGAGCAAGGTTCTGAAGAGTTTCTCATAAACAAGGAGATACTGTCACAGGTTTGTACTGACCAAAGAGGAAAAAGAAATCAGCCGTATTTGGCTGTAATTTTCATTTGTGATTTTTAAAATTCAGTAAATATTAATTTTGTTATTACTATGGGCAAGGCATTAAGCCCACCTACATTCTTTCCTGTTTCTCACAAAAGTTATTCTCTAGACACATTCTTTTTATTTACATTCACAGTTTCTCACAGCCCAATGTGGTCTGCAACCTTGTTTCTATCTGTTTATTATGAATTTAAGGACAGCTGGTGTTTGATTTACCAATTTCCCACCATTTATGCTTTTTATGTCATCTATTTTGACTAATTTACATGCACCTGCAAGCATTCTGAATATGAGAATTCTCTTCTCATCTTTAATCCAATTTCTTTTGGCTTCCTGAAGTACCTTATTCCCACACTGCTGTGATCTCTCTCTAATACCTTCTGTGTCCACCTTCTCATGTGTTCTCCTTTCTACATTTCCAATTTAAAAACGCTTTGATCCTCTTCCTTTCCAAGTATTATCGTACTTTCCCAAATATTTGACCATCAAATCCTTTAGCCTCTGTTTTTATACTCATTGTGCTCATTCCCTTAGCACATATCCCTTTCTCTAACGCTTGCAAAATCTTTCCAATCTAGTGTACCTCAATTATCTGAACAACCAGATGACCTACTTCTTTCCATATCTCATAGCTTTTTAATGTTTTCTGCAATCATTTAAACATCTGTCCTCTCTTTAACATTATTAGACAAGTTCGCTTCTTCCAGTTCTAAACTTTCGACGCTTCTGACTTCCCTGGGTCTTTTTGACGCTGTATTTTTTTGCACTCTCTCTCTCTGACTGCTCCTTCTCTCTTTGCAACTTCTCTTTCTTCTCTCACCTCTAAATGCCTCATGAGGAAACCATTCTGCCCTCTGCTCTTATAAACTGAACCTGCTTTATCTGCGAAGCTCCACCCTGCCTAGTAGAATAGTCATGGAGCAGAGTACATAGCTGTACCCTGGATGTAACAGAATAGAAACAATGTCTAACTAAAGTGTTCAAGAAATAGAGAAATAACATTTCTTCATTTCTACTTAAATGGACTCTATTTGAGTTTTGAGATCTCATTCAACCAATGCATGTCAATGCAAGGTTTGAATTCTGGTGCTGGTCTGCCATTGGTCTTGAATCTTCCGCCTAAGATGGTATTTGCTGAAGGATTCATTGTGTGGTGGGATCTTCACACAGGAATCCCTACTGGGCACTGTGGAGCTCGTCTTACCTCCAGTCAGCTTGAACCACACGTGAGGTTTCTTTATCTAATAGGTTTTCTTGTAGCTGAGCTCAAATGGGATTCTGCAATGGATGAAGTTCGCTCTCCCTATGGACTTGAGGACTCCACATCCACCATTTCTGAGCTTCAAGGATTCTTACATGGCAGCTGGGTCCTTGGGATCCATGTTCCATGGAGAGCATGCTTCTCAAGTCTCTGCTTGCATCATGTTTGCTAATGTCCCCTTGACTCAGTAAAACCACATAAGCAAGCCAGAATCAACATGGGAGGGGGCTAAAGAAGATTCAGAACTTTGGAGGTGTGATTCATTAGCAGGTATCAATGTAACCATGCACAAAAGACAGATACTTTTATGTCCTATCTAAGGCTAGGTAGCCATTCACCAGATTTATAATCACTTGGATAGGATACACTCTGACGAGGCCTGAGAAGACAAATTTACATGGATTTCCTATAAACCTATTTCCATTCTTTAGCCTTTCAATCTCCATCTCACCCTACCTCTCTCCCCAGCTCCCTCACCCAAACCTCTGTCTGGTGTCAGGGAATGGGACCATCAATCTGAGACACTGAGTTTTTATGTTTTCTTCATCTCGGTCTCTCTGTTTACTGTGTCTAGCCCAAGTGATCTTCTCTGCAGCTTCTATGAGAAACCTAAGTCCTCAGCTGTCTTCACAGTGACATTTATTTCACATATTGAAGTCCCCTCTGTAAAAGTTTAGCCTCACGAAGACCAAAAACAAGATATTCCTTAATTTCTATTTTCTTTTTTTTGGTCATGTTTGAATCTAAGATAGACTACTCTAGCTCCTAGAATGGGGATGGAAAGGGTGGCAAAATTCATCCGAAGAAAAGTTGTAAACTTCTCTCCTTTCACATGGCCCCAGTTTTTATTTAGCTAGAGGCAAACTATGATTTACACCTGCAGGCCTCTCATCATCCGAGGAGAGGTGAAGGAAGTCCTCTTGTGACCTCTCTGCGCTAACTTCCTAAATCCCTCTAATCCAGTTCCAGAGGTATTGGTGGAATCAGAATAAACCTCCTTTCCCTTTTTGCTGCCCAAGTTAACTTTGAATCTGGCAAGTAACTGAGCTTTATTACCTGTGCCTCTGCACTAACCTAGAGCTAAGACGTCTCCTCCCAAACGCCCGGGCACAAGACGTTCCTCAGAGGTGCTCTAGGGCAGTGGGGAAGATCGTAGCCTCTGCCAGGATCCCAATCCCGGCTCTGTGATACAGTGGTATGAGTTAGGGTGAGTTACTTGCGTTTCTGTGCTTCTGTTTTAACTAAGGCGTATGCATGGTCTTTGAAGTAAAGAGAATTCATGGAGTAAAACATTTGATGCAGAGGCTGGAACATAGTACATATTCAGTTCATGTTCATCACTGATACAATGAGGACACTGGTTTTAATAGAGTACTTTTGAAAAATGTTTGAAGTATCACCACTTCAGTAATCTCAGTGACAAAGTAAGGCTCAACTGAAAACTCTTTTCTAGTAAGTTAAATTCTATGCCTTTTTAAAAAGACTCTCGTTAGTGTGACAATAATAAAATTCATATTTATTTTTTCATCAGCAATGAAAGAGGTCATATCAGTTTTGTGGCTGATTCAGCTGTCCGTTGCTTCATAACCAGCCACGGAATTCAGGTGCTTCTGATTCTGTGGACTGGCTGGGCAGGTCTTCTGCTGGTCTTTGCAGGACTCACACATGAGGTTCCTTTATCTGATGGGTTTTCTTGTAGCTGAGCTCAACTGGGATTCTGCAATGGATGAACTTCTCTCTCCCTGTGCACTCGGGAGTTCCCTACATCCACCGTTTTCTGAGCCTCAAGGAGGGTGACCTGGGATCTTGCATGGCATCTGGGTCCCTGGGTTCCACGTTCCATGGAAAGAATGCTTATCAAGTCTGCCTGCATCATGTTTGGTTAACATCCCCTTGGCTCAGTAAAACCACAGAAACAAGCCAGAATCAACATGGGAGGGGGCTAGGGAAGATGTGGAACACTGGAGGTGTGATTCATTAGCAGGTATCAGTGTAACTGTGCACCCAGATTCTGGGGGTGTATAAAGTGTGAAATTAGTTAAGCTGCAAACTACATTTCCTGGCCTCATCTCCCCTGCCTGGCTAGGGAGGAAATCGATTAAATAGGGATCAGATGTAAAGACAGCTAAACACATAAATGCCTGCTGGGCTCCAAGGTGTCCTTGCTCTCCTCTGATCCATGCCCCGCTCACCTTCCTGTCCACAGACGCTGTTGAACAGCAGTGGTTCCAAATCTATGAGCCAGATGCTAGGCTCTAGACTCACTGAGTCCTGATGGCACAGGGGCTCAGCTTCCCAGAGGTGACCCTCCAGTTTCCCTTCTTGGCCCCAGTTTGGTACATGATTGGCTTGTGTGGTGGCTGCAGAAAGACTCCTGCTCTAGTCCTACCCACGTTCCATTCCCGACTGTCCAAGTTCTCTGCACACCGGCGTAGGGCCTAACCTCTGTTCTACTTTCTCTGTAACACTTACTGGGCCTCTGATTCTCTCAAGGTCTCCTGACTGATGTGGTGATAAGCTCCATATTTATTCTTCTGGGTTTGCCTGCATCAACTGTGAGGCAGGAGAAACAATTGACTTATAGATGTGTAATTTTAACATCTGAAGAAAACTGTGCTGTGAACCGGATAGAAAAATAATCATGACAAGCTTTCTATGATTCTTAATAAAATACTACAATTTCATACCATTTGACCTCTCATTAGAACACTTTGTCTTTAAGTCTCATTTTTGTGATCTCTAAATATTGTATAGTTAGATGTGATAAAAAGTATTATACAAACAAAAGTGAAATTATAAGTCTTTATACAGTTCTCTCAATTTTATTTTTCAACCCAAGCTCTCTTATTAATTTTATATGTACTGTTCACTATTTCCTTACGGCTGTGATTTTCTTCTTTAAGCTGTTAAATACTATTTACCTAACAACAGCAACTAAAGTTTTCCATGACTACCAAATCATGCAATACTCTGGAGAAATATATTTGGAAAGGGTGGTAAAAGGAAAAAAAAAAGTTGGTTGAATTTTAATTAACCTTGATATGATTTATCATTGCCATGCTTTCTTGTAATGATTCCTCTGCAAAATGATAAGGTTATTTTTTCACCTTATAGTTTTTTATTGGTAAAAGATATGTACATATAATTCCTCCTTATATAGCTATAATAGTTTTTGTGATTAGGCAAACAATCTGTTCTTATCATAAAATGGTCAAATATTATAGAAATTACCAAAATATATAATATCAATTTAAGCAGTAGAAATAACTCCTATTAACTATTTACTATTTGAGATTTAATTTTCTGTACTGTTATAGACTGAATGTTGATACTCTCAAAGTCCATATGTTGAAAAATTCTAACACTCAAAGTGATAGAATTAACACGTAGGGCTTTTGAGAGGTGATTGGGTCATGATGGTGAGGAACCTGTGAATGGGATTAGTGCCCTTATAAAAGAGACCCCCCACAGAGCTGTCTTGCTCTGCTCTTTTTCCATCAGGAGAGGCTGCTGTAAGCAGACCCTCACCAGACACCTTATCTACCAATGCCTTAATCTTAGACTCCTCGGCATTAAGAACAATGGCAAATAAATTGTTCAGGCCACTCATTTACGGCATTTTTGTTATAGCAGCTCAAATGGACTATGATACTGCACATATCGTATATGTATGCATACACACACACACAATAGGGTTATACTATTTGTCATGTTTTCTCATTTATACCATATGGCAGGCTGTTTTTCTCATTTAAGTCTATAATTTTTTGTGTTATCTGTACATCATGTTATCAAAATGTTTAATCAAAATTATTTTTAACCAATGAGAGTGTCATTCATCTTGACAACTGATTTGGTGAAAGGAATCTTCTTTGTTGCATTTAACAATTAATATGAATTAATTAATACTGACATTTACTTTTGCTGTGAGTGATGCTTGATGAAGTACCTGGCTACCCTAAAAACCTAACTCTTGAGAAGCCTCCTCACATGATCCACATTTTTATTGGACTGTAGTACAAATAAATAAGGCCATCATGTGCCAATATGTTAATGTCTTATTCTTAACATACATTTCAGGATTATGTTTTCTTATTTTGGGATTGAATTCCTCTAAAAAATACTACTTCTCAAAGACCCATATAAATATTAGTTTAACTATGTTTTTTCTGATAGTTGAAATATTTGTATAATAGCCATAGTATATTTATGGTTTCTCAAAGTCACAAAGCATTACATATAATATCCTGCTGCAGGAAAAAAAAGGAATTTAGAAGAACTCAGTACTTTGATTCTATAATAACTCATTTATGATTTAATCTTTCTCAGTTTCTTAATGCCATTCTTAATATGGGGTTAAGAACATGAGATTTGCCCCATTACATGTTACTGTGAAGATCACAGTGAGGAAGAAGCCTCTGGACAAAGCCACCATTGCAACAGGTTTAAAGGCCTGAATTCTGGTGTTCTATGGCATAGATTTACATCCCACTCTTTAGCTGGATGATCTCAGACAAGTTATTAAGCCTTCTGTGCCTTGTTTTTCTCATCTACAAAGTGGGTGAGACCATGATGATCACAGCAGTATTCATTTCCGAGTTGCTCTAAGGATGAATTGAGTTACTAATTGTAAACTAGTGGATGAAATTGAGCAGCAAATTTAATGCAGCAGTAAGTAGTGAAGGTTTTGTAAGTGAAGTATAAGCATGAGAGTGCTTTTTACATTTTCAGAATTAAATGCAGAACTAATACTTTCCATCTTGACTCTTTAAAAAATTATACAGAGTAAAGGAAACAAAAAGAAAGATGAGCAGTGGGTGGGGAATTGGGGAGGGATAGCATGGGGAGAAATGCCAGATACAGGTGATGGGGAGGAAGGCAGCAAACCACACTGCCATGTGTGTACCTATGCAACAATCTTGCATGCTCTTCACATGTACCCCAAAACCTAAAATGCAATTATATATACATACATATATATATATATATATATATATATATATATATATATATAAAGAAAGATGGTGTTTCATTTGATGGAAGGCAGCTATGTTTCCAATCCTTCCTTAGTAATTGAAATTTATCTTTAGAATAGCAATAGCAAAGTAGAATAATAAAACATCCAGAAACATTTATTGCCAAAATTTAAAAAAAAGCAGTACTAATACCCATCCATTTAAAAAGTTTCTGGAGTATTTTTTCTCCTTTTTCACTTAATAACATTTAATATAAATATGCCTGTATTAATTCTTACAACTCTAAGACATTTGTAAATTAGAATTATTAAAAGTACTTATTATTTCAAGAACCATTGGAAATACACAGGGATGTAGTCATTTTTCTTGGTCACAATTCCAGGAAAAGAACAAATCTCAAGCACGTAAATGTAAAATCCACTTATTTGCCATCCCATCATCATTTATTTCAGAGTAAAGTTATCTAAATCAACCTATTTTCTAATTAAGAATTTCTTTTATGGCCAGTAAATTACTTTCAGGATTTGCCCTGTAACTCTGCAGAATGCCACCAGCACACTCTGTCTTGAAGATAATAGAGAAAAATTTCTATTTCCATAAAAATAATGTTTTCTGTCCAGAATTGCTTTTGATTAATATGAGGCTGCATTACTGACACTGCCTTTTTCTGGGAAAAAACCCTGAGTGTATTCTATCTAAGTGCAGTTATTGTTCTGGAAATAAGATGGCAATGGCATTCGTTAGCTTTGACTCTAATGGCTGTAAAAGCTATGGGAAAGTAGGACTTTGTGCTTCCTTTGCATGAAATAATGATTGCCCATTGCAGACCAGCTTTCATGAACTTAATTTGTGCAAGAACGATAATGCTGGGCGTGTACTTAGGGCTTTTCCTCTATAAGCCTCCATGTATCATCTTTGAACGTGTCTGTCAATGTAGCGGATAGAATCAATGAAAATAGCCTTGGTCTTCAGCATGATTGATATAAATTGAAAGAAGCATATTTAGAGGGCTGGAACCCAGTCACAAACTCAGTGACAGGCATCTGGATAATGAAGCAAAGACATCCAGTGGCACAGCTGTGTCACATGCCTCTGGGAGCAAGAGGGGAGCTTTGCCACCCCTTGCCTTCCATGTACACCCAGAGAGCCGTGCCCATTGAGGGCTTGTGATCCCCTCTTCTTTTCTAAACCATACAAGGACATCTGCTCATCTAAAAGTGCATAATTTTTTATTTTTAAAATTCTGTGCTATCCACATAATATTTTAAAATCTGGACTGATTTTTTAAAAAAGAAAAACCTTTCTTTTTTTCTGAATTATCCAGAATTGACTTTGAGAAATCAGCAAACAGTTGTGAATTGTTTCCTTCATAGCTATGCAGCAGAAGTTATAAGGAGTGGGGTTTGGTAGATGGGGAGTAAATGCACAATGGCGTTGAGAAAGCTGGAAAGAATGAAAGGTTGTTAGGAATTTGATAGGCTTAAATGCTTTCCTTCCACCCTTCTCCAGTATGGGGGGTGAGGCTTGGACTGCAGATAAGCAGGTAAGGAGAAAGTAATGATTGAAGGCGGTGTCTCACTAGATGCCAAGGAAGACCTGGTGCCTGGTTTCAAGTAAATTCTAACTTCAGAATATGTGAGCTTTCGGTCAAGGTTGACCGGTTGCTCAGACGTAAATTGCAGTATTTGAATTTTGTATAAAGATAATAAATAGGGCAAGGTGTGGTGGCTCATACCTGTAATCCTAGCACTTTGGGAAGCCAAGGTGGGTGGATTTCCTGAGCTCAGGAGTTCGGCAACAGCCTAGGTAACACGGCAAAACCCTGTCTCTAATAAAAATACAAAAACTTAGCCAGGCATGGCGGCATGTGCCTGTAATTCCAGCTACTTGGCTGGCTAAGACAGGAGAATCTCTTGAACCTGGGAGGCGGAGGTTGCAGTGAGCCAAGATCGCAC
The DNA here is from genome assembly GCF_030222135.1 of Aotus nancymaae. Classification (NCBI taxonomy): domain Eukaryota; kingdom Metazoa; phylum Chordata; class Mammalia; order Primates; family Aotidae; genus Aotus; species Aotus nancymaae. The sequence goes on along the minus strand of NW_026988576.1, from coordinate 4,143,719 downwards.
CACTGCACTCCAGTCTAGGTAACAGAGCAAGACTCCATCTCAAAAAAAAAAGATAATAAATAGAGTCTTTTCACTGAAGAATATTAAAGCTTTCAAATATTAAAGGACTATATGATCAAATTATAAGCCATTATATACTACCAAATCATTATCAACTACCAAACACCTCAGTGCATTTTCTAGCATTAACTTTATTTAATACCAGAATTATCTCAGAGTCTAAAGTGATTTCACACTTAATTTTGTAGTAATCTGCCTTATGTATGCAACGTTTTGGGAAGGAAGCATTCAGTGATGTATATTTTATTGTGTTAAAAGTGTCTATCTCTTGTTACTTTGTAATAAACTCTCTTGAAGGGTGCTTATTATAAGTATCATACATAATCCAGAATATTTTTCTTTGAAAAAGGCAAACCCAGTCAAATGGGGAAAGGAATATAGTCTGCAAATACAAACATTAATAAAATGTGACCTCCACCCCTTTTTAAGTCTTATAGGAGAAGTTCAGAACTCAACTAAATGAAATTCTTTATATTGTTAAAAAGTTTCCCCTAGATGTCAGATAGATGCTGAGATCTGTTTTGTAGCATTCACCCACGTACCTAAATTTCATCCTGAGAAATTACACTATTTGAAGGATGCACAGTGAGAAGAGCAAACTTAATAGGGCTTGAAGGTGGTGTCAAATGGATTGTAGGCACGCAACAATATGTTAAGTGATCCTTTTTTTTCTTGGTTTTTTTTTTTTCCTAGTTGAGTAAAAATAAGTTGGTGGGCATCATCTCAGATATTCCAAATCATAGCTAAGTTATTTATTTGCACAGCATGGGATCTTTTTTTTATAATATCTGATGTGAATGAAGCCAACTGTATTTTATTTTAAAAAATAATAACAACAACCATTTACCAAGTGTCAACTCTGAACTATGAACTTTGCATTCAAAGATAGAAATCAGGTCATGGAGTTTTTGATGTAGATATTACAACACTTTTATAGATGAGAAAATTGAGGTTCAAAGGGTCTATGTAACTTGGCCAATATAGTAAAGGACAAATCAAGAATTTGAACCCTGTCCTTTACACCCTGGTGTCCATGGTGATCTATCTCTCATCTTGTTAATTGTAGTACTGACACGATTTCAGTTATTACAGCATTTCTCAAAGATCAATTGCACATATATTTAAATATTTAAAATAAAAAGTCTAGATATCTTTAGATGTGTTTGTTAAGATGATGTTAGTTTCTCTTGTGGAATCTCATTAGTTTCAATGCTCTTGGACATATACTTGCAAATTCTATAAATTAACACTAGATAATAAAACTAGTTAAAGTGTATTAAACATCTATGATGTGCCAGGTTCAGATAAAATTATCTTTATGTATTGTTTAATTCACAGAAAAATCCTACCATGTAGGTGACTATGTTATTTTCAGCACCAGCATCTTTTTTTTTTTTTTTTTTGAGACGGAGTTTCACTCCTTGCCCAGGCTGGAGTGCAATGGCGCGATTTCGGCTCACCGCAACCTCCGCCTCCTGGGTTCAGGCAATTCTCCTGCCTCAGCCTCCTGAGTAGCTGGGATTACAGGCACGCGCCACCATGCCCAGCTAATTTTTTGTATTAGTAGAGACGAGGTTTCACCATGTTGACCAGGATGGTCTCAATCTCTTGACCTCCTGATCCACCCGCCTCAGTCTCCCAAAGTGCTGGGATTACAGACTTGAGCCACCGCGCCCGGCCACCAGCATCTTATCATAAGATCAGCTAAATGATTTTTCTGGAGTTATACAGCAAGATAATAGCTATATTATTCCATTCTCACGTTGCTAATAGAGACATACCTGTGACTGGGTAATTTCTAAAGGAAAGAAGTTTAGTTGATTCACAGCTCTGCATGGATGGGGAGGCCTCAGGAAACTTACAATCATGGCAGAAGGAGAAGCAAATACGTCCTTCACATGGCAGGAGTAAGGAGAAGTGCAGAGCGAGGTGGGAAAAGCCCCTTATAAAACCATCAGGTCTGGTTAGAACTTACTCACTATCACAAGAACAGCATGGAGGTAGCTGCCCTTGATTCAATTACTTCCCACCAGGTCCCTCCCTGACACATGGGGATTATGGGAACTATAATTCAACATGAGATTTGGGTGGGGACACAGCCAATGGCAGACCTGAGATTCAAACATGCCATTTCAACTCAGAGTTTGAAACTTAGCCACTCTGCCAAACCACTTCTTTGAACAATATTTCCCATGAAGTGGTTAAACTGATTAAAAAGAAATTAATATCACATTTTGATATACAGCAGTGTTACTCCAAACCTGAAAGTTATAAATATGTACTAAAACTAAACTACCTACTCTAAGATACAGACAGAAAGCTCATTCACTTGAAAGTAGCTGTGTTTTCTACTTAGCTCAGTAGAAAGTTGTATATCATTTATTGGGCAATAGGATGCTACCGTTATTTTGCTATTGTAATTTTTGTTTAATTTTTAAAGTGGGTAAGTTGCTATTTTTATGGCAAGCCTCACTGTGTTAGCAATTTGAAGTAAATTTTAATGAGAGCAAAGCAGGGAGGAGATGAAACATCCAGAATTCTATTGCAATAACCCTGGCAAGTGATGTGTACATACCGAAAGGCTTTTGTGTTTGTTTGTTTTTGAGACAGGGTCTTGTCCTGTTGCCCAGGTTGTAGTGCAGTGGCGTGATCTCCGTTCACTGCAGCCTTGACATCCTGGGCTCAAGCAATCCTCCCATTCCAGCTTCCTGGTTAACTGGAACTACAAGTGCATGCTGCCGTGCTCAGCTAATTTTTAAAATTTTTCATAGAGACAGTCTCGCCAAGTTGGTCTTGAACTCCTGGGCTCAAGTAATCCTCCCACTTCAGCCTTCCAAAGTGCTGGGATTACAGGCATGAGCCACCATGCCCAGCCATATGCTGAAAGTTTGAAGAGAAAGGGAAGGTTGAATAGGAAGAGGTGAACATGAGAGAAATTGGTGGCTAATTGGGATGCAGAAGCCTGTGGTGAGTTTGGCCTTTATTACCTGGTTGATCGGGGAGTTCTTCAATACATGCAGGAAATACAGGAGGCTGAGGAGGTTTAGAGCTAGTAGACAATGAAATCTGGTTTGTCCCTTTTCAGTTTTAGGTGCCAAGTGTCTGGTGCACAGTGCCTCAATTACTTTAAGATCCCTAATGCATAAGACACTGTGAAATCTATAGCAAGAACTTAAGAAATACTAGGACAATTAGAATTCAGGATAAAGATTTCGGGGTACAGGCATTTGGAGATCATGGTGGTGAGGGAAGAAGACAAGAGGCAGGGTATAAACCCCCAAGTCAGCAAGATTACCAAGAAGAAACATCAGCTGGAGGAAACTCTGGAAACACCCTGATCTTGAGGGTCAGACATGAAAATCATTAATGATTTTAAAAAGAATTGACTACTTTTCAGGAAATCAAGATAAAAAAATGTCATGTTCTGTGATTGCGGGAGTGATCAAAAAATTCAGGTGAAGAATGGAGCCTGTACCTTGGATTTCGCAGAGAGGAAAGTGAGGGCTCACCTGATTCTCTGGAGTAATGAAGGTTTTAAACATAACTTGACAAATAAATGACAATGTAGAGACGGAAGGAAAGCGTATGAAGCATATGTGCGTATGTGAAGGAAAGAATGGATATATAATAATATATGTAATAGAGTATATGTAATATCTAGTATATATAAGAATATATAATATCTAGTATATATAATGATATATATAATATAATATATATTATATAATAGAATATACAATTATATACTAGAAATATAATAAATACACTCATAATTCCCAAAATCTTGGCGAATTTGTATGTAATAAAACATGTTTGTGATATGATCAAGGTATAAAATATGATGCACAAGATGTTAAACATGAAATTATGCACACACATACACACTCAAATGCACACACTTTTTTCCTATTAATCTATAAATGTAATTACAAGAAAATGTGCAATGGTAAAGCAGAGGAGGTAAACCTCTGGATGATGGGATTATGAGTCATTTATTACTGTTTTAAAAACAACTTCCTCTAATTTATTGATACTTCACTATGAGCCACTAGAGATTCCATCTTCATAACAAGAGTGAGGTTAGGGACAGGAACGGAGTGTGTGTCTTTTCATATCTTAACTACGGAACCCAGGGGGCCTTTCACTCCCTGGACGGTCCTGTTGTCACTCATTAGGTTTAATATAAGAAAATAAGGTCCAGGGAGGTATTGCTCATAAGTACTGATTTCTGAGCAGTAGCAGTCACAGACCTGGCCTGAAGCAATTTGGAATGAGGCTGCACTTATTGTTCAAAGTTTTTATTAAGCCCACGAGGTGAAGCATCTGACCCGTGGTGTCAAACTGGCATCTTGGCCACGTTTCCTAATGAAAGGACTATCTACACATGTGCCTAAGGTAAGTAGCATAATATGTCATGCATCATTTATTAAAGTTCACATGTAGAATTAGGCAATATTATAGCTCTCAGTATCATCTTTCATCTGTGAAAAGATGACAAAAGCAGAATTATTAGGCTGGAAGAGACCTTGGAAGACTACTTAGTTCGTTGCTTGATCTTTTGGAGAACCATATGAACTGTTGTGTATACTAATCAACCAGTCAACCAAGATTTATTGCATATTCACAGGTGCAGAGCCTTATGTAGTACCTGGCTCTCCCAACACCCTTCTTTCAGTACTATCAAAGTCATATTTTCCCAGAGACGTGAATCACTTTAGATAAGAACTAACAAAGTTCAATACAATCCCTTGCTTATTTAGGGCAAAATGTATCATTCAGATTATACAGCAATTTTAGTGTGGAGTGGAAGGAATAAAAGGTGAATAAAGCACAGTCCAGTTTTCAGGGATCTCATAACTACCAGCAACTGGGTCCCCAACGCCTCCACTTCACAGGTGTCATCCAGTTAAACCACAACAGCCACTACTGTTTCCCAGTTTTCATTACGGCTCTTAAGCATCTGAAACTCATCATATGTTCCTTGGAAAGTAAGCAAGTTCTGTGGCCACTGATATGTATGCCAGCACACATATCACATATGGCAAGGGCTTGTAGAAGTTTGATATGAGATTGGATTTGTTTTTTTTTTTTTGAAGTGTGCAACTATGTTTATGAGAAAGTGAAATGTAAGATTTCTAATGCAGTCAATTCAAACTACAGCTTACATCCAAAGAGAGGTCCCAAGTGTTGTTATTCTCAAACTAGTACCCCAAACCTCCAGATCGCATCTCAACCTCAAAACTTCATGTGCTAGCAAGTCTTGGTACCGGCACTTCTGTGGCTGGGAGCTAGCCAGCTGCTGTGTTTAAAATGGTTTGTGTTCCATGGTTTCTGGTTTGGAGACCATTTGGAATGCATGCCCTTCCTCTTTACAACCATAGAAGAGAAAAGCTAAAGAATTCAGCCTTGAAAATACATTTCTAGTTTGTATATATATTGTATGGTTGGCTAAGCATATATTAAAGGTTTTGGTCATGCCAGGGTTAAGCACAAACACAGTGTTTGAGGGGTTTATGGAGGAATCTGACCTAAACCCCAAACTTCAGTAATATGAGGCATGACCTTCTAATGTGCACTACAAGAGTCTTGCATATGAGTATATATTAAGGCACAATATTTGAGATTTATTAATGAGCCAGAATATAGAATCACAGCTAAAAAAGAGGGTTCACATAAGCTGCAGAGGCCTGATCTGCCTAAGAAGAGAATGAGTGCCAGCATTTACCAGGCATTGGAAACTTAAATGTCACACTTTGCCTAGAAAACATTGTTTTCAGGGTAGATTTAATAGATTATGGGCTAGGGGGGTAAAAATATCGCTCTGCCCACATTATCTTTTGCAGGTAATTTATACAGAATGAACTGGACACTGTGAGACCTGCCCTGACACTCTCTTTGTGACTGACACATCCACCTCCTAAATGCAGTGGATACTGGCTTCTGAGCAAAAGCAGATGTGCCTCTCACTAGGGATTGCCCTCAGCCACAGAGGACCACCTCAACCAAGTTACACCCCTTTTAAGAGGGCAACCCATGGCCAATGACTGAAGGATATGGCCTAGCTCCTTCCCTAAGATTTGCCGGAATCCTGAAGGTCATCTCAGTTCTAGAGCTCCCTGTGGCCACTGGTGCAAGAATACTCTATGTCAGTGTCACCCTGAGTCAATGCTAGCCTTTCTCATTGATGTGCTGATGTGTCTCCTGAGTTCACTGCAGCCTAACAGGTTTTCCTTGTGCAACTCCTCATAGAAACTATATCCAGGAAAGTAATTGGTAAGTTGCAAAGTTTTCTCATCATGTGAAGCAATGCTAGCCAACTACAATTCAGTATTTTTTGGTCTTGCTTTGTTTTAAATAGAATGCACTGAATACTTATTTCAATGTCATTAAAAGTATTTTAATACTCCTATGAGCTCAAATTCAATCACCTCTTTCTTCATATTCAGCTTTCCCTGCAATTGGTAGAAGCTGCCACTGGTATGGAAGCTGTATTGTTATCTGGAAATTGATTTTAATCAGGACTTGTTAACTATGTGTTTGTCCGTAATGTTATATTGAATAAATTGTACCTCATCACATTGGCTCATGGCAAAATAGAACAATTAAGCAGCCCAGTGGCAGGCTGACATTTGTCAGACTATTTTCACTGTGAGTTTAAATGACAATTATGGCATAATCCAATTTGTGTTTTCAGCAGCTTGTGGAAGCATCAAAGTGCCTGCAGTGTTTGTGAATGGACTACCAGTGTGATACACTGTTTCGAAAATATATTCTGCCCAGATATCAATTTTTTACGTTTTTTTTTCCAGATCAAATCAAGCTATTTAGAAATGCATTTTGTCTGGCATTAGCTATAAAAGTCATTCTGTATAGCTTGGCTCCAGTATCACTTGTAGAGAAAGGAAGGCCTGGAAGATCATTGTTTAAAGATTGTTGGGAATGTGCATGTCATCTCTATTATAAAACATATGGCAGCACTCTATCGGAAGAAGTAACATGTAGAGATGATGAAGACAGAAACAAAGAAACCAACCAGCTCAAACTGCCCATCAGAATTACACAAGTATAGAAAGGTTATAAAAATATAAAAATACCTCTCTACCTCATGTTTACTCCTCTGCAAACTCATATTAGTGACACCACCATGAGGAAACCTTTAAATACTATACTTGAAACACTATATATTAAAAGCCTGCAGCAAAACCACTGTCCCTGTCTCAATCCCCTTCAATTAGAAACAGAACTGCATTAGAACATCTGATATGGGTTCTATTCAGAATTCTATTAAGATTGGTTTCCAGAAGTACCACTAATTGCTGGACTGAGGCAAGTTTTTCTGCTTTATGCTAGGACTAATTTGTCCTGTTTTTACTATTGGGATATTAGTATCAAATTTAAATATTGTATCTCCCTTATCTAATACTAATCTTATGAAAACAGAAAATGCAAAGCTAAATTCAAGATTCTTAGAAAACCAAAGTTGTTGGTGATAAAATAGCATATTTGATATGGTTTGGCTGTGTCCCCACCCAAGTCTCAACTTGAATTGTATCTCCCAGAATTCCCATGTGTTGTGGGAGGGACCCAGGGGGAGGTAATTGAATCATGGGGGCCAGTCTTTCCCAGCTATTCTTGAGATAGCGAATAATTCCCATAAGATCTGATAGGTTTATCAGGGATTTCCACTTTTGCTTCTTTCTCATTTTCTCTTGACCCTGCCATGTAAGAAGTGGCTTTTGCCTCCTGCCATGATTCTGAGGCCTCCCCAGCCATGTGGAACTGTAAGTCCAATTAAACCTCTTTTTCTTCCCAGTCTCGGGTATGTCTTCATCAGCAGCATGAAAACAGACTAATGCAATATTTTATATTAATATCCTGATAAGCTTGTAAATAAATCGTCTCACTTAATGTAGTAGAAAACTCTATGTTTAATACAATGCTTTAAGTTTGCAGGATTTCAGGAGGGATGCATGACTATTGATGATCTAAAATAAAGTTATAGGATTTCTCAGAATTGTCTAAATTTTTTTTTTCTTGACCTATACAACACTTCACTATTATGAAGCAGATTTTTTTAAGAAGAAAGCAAACCTAAAGGCTAATCAAAAACACTCTAGTCCTTCAAGGACAGACCAAGGAGCTTAGAATTATTTTATGACTGATGCTAACTGTTATAATTTAACAGCAAGGTCTTGCTTAAAATTATGAAACCAAAGTTGTTGAATTCATCAAATGATAGTATTAATGCTTTCCAGATATAGTATCCTATGATTCTTTATTTTACCAAATTAAAAATTTAAAGCCAATAAAATGTTTCTTTAAGACTAGTTGCTTAACTAAATTACTCAACTTTGGGTCAATATAAATTCCAAAGATATGCTAAGTTCAGACAATGCTACTATTGCTACTAATAAGATTAGTTATTTTGATATTTGTTTTAAAAATTATATCTGCAGTCTGGCACAGTGGCTCATACCTGTAATCCTAGCATTTTAGGAAGCCGAGGTGGGCAGAGCATGAGGTCAAGAGATTGAGATCATCTGGCCAACAGGGTGAATCCCCATCTCTACTAAAAATACAAAAATTAGCTTGGTGTGGTGGTGCGCACCTGTGATCCCAGCTACTTGCGGGGCTGAGGCAGGAGAATGGTTTGAACCCAAGAGGTGGAGGTTGTAGTGAGCTGAGATCGTGCCCCTGCACTCCAGCCTGGGTGACAGAGCGAGACTATGTCTCAAAAAGAACATATATGTGTGTGTGTGTGTATGTGTGTGTAACAATCAATTTGGAGGTCTTGGGAATTCAAAAGAAGAATAAACTCCTTGATTTATTGGTCGATTTATTAATCACATGTTATAATGCCTACTCTGAGAACAGAATTGGTCTAGACAGTGCAGGAAATGTAGAGATTACTATACAATAGGTAATAATAAATACATGGCAGATAGATACATAGACATGTAGTCTTTAGGCAACTTCACATCCAATGTAAATAAAATATATAAAAAATTAAATACAAATACACTTGTTTTTGTTTGCCTGTACTTAAAGTAATTCCAAATATCCAATAAACTTCATCTTGCAATTCAAGGTAAAATCCAGGCTTAGATGCTCTATGATATTTTATTTCAGTCCCTCATATTTTCTTCTCCAGGGTCGATGTTAGAGGTAGTTTTGCCTCACTCTAGATATTCCTCCCATATGGGCCACCTTGGACAAATTATGTACCTTTATTATAACTTAATTTCTGTATCTATGAAAGGAATATGGCAATAATCATATCTTTCCCACTGTACTGATAATTGAATTAAAAATTTGCAATATTTATGTCCTGCAAACAGTGCTTGGCACTTAGTAAGTACCGTGCAGAATCTAGGCATGCTCCTCCTGGCTTTTCCTGCAGTGGAGCTCCCCTGAGGTCTTAGCCAGCATTTCTTGCAGAGGATGCTGATGTCTGGATCCTACCTCGATATCTAGACCATGACTGAGCCAGGTAATGTCATCCTCTCCCTTGGCTGGCATGCCTTTGAGGATGCCTTCAGTCCCCACTACCTGAACAAAGCACTGGGCCATTGCTACTGATGATTCTAGCTCTATGCCTAATCAGGGCATCTCTCCATGACTGAAATTTCCGGGAAATCAGGGTTCAGATCCATTATCTTCTGGGATTTCCCCAAAACTACTGTGAAAATTTCATCTTTTTATTCTATCTCTCCCAGAGTTTTTGATCCTACTAGAGGCCAAGGTACAATCCCCTTTGCTATGGTTTGATTGTGTCCTCACCCAAATCCCAACTTGAATTGTACTTCCGGTAATCCCCAGGTCTCATGGAGGGCCCCGGTGGGAAGTAATTGAACCATGGGGATGGGGGCGGTTACTGCCATGATGCTCTTTTTGTGATAGTGAGTTCTCAAGAGATCTGATGGTTTTATAAGGGGCTTTTCCTTCTTTGCTTGGCACTTCCCCTTGCTGCCACCATGTCAAGAAGGGCGTTTTTGCTTCCCCTTCTGCTGTAATTGCAAGTTTCCTGAGGCCTCCCCAACCATGCTGAACTGTGAGTCAATTAAATCTCTTTCCTTTATAAATTACCCAGTCCCAGGTATGTCTTTATTAGTGGCGTAAGAATGGACTAATACACTCTTTTAAAAACATTTTGCATCAGTCATGAACCTTCTTGCTATTCTCCATAATTCTGGCTCTTTCCCTCATTAAACAATGACTGTCTCATTTTTAGTGGGACTGAGATGGGAGGGGTGAAGAGAGAATGCTGGATGGTGGTGAGACTAGAACTAGCTTCTCATATGAAGTCTTTCCAGTTTCCTGTTTATGAATAAGTCCTATACCCTGTTTCATCTTCTTTTCATTGTTGATATTTGATACTTACATCTTCTGACTGTCAAGTACATTTTTATTTCCAGTGCCTGTGTCTACTTATTGAAACATTTGGCTTAAATAGAAAAAAAAAATCAGTAACTGAGTTGTCTTCTTTTTTCTAGGCTATATGTGTATGTATATGTAGAGACTCCTAAAGGGAAGAACAGACCCAAACACTAGGCTATGATTCAACTACAAAAAGAAATGAAATACTGGAAAATAAAAAGAGACAAAAGGTCACGTGTTGTTTGATTGCATTTATACAAAACACTCACAATAAGTAAACCTATATAGACATAAAGCAGATTGGTGTTTTTCAGGAGCTGTGGGGTAGGTGGAATGAGGAGTGACTCTTTAGCGGGTATGAGATTTCCATTTGGAATGATGACAAAGTTCTAGAACTACCAGAGGAGACGATTGCACAGCACTGTGAAGGTATTTAATGCCAATGAATTAATTGCACATAATAAAATAGTTAAAATGGAACATTTTGTGTTCTCTACCACAATAAAAAACAAGAATTACAAAAGTAAAATATTGTTTATGAAAGCAATTTTAAGCAATTCTTAAATATTCTATATGAAAAGTGAGAATACTATTTTCTCTTTGGTGATTTTACTTTAAAGAGAGTGCTGCTATTTGCATTTCCTGTGTGTCCTGCCAGAAATGATTCTGTACATGCAACAGGATGAGGCTCTCCAGTAAGGTGTCATAATTTAGGAGAGACTCTTGGTCCTTCTTTCCTTCCAGAGTACTATAATTCTCTGAAATCCAAGAAGTAGAAACTTTACTTTGAAGAGATTGCATGCAGTAGATTGTATGACTTGTTTCTAATTACCTCCTCCGCTCCTTCCTGCCCTGTCCTGTTGAAGGAATATGTTCACTTCTGCATGGATTTGGGGGTTAGGCATGCTTCTAGCTTCGGCCAGTGGGGTGTGGTAGATAATGTGTTTGTCTCCTTGTGATGGATGCAGAAACCTTTACAAGTATTGCAAGAACCCTCTTCCCGCCTCACTCTGCTACTTGAGCTCCTTCCTTCAACCTGGGTACCATGATAAAAAGACATGGAGTGCCATGCTGAGCTGAGCTGAGCTGAGTCCTGCAGCTCCCAGCAGAACCTGGTAAAACTGCAACTTCCCAGAGAACCCTGGTGACCTTCAGCAAGAACCACAAGTCGGCTGTAAGAACTTAAGATCTGGGGCTTGTTTGTTGCCTCAGTAAAAGCTGAAAAATAGAAAAATACATGTGCCCTGTTATAAAGAAATACGGAGTTGTCCATGAGATAAAGTTCAGATGGGACCCACAAAACCAAAAATTTTCAAAACCAAAGTCTTAAACAGCTCTTCTGATCTTCCAGGGTCTTGGGCGGCCCCAGGGAAGTAAGTTGACAATGATACCAGCTGTAGAGAAGTTTCTATTGCAGTGCAAGTAGACAAAAATGAATCAGTAAAATGTTCCGTGTGTTATAATATAAATGTTGTAGAGAAAAATACATCAGGAAAGGGAGAAAGGAATATATCTAAGTGGGGGAAGATGAAATTTAACATAGGATGTTTGAGAACGTCTTTACTGGGAAAGTCATATTTTGAATAAATAAATGCAGGAGGCAAGGAGGCCCGAGTTGATGTGGATGAAGGATGTTTTTAGCAGAGAAAACCAAAAGTCAAATATCTTGATGGTTTTGATGAAAATAGTTGATGAGTGTTTGATGAAAATGAAGAACAATGAGTTTAGAAGAGAATCCAGGGTGAGATACATATCAAATCTCCCAGAGGCTTGTGCAATGGAGATTTCTAAGCTCCCAGAGATTCTGATTCCCTAAGTCTCAGATGGAACTCATGAATTTGCATTTCTTTTCTTTCTTTCTTTATTTCTTTCTTTCTTTCTTTCCTTCGTTCATTCGTTCTTTTTCTTTTTTTGCTTTCGTTGCCCTGGCTGGAGTGCAGTGGCATGATCTCGGCTCACCACAACCTCTGCCTCCTGGGTTCAAGCGATTCTCCTGCCTCAACCTCCCAAGTAGCTGGGATTCCAGGCAAGTGCCACCACGCTCAGTTAATTTTGTATTTTTAGTAGAGACGGGGTTTCTCCATGTTGATCAGGCTGGTCTCAAACCATTTCTGACCTCAGGTGATCCGCCCTCCTCGGCATCCCAAAATGCTGGGATTACACGCATGAGCCACTGTGCCCAGCCACGAATTTGCATTTCTAGTAAGTTGTCAGGGAATACTGATGCCAGCAATACCAGGAGCACCTTGGGAAATACAGCTCTAGGGCTTTGCAGACTGTGAGGAGGACTTTGGTGTCTACTCTGAACGAGATGGAAAATCACAAGGTTGTTTTTAGCAGAGGAGAGACATTAGCTGACTACCAGGATGTTTGTGACTGTGTTGAGAATAGTCAAGAAAGTGATAAAAGTGGAAGCAGAGAAACCAAATATTAACAATACTGAGACACAGGACAATTATACTGGCCTTATGCAAAAAGAAAAAAAAGATTCCTTTTGTTCAACCAAAGGTAAGACAGTTCCTAATGCAGGTAGGGACAGGCTGAGAGATATTCCATCCAATGCCCTCTGTTTTCTCTGGCAAGGTCATCTAACTTGGTGAATGGGAAAGCGAGGAGGGGTGTTGGTTCCTTTTGCAGGGAGAATAAAATGATCATTGCAGAGCGTGAGAGAGCTAATTGAGTAAAAAATATTTTATTATTCCAGAACATCCTTGCATAAACAAATGAGGTTATGACTATGCATTTACAGTTCAGAGATGTTAAAAGATACATCATTTGTTATGCATGTTAAACTAACACTAGGACCGTTCTTGGCACTTACATATCCCAAACACAAAAGGCAATACATCTTCCTTGTTTCAAAAAGTCTCTTGGAGGCTGAGGCCCAAGGGCTCCTTGGGTTTTAATGAATAAGCATTTGCTGAATGGGTGCACCAACACTTGCTATAATACGACCAGTATCATGTTACTTCTGGCAAGTATTTTAAATAAAAACTCCACCAAAGATTAAGTAAAACAGAATCAAAACCTGCTGGTAGGGCATATAAACAAGATAGAATCAGAGTTTACTAAAATCAGTATAACAGAGAAGAGGACAGCAGTGGTGCTATTAGCTAACTGTGCTGAATCTTATTATCTGACAGGCACCATTCTAAGCCTTTTCCTGTTTTAACTCATTTTATCCTTTTCAAAATTGGATCAGATTGGTACCAATATTATTCCTACTTCACAAAGACGACAACTACAGACCAGAAATATACCCAGAGTTGCACAGACAGCATAAGGAGCAGTGAGGTCTGAACTAAGGCGCTCTGCCAGAGGCTCTGTGCTTTCCAACAACTGTACCTCAGAAGCAAGTGAGAATTACAGAATGTGAAATTTGGGCTCTTTTGTTTTTCCTTTTCTAAAGCAGACTGCGGGGAATGACCCTGCTAACTGAATCCTGCACGGTAATTATAACGGGAAGCTGTTTCTGTCTCTGAGCAGAACCTGGCCCTGAACGGTCCTAGGATATTTAGGCCAAAAATGTAGTGCAGCGAGTCCTGATGGGGGGCATGGGTGTGAGTGGAGGGGAAGGAAAGTGAGAGCAACCGCAGACTTTCTGCTCAGCTCTTGCACGCTCCTTGAAAGAGACTATGAACCACAGTGAGATGACTCTTTATACCCCCGGCTACCCACGCTCACCGTTCTTCCCAAAGACAGGCACTTGGCTCTTTAACCTTGAAACAGGAAATCCGGAAAAAGAACAAAACAGCTGAAGATACTGCATTAGATTAATACCTTGCGCCAAGTCGTATTAAAATGTTTTCTGCCATCTCCACTCTTGCCCTCTCAATATCTTTCCGTGTGTGTGTGTGTGTGTTAAATTTAACTTTAGGAGGATTTAAGGATAGTTATAAAAATAACCATTCAGTTACTTTCTAATAATCGTTTGTCCAAGGTTAGGATTCTTGCAAGGAAGAAGACATTAAAATGGCCACTGTACTACTTTTATCTCCTAGTCAATAAATTAATTCATGAAGAACGGTTAGAAGGTCACTGAAGTTAAAAGAGCTACTATTCCCCACAGGATTTAAATCATGGAGGTTTTTGGCCACATTTATCACTTGTAAAAAGAATTTTACTGACCAGGAATAAATACATTTACAATGTGTCTAAGAAAGGTCTGAGTGTGATTTTCATTTACATGACAATGACCCTTTCCGCTGTGTTCTTACAACTTTTCCTTCAACTCCCTGATGTTTATTGGTTCGTTACTTGTAAAATAGTAAAACCTCATCTGAAAAAAAAAAGTGTGTTGTGTCTTTAATTTTAAAAACCTCCTAAGAGCCCTATGGGGGATATTAAATCTGTCTCTTTGCTGTATATCTTGATGTACATTTTACTTGAAACCAGGTGTTTTGTATATTGAACTTTTTAACACTGCAGGGAGGTAAGTATTCACAGCTGGAGTTTTATGCTTCGCACATTTTCATGTTTGAGAACAAGAAGCAACCCTTAGGAAAAGCTCCTCCGGCATGAAGAGAGGCTGAACAAAGCACTTCTGTAGCTAGTGGCAGGACATGGATATGATGAAGTCACAGATATGGGACCTGAATGCAAGAGAGATGCCAGTGAAACCAAGACAAAAAGTTTCAAGGAATCCAAGTGCACAGGTTCTCAGATCAATCACAAGCGATGAGGTTGTCACTGCACAGAGGGGCTGAAAAGCAGCATCAAAGCCACTAAAGAGAGGGGAGAAGCTTTTGTTGGGCTGGCTTTTGTCTTCGTAACCAGCATTGGAAGCCAGCTCACATCAGCTGAAAGGCCGAGTTAATCTATTTCTAGTGAACATTGTTCGGCTGTGTGTAGTTAGCCCCTAATCATTAAAGAAAAATAACTAGGTTGGCATGACCAAAAAAGCATTGATTTTCCTGTGGAGCACATTTGTATGAGTTGAATTTTTTGCATATGTTATTGTGTGCATGAGAGGGAAGAGGTGACTGACCTCACAGAACAAATGCATGCAGCGGCACTGCTTCTTAGCCTCCGCAGTGAACTTGGTGTTTGTGGAGCAAGACAGAAGACGGCTTATTAAAATTAAAAACATAACATTTCTCGTTCAGCCTCCACTGGATTCAGTTTACCCTTTAAAGCCTTCTTTAAAAAAAACAACAAAAAAAAAGCACTTTCTCACCACTTGGTTAGCCTTCCTGGAGAAAGGCGTCTGGCGTTGCAGTGACAGTTTTTTTCTTTGTGGCCAGTTGGAAAAGCTTCAGAGAGAAAGTACCAGTAGAGAAGGACAGAGTGAGAGAGACTGAGACGCTGCAATGTCTTCTTCACTTCTTGGTATGTGACTTTGATGTCCCACATCTCCAGAAAAGAGCTTCATGTTAGCTCTGATGGTTCCAGATCAATCCAGCCTCCATGCAAATACAATGATCAGATTATATTTAGTAAAATGTTGTTCATTTTAAGATTTTTATCATTTGAGAGCAGAGACTTCTAGTAGGCACAGTTTAGACCCTGTCATCTTTGTCTCAAAATAAATGAAGTACTCCCTATTTGCTCCAAGACTTCGGAGACCCGGCTGTTGTTACGATGTCAGCTTCTGGAGGCACATGGCAGCTGAGCATTGGGTTCTGTGCAGCTCTGACGGTAGGCACCGTGAGTTTTCCTGCCAAGAAAAATAATTCAAAAACCCTAAGAAAAAATAACACCAAGGCTACTGAGGAAGGAGAGATTATAGCTGAATGTCAGCACTTGACAGGGATGTAACAGCTACCCACATATGACAGGGGAAGGAAAATCTGAAAAGCAAAAAGTTCGATGGGTGTTTCAACACGTCTTTGGCAGACGATTTCTGAAGTGGATTGAAGTATTTTCCTTCCCAATTAGACCTAGGCTTGTGGTGTTTTGCTAATGATTCTCTGAATACGTGTTTTCTTAGATTGCTTTGAGTGACATAAGTTGTTCAGATGGGTCACACCATCACGTTGGAAAACCAAATATGAATTTTATGTGGACACACATAAAACTTTTTGGAATTTGGGGTACAGATTCGCTCTATGTTTGTGACAGAATGTCATTTTCTGTTTGTGGGGAAGCAGGTTGAGGGGTCAATAATGGATGAAAGTCCAGGAGTCAGGGACTGTGGAAGATTCTGAATGAGAATGAGTCCAAGTAGGAGGGCTTGGCTGGCCTGTAGGTATCATGTTCTCTGAGCTCAAGAGTGACAAGACACAGTGATGCAAATCACTGTCTCTCACTACAGGTGGCTTGGGAGTCTTTATCTTATTCACATGTGCTTTTCAGCCTTTGCACAATAATGTGTATCTTTTCATCTAATCTTGTGGCAATTACTTGAGATTGATCTATTACCATCTGCATAGAGGCCGATTTACTTAAATAAGAAATAGAGCCCACTACATTTTTCTGGCTAGGGTAGACTTATCTAGTTTAAAGCCATAACTTCTATTAGTTCGACCTAAACCAAATTTGGTAATTCAGAGATTTACAAGATCTCGGAAAAGTCAAGTTTCTGTTCCAATTCTTCGCCTTATATTCAAATTAAAATGCATTAACCTGGACATGGAAACTGAAATCTGATGTGCATAGGCCTAAATGAGAGGACAAATCACTCCGTCAACAACGTATACAATGTATTAATTGATGTTTTAATTGTGTTAATAAACACCCCAAACAAATTGATAAAATGATGATTATGTGATAGGCCCTGGGCTAGGTGTCAAATATACAGTAATAAATGAGTTCTATATCTTTAAAGACCGTGTAGACTGAATTCCATCTGAAGTATAATTTTTATAGCTCAATTCTATCTTGTCTCTAATTTTTCCTTCAATTTTATGGATTTTTGCATTAAGTAACTTAGAAATTTTAGTTATAGGCCATTGCATATTTTTAGACCCATTAAAAAGGGCCTTTTATTAATTGCAGACTGTGGACAGTGATGATGCAGGAACTGAAGAAACAAAAATAAAACAGGACAAGATCTCTCCTTACAGGGATCTTCTAGACCAGTGGACAACATTGTTAAACCATATCTTTCTCTAGGCAGCAAATACCATTGTCATAAAAAGAGATCTAGCCAGACAGCATGTTATTGTAGAAGGTATTCCTGCAAAAATATTCCTGCTCCATTGTATAAAAACTGTTTATTAGTATTAGTCAGTGTCTGAAAAAAGCAATATGAAACTAGATTTTCTTTTAGTCTGTGCCCTAGGATGCCAGCCTAGATTATCTGACAATTGTCACAGTGACTTTAATTTGATTGAATTTCTTAATACCACCATCCTTTAATCAATTCATTTATGTAATCAGTCATACATTCCTCAAAACATTTATTAAGCCTCTACTGTATGTGTTACTTTACCAGGTGTTGTATTTTAAACCAAATTTTAGATTCTTTTCTAGAAGAAAGAACTGCTATTTGCCTTTAGAGCATGATACCTCTTTAAGGCAGAAGAGACAGCATTGAGAATTGTTGTCATGGGGAGTTTGGAATAAGTATCTATTTCCAGTGACTTGTTTAGATACATAAGTGAGAGTTACAAAGATATTTAATAAAAGTCCTATGAACTTTTATCCAATTAAGCAGACTCTTCAAATGGGAGCTTTTCCTATTCCCTGGGTTTTCTTTTGTCACTTCCTCCCCTGACCCATGACGTTTTTGTATTTCCAGATAAAATCAAGTAAAATGAAGTCTTTATCAGGAACATATTCAAGCCCCAATTTTTAAATGGAGACATTTCAAGGAAATCTTGCTTTTATTTAAGAGATTGCCTGAATGACAGAGAAGGCAAAGAGGTGACTCGTGCTACCTAAGGCCATGAGGCGTTCAAGTTCCATACTTGGGCAAACATCAGCTACCCCCCGATGTGTCTGGGAGCAAGGCACAACAGCAGGATGACAGGGCAGAACCTTGTCTCCTGTTCTGTGTTCATTAGAGGGGACTCCAGCCTTTCCACTGGCACGATCCAGTACAGGTGTTCATGAATCGTTGCAGTTGCACAATGGGACAAGCTACCGGCAGTATTTGCCATATCAGCATTTCTGGTTCAGAATACACGAGCCTCTTCCACAGACTAATGAATGGAGGTGAGACTGGGGTCTAAGTTGTGCAGTTGTCCAAGATGGATAACTCATTAGCATTTGACCAAAGCCAGTTTCCTCAGAGGTTTAGAGGAGGCCAATTCTGGGAGGCCAGCCTGTGGGGAATCAGCTTAGACAGTTAACCTTTACCTCTCATTCTGCAAGCCTGGGCTCACATCGTGAGAGATGTATGCATCTCCTGTTTCCCTGCGGCCTGCTTTTTCCTTCTGCTTCCTCATTTCCCTATCATCAGAAACTACATGGAACCTCCAGACTCTCCAGGCTGACCACCCAAACTTCAGAACTGAGGACTCTTACTTGTGTGGTTATTGCAATGGGGTGTTTGGGAGTGAAAATGGGGGTTGTATCTTGCCTCAAAACTGATACGTACATCATGATATCCTGTTGGTAATTGCTTATTTTTTTTCCTGGAGAAAACCGTAAGTTCCTTTGGTAGCTAAATCTTTTGTAAAATTTGGTATTTGCAAATATTGGATGAGCTTCAGTAATCAAAGAAAGTTTCAGTTATCTCTCTTTTATTGAATATCTTGAGCTCATACTGGGAAGGAATTTCAGTTAATAATTTAGGAATTAAAAAATTATAAATTAGCCTTTAACTTGATTAAAAAAAAATAACCAGGACACAAGTCAATATAGATTATTAATGATCACCATAATTTTGTTTTGTTCAAATCTTTAAGTCACAAGACTTCATAGTCTTAGAACCATTTATGTAGTTATATATTCTAATGCAATCAAATTTAAGTATTCCTCTTTCATTCATAGTCCTGCTTTTCTTACAATAAAGTGAGATACAGGACATTTAAATAACTAACTATAATGTTTGGACATTTGTGCTTTCAAAAATAGATAAACCAGTACAAAAAAATACAAATAACAAAATCCACAGTAAGTAAACCTTTTGTCATTTTGTAAAGTGTTCAGTATCTCTAACCTACTGAGGTAATATTTCAGCATAATATAAACTATATTAACAACAACAAAAATAAGTATCTTGGATATGTACAAAAGTATAGACTGAGCTAGATAAAACAAGAGAACGTTTTTACAGATTTGAACTCAGAGAGCTCTGCAGGTGACTTTAAGACACGGCTGACCTGTCTGAGAAGCATCTATGATTATCGGCGTATCTACCCTGTGAAACTTAAAGCATATTAATCTCTGACAATTACTTGCAAGCGGGTAAAATTTTCTTCCTGAGCTAATGTATGCTGGGCTGAAAACTTTCCCCCCATTTCTCACATATGGGGATGATTCTAATATGTTCCCAAACGCTAAACGTGTTAAGGTAAGTCTGAAAATGAAATTTAGATTTGACATTTTATTTATAGTTATAGTTTGTAATTTCTAGAGATATTTCTATATACTCTGTAGTATAATGTGTTAGCAATAATATATGTAATGTTAGATACATTTGTATATGTGTATACTGACACTTGAGGGCCATATATTGTTAAGTACCCTACAGCTCAATAAGCAAGTGAGTTCTACCTGCATTTCCAGTCTCTTTTTTTAAAGGCAGGATCTCCCTTTGTTGCCCAGATTGGAATGCAGTGGCATGATCATAGCTCACTGTAACTTTGAACTCCAGAGCTCACTGCATTCTAGCAGCTAGGACTACAGCACACCTAGGCCACCACATCTCACTACTTTGTTTTATTTTTTGTAGAGACATGGTCTCACTAGGTTGCCCGGCTGGTCTCAAATTCCTGGCCTCAAGCAGTCCTTCTGCCTCAGCCTCCCAAAGCTCTGGGATTACGGCTATGAGCCACTGTCCCTAGCCCTCCAACTTTTTTCTTTTTTTCAGTTTGTGCCATACTTTCTAAACATAGCTAAGTTTTCCATTTTCACTTAATATCTGAAAACCAAGTTTTTTTGATTCACTGGGAATGCTTGACCCCTTAGTATCGTTGAGGTTCTTGGAATTTAGTATTTTTATGTTTGAATAAGGCACATATCACCTCTGGTGCAATCATTATAACTGAACCTCAGTAATGTTCAAGAAGACAGAATTTTAATACATACAAAATGGCACCGCCTGGGGAGGGGGTGATGCTGAATAAAAGCTAACCAAGGACTTAAATGTATGTAAGTTTACAATGATGATTACCCAGCATGAATATCTTAGTCAAGTCTGCTTGTTTATGGTGAATGTAATGAGCTTTCTCTACTGAGCTTGACTCTTTAGAAGCCCAAACAAAGCAAGTGTGTATTAGAAGAGCTCTTCAATTTGCACCATAAATTGGACTCTCTGCCAAACTGCAGGAGCAATCTAAGGCCTTGACTAGGGTAAGTGGTTCTTAGCAGAGTTCATGACAAAATAGTGAAAGCCGAGGGTGTTTTACCAACAGCATGTGCTGTATACTAAGTTCCTTTTATACTTGCAAGAGGTCAGCATTTATTTATTTATTTATTTGCATTGTACACAAACATCTTCAATGATAGAAAAAAATGAAATATTTTATATATTACTTGATGAAGGTATTTGTCTCTTAAAAAGAATAATGTTAACATCAGATAAATGCACTTAAAGCAGTAAGATGACCAATTTTGCCTGAAACGGTATTTAGAGTGGGAATTGGCATTTCATTGTAGTTTTGATTTGCATTTCCCTAATGACTAGAGAGGAGAATCTTTTCATGTGCTTATTGGCCATTTGTATACCTTCTTTGGGAAATCTCTATTTAAGTCTTATTTTTTAAAATTGTGTTGTCTGCCTGTTTTTAAATTGGGTTGTATGTTTTGTTGTTGTTATTTTAGGAGTTCTCTTTATATTCTGAATATTAATCCCTCATTAGATATATGATTTGCAAATATTTTCTTCTATTCTGTGTGTTGCATTTTGAGTCTGTTGATTGTGCCCTTTGAAGACCTATTTTTATTTTCTTTTGCTTTCTATGAAATGCGTTTCGCCTACTTTTTACTTTGTTGCCTGGGCCTTTGGTGTCCCAGCCAAGAAACTAGCTAGCTCAATACTGCGAAGCTTTTGTCCTGTGTTTTGTTCTAAGAGTTTTATTTTCAGGTCTCTATTCAAATAAGGAATCCATTTTGATTTAAATACTATATCATGTTTTGTGTAGTATTAGGTAAGGATCCAACTTGATTCTTTTGCATGTGGATATTTAGTTTTCCTAGCACTGTTTGTTAAAAAAGACTTTTTTCCCTCATTGAATAGTTTTAACACCCTTATTAAAAATCACCTGCACATATTTTTGAGGGTTTGCTTCTGGACTCTCTCTATCCCTTTCCACTGGTCTCTGTCTTTAGGCCAGTACCATACTGTTTTGATTGTTGTAATACTGTAGTAAATTTGGAAATCAGAAAGTGTGAGATTTTCAGCTTTGTTTTTCTTTTCAGAATTATGTTTGCTCTTTGGGATTTCTTGAGATTCTACATGTATTTTGGAATGGGTTTTTCGATTTCTGTAAAAAAAGCCATTGGAAATTTGAAAGGGATTGCATTAAGTCTATAGAAACATTTAGGTGGTATTGACATCTTAACAATTTTAAGTCTTTCAATCCATGAACATAGAATGTCTGGGAGACATTTGTTTTTGAAAAACAATGACAAATAAATTTTAATAAAATCTGTTTAATAATATTCCCAAACTCAGTACAAAATATTACTTACTAAGGAATGCTTTTGTGTGAAAAAATTATCCAAAAATTTAACTTGTGCTAACAAACACTTACACATCTAAAAAGTACAAGGTACTGAGCCATTAATTAGAGCAGTTTGATTAGATTCCACTAAAGGAGTTATATTTCCAGTCAAAATACTTGATATCTGTACCTATTTATAAGTTCATACCTACAGACTTGATAACCACCATTTCATAAAGTCTTATACATATTATGATGCAAATAGATGTGTGATATATAAAATTGTAAGGCAGGCTTTACAATTCTCCTTCCCCTTCTCCTTCTGCCATGACTGTAAATTTCTGAGGATTCTTGTACAGCCTGCAGAACTGTGAGTCAATTAAACCTCTTTTCTTCGTAAATTACTGAGTCTCGGGTAGTTCTTTATAGCAGTGTGAGAGTGGGCTAATACAATATATGCAGCCAGCAAGCATATTAAAAATGCTTTTCTAATTATAATACAATATATATATTGTATTATATATATATAATACTATGTTAACATAGTATGCAAGTTCCTTGTGCAACAGATAGTGTACAGAAATTAACTGCTGTCAAGTTTTATCTTTCCTGTAAAACTCCCAGCACCTGCACTGAACTTCTCTGGTCAATAAGTGCATTATATATATACCCATATACACATACATATATAATATTTTTATATGTCAATTGCCCCTCTAGATGGAGTCCAATGCTCAGAATTATAACTGTAATTTCTCAGAAACAAGGAAATGGAAGGAAAGAAGGAAGGGGGAAGGAGAGAAGTCAGAAACAGAGAATAAAGGAAGAAGAAAGGAAGTGCTGAAAATGTTTTTGAGGTAAATAAACACATGAGATGATATAAAGAGGCAGGTAACGTTTTGCTTCTTTAAGAGAAATGACAACACCTTTCAGGTGAAATCAACTCAAACTTTACAGTCAGTGATTTTGTGTCATTAGGTGAAATTATTTGTTTTCTAAACCTTGGTTTTATATACACGCACATATACACATATATACAATATTTATATTGTATATACAGTATATGTATCTATGCATAGATACATCTAAACAATCAACATATTTATCTAAGTGATTAACACATAAAACGTGTCTAATAAGTGGTATTAACTGTTGATGCATTAGAATTGTTAGAAAAGATTCTCAGGCAGCTAGAGATTTAATTGTAGCAAACCTTGATAGTTTGAAAAGGAATCTGTATAATATTTTATGGTTAATACTTATTGAAAGTTTTAATGTCAAGAAACTATCTGATAAAAGTCACAGCTAACATAAAATACGTTTGAAAACGTTCTGACCACAGAATACAAAATATTATAAATAGAATAATTTCATTTACACATGAATCACTTAAATTTTGTTAAGCATTGATATTTCCTAATAAAATTAAATTCTAGGAAAAGTCAGTCACTGTACGAATCAAAGGGAAAAGGATTAAGAAATACCCAATAAGAGAGGAAATTGCTATAACATTGAATCAGTGTATTAGGACCAATTAATTTATTTTTGCTTTATTTTCCCTGATCATAACTTTTGTGTTTCTTTCTTTCTTTGCATTGTTTAATTTACTGAATATCTAACTTAGATTATAAAGCTAAAGATATAAGATTCTGTGAGGTCCACTCCCTAGGGATAGCTGAGTGAGGGTCGATAGAATGAAATAGGAAACAAGGGTGGCTGGCAAACTGGGGAGGAAAGACTCATGGTGATCAAATTATGTCAATCTCATTGATTCTTCCAAAGAGCTCTGAGCAGGGATGGAATACAACAGCCCTGTGCAGACAAGAGGTGTTTCACAGGGTATTTTGCCAATATCTTGGGAGCTGCTACTGAATGACAGAGGTGCTGAGAGGTTGGACACGTGAGTGATATCTTAGGCCTCACTCATGATTCAACCAGACATTTTTCTATTAACTGATTTTTCAATTTAGGCTCGTGTAAGATTTTATTTTAAAGCCTCTGCTATTTAAAATGTTAGAAAGCTACTGATAGTGAAACTAAATTTGGAGGTAGGCACATATCAATTCTGCTAGCAACTTTAGACCCACTTTAGAATGCACTGTTCAGAAGATTCTAAGTCCCCTTCCAGGGGCTGGGACATCCAGGGCCAGCAGTGCTAGCAGGAAGTTCTGAAAGGAACTTGCATGGGCACGGGTTTCTGTACCCTTTGGAACATGCGCAGTCTCTCATCTTGTGGGGAAGTTCAACTGGGTGCCCAGAGGAGCCTTGGGACTCATTCTTTGGATTCCATTTAGCCCTGTGGCCTCAGCGGTCCAGGATATACCACTGGTAGTCACAGTATTTCTTTCAGAGGATGTGGTCACTGTTATGCTTGTTGACACAGGACAAGTTTAGAGCATAGGGCTACCTGCAATCCACTCTGACTTTCTGGTGTGGCTGCATGCTGAATCGCACCTCCAGGTTCCAACCATGAAACCATGTCTGATTACAGCAGTCAAGGATGGTGAGAGTGACAGCAACCTTCCTTACCCTGTGTGTCCCTCTCCCTGCCCCTCGGTGGTCACCTTCTCTTTCTGCTGGCTCTGTACTCTATATGAGGCAGTCCTGGGTGGCTGCACCTTCTGTTTCAAGGGCTTTTGAGATGATTAGTCCACAATGCTAATGGGCCTTTCCAATTCTCCTGTCTAACTTCAACCAATGGGGTGATACCATGTTTGCTGAATGGTCATCTGCCAGGCTTAGTGAAGGGTTGCCATTCTCTGCATGAATGAGACTGCTTCGGCTCCACATGCAAATCTGTGTTTATCCTTCCCGCTGGGGACCACGTGTGTGGCCAGCAGAGGCACCGTCAACATATGAAGAGCAACAACCTCTACATACATCACTTGTGGTGTACAGATTTCCACAGAGCACCCGATTGGGAAATTGTTCTATGTTCACACTATAAAATTTGAAAAAGTTAAATGTAACTTTAACATAACCGGAAAGGGCCTTAGGGCTCACATTTTGCTATATACTTTGGATTGTATTGTGGTCATGATCTAAGAGAAGAGAGTCACTGAAACTCAGAGTTCACAGGCAGCAGGATGAACAATGTGAATTGATGAGGGATGATATACCCAGAACTAAAACAATGGTGTCAAGAAACCTCAGAGAAAAAATCATCTACATTGCTCAAGTCCACACCCAGGCCTAACAAGGAGGGCAATAAGAGGGTTGCTAACTTTTTTTAGTTGTCAGAGATATGAAATTAGCCTACCACTCAATATTTGACAATTAAGAACACAGAGACAGTTCCCACATCTGACAAGAAAGACAAGGTGTCTGGACAATGAACAGATATGTAATCTCCTCTTCTCTACTCATTGATATAAATGTCCAGATTGAACCATTATATTCCACATAGGCTCCCACATTTTGTATTTTTTATTGCAATAAATTATACATAACAGAAAATGTACCATCATAACCATTTTTAAATGTACAGCACATTGGCACTAGGGCATTCGCACAGTTGTGCAACTGCCACTACTGTCTATCACCAGAAATGTTTTGTCTTTCCAACCCAAAACTCTACCCAGTAAACACTAATTCCTCATTTTCTTTTCCGCCAAGCCCACGACAATCTTCATTCTACTTTCTGCATCTATGAATTAGCTACTCCGCGAAACTCATATAAATGAAATCATAGAATTTTTGTCTCTTTGGTGACTGATTTATTTCACTAAGTATAATACTTTCAAGGTTCATTCATGTTGTAGTATGTTAGAATTTCCTTCATTATCAGGCTGAATAACATTTAACTGTGTGTATATATCACATTTTCTTTATTCATCCCTCAATGGACACTGGGGTGGCTTCCACCTTTTGGCTACTGCGAATAATGCTGCTATTAACATAGGTGTTCTCAAACCCATTGTTTTTAGTTCTTTTAGGTATGTGCTCAGAAATGGAATGACTGATCAATAAAGTATTTTTGTTTTTAATTTTTGAGGAACTACCATACTGTTTCCTATAGCAGCTGCACCATTTTGCATTCCTTACAGCAATGTACAGGGGTTCCAGTTTCTTCACATTCTTGCCAATACATGTTATTTTCTGTTTTATTATTTTTTAATAGCTATCCTGATGAGTGTGAGGTGGTGTCTCATTTTGGTTTTGATTTGAAATTTCCTAATGATTTCCGACATTGAAAATCTTTTTATAATATCTGTATTTTCAAAATTATATTTATATAGACAGGGACACCAATAACATACTTGTCTAGGGCCCTGTAGATCCAAGGGGAAGCCCTGGTGAATTGTAATCCCAGTTCCACCACCTATTAGCTGTGTACTGTTGAATATATCTCTAAACCTACTTGAGTATTGGAATTTTTATGTTGGCTGCATTTTAACTGTAGATTATGGTTCTGGAGCATCCATACTGTATAATTCGTATTTTCTTGAAAAGCAGGTAGAACCTAGTATTGACGGATATAACTGTTTTATGCACCCCTCTTCTACACCTTATACTATTGTCTACAAACTTACTATATTGTAACTTGATACTAATTTTAAGACAGATTTTAAATTACCCGTATTTTAGTATGCCAGTTTTCCATATAAAGGAAAAAAATCAAAAAAAAGTAGAGCTTTAAGCCACAGGAAGGGAAGACATTTCTTTTATAAACACAGGATTAAAAGGAAAATCACTTAGAACTTAAAAGGGTTAGCACTGGATCACTATTATTTAGCAAATGTATTACAATTGTTTTCTTCAATAAAAATAAAGATTAAAACTGTATTAGAGAGTGAAAAATAGTATTTCATTCTTTCAGTAAGAGAGTATTATAAGAATGAGAAGATTAGAGGCTAAATGTACTGAATCTGGCTGGTTCCTTGCCTGCGTTGACCCCCTAATACTTTATATAGGGTGTACAAGGTTATTGCTTTTATGATATAGGTTTTTTGGCCCATTACATAAGTAATCTAGGATGAGCAATGAAATACAGAATACAAAGTCATGTTAGAGGAAAAAATTAAACATTTTTGTTTTCAGTTTGCTATATATTCTAATCTATATCTTCTGTTTTTGCTTTTGTTTTTAAATGCGTAAGTGACATAAGACAACGCTATGCAGATTAATGGGGAATTTTTCTCGGCAAAGCCCGTCCCATTCAGTACTCTATGTGCAAATTTGGAGTGCTTTGGCCTCTGTGCGTGCCTCTGTGTCTCATGCACCCAGACGGCCTGCCTCACTCAAAGTGGGTTTTCCCTCTTTTCAGGGCAGTCTGGATTTTGCCTCCTGGCAAAAAATAGAGACAATCATTCACCCGTTTTTTGTTTTTCCCTTAAAGTTCACAATCTTGTGTTCCTGTTTGATATACAAAAAAAAGTTGTTTTTTTTGAGACGGAGTTTCGCTCTTGTTACCCAGGCTGGAGTGCAATGGCGTGATCTCGGCTCACCGCAACCTCCACCTCCTGGGTTCAGGCAATTCTCCTGCCTCAGCCTCCTAAAGTTGGTTTTTTTAAAAACATTTATCCAGTTTTCTAGATTTTTATCATCAGGAAAGCCATTCTCATGCAAATTACTCCTTTTTGGACAGAAGTGAATATCCAGAAATTTGTTTTTTATTTAATTCTGGATTTTTTTTTCTTCTTAATACGATTTTAATTTCCTTCTTTAACACATTTTATTTCCTTCAAAAATATCTGTAGTTTTTAGTTCCTCGCCCTCCAGATTCCTGGTGTGTTTCTGTTTTGTGCTCTTTTGATGCCTACTTCTTTTTTTTTTTTTTTTTTTTTGAGACGGAGTTTCCCTCTTGTTACCCAGGCTGGAGTGCAATGGCGCGATCTCGGCTCACCGCAACCTCCGCCTCCTGGGTTCAGGCAATTCTCCTGCCTCAGCCTCCTGGATAGCTGGGATTACAGGCACGCACCATCGTGCCCAGCTAATTTTTTGTATGTTTAGTAGAGACGGGGTTTCACCATGTTGACCAGGATGGTCTCGATCTCTTGACCTCGTGATCCACCCGCCTCGGCCTCCCAAAGTGCTGGGATTACAGGCGTGAGCCACCACGCCTGGCCTGATGCCTACTTCTTAATGGTTCATAAGGCATGTCAATTTTTAAGACTTATCTTTCAAACCTCTGGATCTCACAGTACATATATTTTTTTTAAAGCATCTTCTCTTCCTTGAGTTTTCAACATTATCTATTCATCATCTCGTTTTTTTTATTATAGACTATATAAATTTTCATTGCCACTCTCGAGAAAGAATATCTGTTCAGATCTTTTGTTTGCCAGCCTAGTGTATGGGTTTGGCTTATAACAATTCTGAGACTTTCTCTCCTTTTGGGGTCTAGAGCTGGACCACAGGGCATCCTAAGTACCTCTTCAGTCAATTAACAATGTCTAGCAGGCATCTCCCATGGCTGGATGAGATGGAAGCTGTTTCTAATTCCTAAGCAATCTGATACCGGAAACAAACAAATTAAAATCCTAATATTTACTATTTCAAGTTTTTTTTCTCTCTAGATCTGCTAACAGACTTACTAGAAAACTTAACTTTCCTGGATAAAATATAGTCCCTTAGTTCTCATTCCTCATTCAATGTTCTGAGAGTTGCAGTATACATCTAGGAGAGTCATAGGGAAATTGGGAGACTGGACAATGTGGTGAGATGTAGAAAGATATCTACCATCTGTGGGAATGCGTCAGAATACACCTGCTCCAACTTCCAGTTTTACCATCTGTACTTTTGATCCTGGAGAAGGAAATCGAGTTTTGTCAGTGGTAGGCTCACTGGCAATAAAATGTTATTGGTGATGCTCAAATTGTGTTTCTCAAATCTCGTTCTGTCAGCTTTATAGTTGATGAAAACTTATCGTCCACATGTTCTACAGAAACTCTTCTGAACTGGTCAACATTTTTCATCATGAGATGGATCAGCTTTGACATATTAGTTGCATATTTGAAGAAATTGCCAACTATCTGCAGAATCAGTGTCTGTAATTTAAAGTGCAAAATCTTCATTAGCTGGTTATTTTTATTCTCACTAGCTATCACCACGCAGATCAAAAGTTGAAACTGAGAGTGCTTATTGTAAAAATCCCTCCTGCAGTGTCTTGTGAATACCTAGAAATGAGTTTTCCCCCTTCGCTGCTGTGGCATTTTGGCTATTATGTAATATCTTGTTAAATTTCACCTCAAAAACCTTCTGCCACTTTTTAGATAATCATTGTATTATTGAATTTCTGTATTGCTCCATCACATTTTCCCCTTGGATGTAGTGAATGTTGTTTTCTTATTTAACTATTTCATGCCCACTTACATGTGAGCTGCTTTTTATTGGTAAGAAAGACTAATTTTGAAAATGACTAGTACACAAATGTCAACGGATCATATTGTTTATTTAGGATAAATAATAATAATCAAGAGGATGCTATTTTCAAATCTGGAAACCTCTAAGTTCCGAATTAGATTTGGTTCATAAAAAAATTTACGCATATTAAGTATAAAGCAAATAAACATACTTTAATGAATAACCTTTGGTTTTCTACATTAAATTGCATTCTGAAGTATGCCTTTCAGGAACAAATAATACACTTTTTTTTTTTTTTTTTTTTGGAGACAGAGTTTCACTCGTTGCCCAGGCTAGAGTGCAGTGGCACGATCTTGGCTCACTGCAACTCTGCCTCCCAGGTTCAAACAATTCTCCTGCCTCAGCCTCCTCAGTAGCTGGGATTATAAGCACGTGCCACCACACCTGGCTAATTTTTGTATATTTTTAGAAGAGACAAGGTTTCACCATGTTGGTCAGGCTGGTCTCAAACTCCTGACCTCAGATGATCCACCCACCTCAGCCTCGCTGGATTATAGGTGTGAGCTACCATGCCTGGCCCTTAAATCACTTATATCATTCTGTCTTACATTTGAAAACCAAGTCTAAAACATTAGCTTTTATTAATCTAAAATTAATCTAGGGTTAGATTTTTGGTGGACTCAAATCAAGTAATGCTAGATTAAATCAGACATCACTTCTCCAGGATGATGCTATCCAGCATTTTGTATGATGACCCATCACACTACCAGGCTCTGTTTAACTTCCTAAACATTTTACTGTGCAAGTTTTATTTTATGTTTATGTTAAAAATCTAAACTAATAAAATGATCTGGCAAAATGTATAAATACTATGTACTCAATGAGCAAGAAACTCTATTGTAGCTGCTACTAAAATTTTATAATAAATTTTCTCCATTACCAGTGGGCAATAAAAGTACTAGAAATGCCAGGCTGTATGAAGATTTGATAGGAGATTCTGCAAAGCTTTTGGTATGGTGACAGACCTAACCACCACCCCGTGAGTAAATCCACAGGGCTGAGGAGAGACTTACCATTATCCTTGAGGGTTAGCTTGATAGATCAAACTTGTCAGTGTTGTACTGTAATTTGAGGTGGAAACATTTCAAAAAAAGAAAGTCATAATTCCAACTCCCAAGGCCTTCACCCTTTTATTTCCCAGTGTCCTTGCAGCTAGGCGAGTGAATAGCAGTGATTTGATGGCAAGGACATACTTAGGCCACTGGACTAACAAGTGCAAGACACAAGTCAACTCCTGCATGGACCGGTTAGCTTTCTGTTGCTTCATGGATTCAGACTGCTCTCTAAAGCCAACTAGCTATGGTGCCAAATGCCACTGATCATAAAGTTGACAGGGTGAGTATCAGGGCAAAACCATCCCCACTGCTAAGAGGATCAAAACAAGTAAATGTATGTCTTTCTGATGTAGGCTCAGTAATTTTATCTCTACTTTGAGAACATCATTGCATTAAAATCAAACCTAATGAGGCCTATTGTATCCACGCATAGAATGCTGTGCAGCTAAGTCAGCTAAATCTCCTTCAGCATCTAACCTTCTCCAGTCACCAGAAGAGCATGTGGCTTTAATTAGCAGCATAAAACCTCCAAATACCAAGTAGCTGAGGTGGTTTTCAGAAGTAACTCTTTATAAATCTTGAACTAGTAATAACTTTTGTGATCCACTATCATAGTGGCTGCAGTCACCTGAGCATAAGCTGTGTTTTCCATCTAAGAGAGCTTCTGGAAATGAAATATAATTATCAAAGCAATAAGGTACTACATCTTGTGCTGTTTTGTTCATGATTTCAAAATCGTTAAATTATCCCAAGAGAAAATCAATATGATGAGAATGCAGGTGTGATATAGAGCATTTGAGATTTTCTTCAGTGAGGCCCTTTTTGTAACTTGTTAATTTTAATCCATTAAAGTTCTATAAAATAGATCTGTTTACCCTTATTCATTAGTATATGATGAGGCTGCACATTGGAAAAATTAAGTTTTTTAACCTTTAAGATAATTTAGCCTTGGGCCTGGTGCAGTGGCTCACACCCACTAATACTTTGGGAGGCCAAGGTGGATAAATCAGTTGAGGTCAGGAGTTCAAGACCAGCCTGGCTGTCATCTCTCCTAAAAGTACAAAAAAAAAGAAAAACAAAAAAATACATTTTAGCCTTAAGTTTTTCTACGTCAAATATTTTTCAGAAAGACTAATTATTGGAAAGGAGGCTTGATATCTGTAAAGTTAGTGACAAGGGAAAAGGTGACAATCAGCAAGCCTGGGGGTGGAAATGGGCAAGACCTAAGTGATGTTCAGTGAGGCCTCCCTGTCTCATTTTCACCTCGTAGGCTTTGTTCTTACATGTGGACTGCTGCTTAAAATGTACCTGGAGAAGAGTGTTAATGCATGGGGAACATATCCACCCCACCAAGGACAAAAGATTTGATACAAAGAACACAGAAAGCATTTCTTCACACTGTGGACTGAAAAGACTCAAACTGAAAAGGAAACAAGGCTAAGGCCTATGCCAGCTCTGTGTGATCATGTCTGATCAATCACAGTCAAATCCTTGAAATGTTTATTTATCTCAGTTTAAAAATCAGGGACACCAATCATAACATGTTTGAATTGCCTCTGTATATAATATTTAAAACTCATTATAATTGGATAAAATACACTAATCCAACATGTCATTCAGTTCAATAGCTGCTATCTACTGTCTGCTATATGCACTCTGTGCCTCCTAAGATACCATGTATCATAGCATGTTTTTAACACAGAGAAAAATAAAGCATCAAACTGACATGTCATCAATTTTAAGATGCATTCAACTTTAGAAACCTTAAAATATGAAAATTTGGTATGCTGTTAAATAAACTGTTCAAATACGGTCATTTGTCTCCATCTCCATGGCAATAACCACGGTACAAACCACCAGATTGTCACATAAACCAAGTGTCTCAATAGGCCTTCCTCAAACTGAGTCTCACCTCCCGCAACTCTCTCCACTCACAATTCATTCTCCTCCAACAACCTGGTGTCGTTTCAAATTGTAAAGTTGATTATGGCACAAATACTGCAGTAACTGTTCATGGATCTCTTGGTAAGATATTAAAAAGGCAGATTTTGGGAATCAGATTATCGGATGTAACTAATCTTTCTAGAATTTCTTGAAGTAAAAGTTTTTATATCATGAAATAAACTGCTATATTTATATATTTGTCATGTTTTAAAAACATTTAAGCCATAAGTTATTTGGAAAAAAAAAAAGAGAGATTTTGTGGCAGACTGTATTTCTAAACATAGCCAGAGGAATACTTTCGATCTTAGAGGCCTTTTTGCCTGGTCAGCTCGAAACTCTCTGTCAAGATGTGGAGTCTACAGTAATTTGTGACAAAAGAAAAGTTATGCCGCTTCTCAGGTTGGTTTTAGGAGATGAGCAGCTTCTGCTTTGCATGTATGTGGGCTGCCCTTTCTTTGGAAGACACTTGCAATGCTGTGAGGTGTGAGGAAGTCACACGGCCATGTGGAGTAGAAACAGCCACCGTTGACAGTCCCGGATCAACTCCCAGCCGGCAGCCAGAAGCCCCTTCCGGCCATGGACTCCGACGGCCATTTTGAAACCTCCCATCCTGACCAACCAGCTAAACGCAGCTAAGTAAAGGATCTCAATGGGCCCCACCTGGGGAAGCAGAGCTGCGCTGCTGAGCCTCAGTTCCTAGTCTCAGAGTCATGAGCAAATCAAATAGCTTGTATTTAAGCCAGTAAATTTGGGGTACTTTGTTATGCAGCAACAGATAGTCAAAAACTGTTTTCCATTTGGAAATGTTTCATATTTTGTGAAGACAATTAAAAGAAGAGGTCACATTTATCACCACAAATATCTAGAGAAATAATCATTTTAAAAATACAAAAGAAAACTGCTAGAGAAAAAAAGGTACATTCTAAAAAAGCTAAACAAGAATTATCCCAACACATTTTACAGTAATGTTTCAAAGAAATAATTTCTTGTGTATTCATGTTTATGGTGACTGAAAGTGTATGTTTATCCCAATGATTCTTATGAACTATCAATATTTTTTGGTGGTATAATTAATGAATTTTGAGATTTACCTATATTATGATATTTTGGTACAAAGTTGTTTGTCAAAAACACATTATTGAAAACTCTTTCCAAGAATTACAGTTAGCTGTCACCAAAAATTTAACGTTATTAGTGCATGTGCTTCTGTATCGTACACTGGGGTTGTGGGAAAAAATAATTTTTGTTTGGTAGTAATTTTCTTTTTTATTTAATTTTAAAGCAAGCTGGATTATCAATGAATTAATCATGCTTCGGCTTTTTGTTGCTTAAATAAATATTATGGAATTTGATTGAAGAAATATTTTTAGAATAAAAAACAAGGAACAAAAAGTGTTCTGATTTTGGCATTAACAGTGGAATCAATATTGTAAATGTCAAGCACAGTTTATGAATCAAGAGCTTAAAACAGCTGCACATACCTGCCACGTGCATGTTCACAAAGTAATTATACCAACAATGAGGTGCCAGGCTTTTTCCTTCTACCTCTTAGCCATGGCTGAATGCATGCACATCGAGTAGGTATCAATGAACCCCGTGGCTAAGGGGAAGAGAATTGGCTCATGTCTAGGAAGATGAAACAGAGGGTGCTGGAGAAGGGAGGACATGAGTTTGCCTTTCGTCCTTTTCCAGTTCATCTGTTTGCAGCTTCATAGTCCGTGGAAAAGGAAAAACGCTAATAAAAACAGACAAAAAATAATTACTTTTGCCAATTTAGGTGTCAAGTTCCCAGGTCCTAAAAATTACAAAATGTTTGAGGAGCATTAATTGACAATTTTTAGTTCTAGTAATTCTCATTTTAACATCTGACTTCTGAGTCTAGCCTCAATGTTAAATGCAATGAAAGAAACGTATGCAGGGTGTGATGAGTAGCAAGATATTACGGTCAGATAGTCTTGGATGAGATCAGAGTTCTTCAAGTGCTGGTCTTGTGCTATTTTTCCCTCCTCATTTTATCAATGCAGGTTATGCTATTGTGAAGATTAAGTAGATTTTATGTATATATGTATGTGTAACATGTGACATGTTACCTGACTCTTACTAAAATGTAGAATGACAAAACTATCAGTGCATCCATGAGTCTCCCAAGGTGACTGGGTTAATGCCTGAGCAGAGCACTGGGAATCTGTGTCTTCTTGGAGCTCTGTCTCCATAGCATCTCTAGTCTCTCTTTCCTTACAACTTTTCTTCGTATGTCCTGTGGTTCTGAGCTCATAAGCTATGATTTAGCAGGGAATTAAAAACAATACAGCAATACACACTCTCTCATTCAAATCACCTTGAAGGCATTTTCCAACATACTGCAGAGAGACAGAAGAGGAGATTCATGCTGAATATCTTCTAAAGTTGTTTCAATATTGATTGAAAAATTTGATTTTTCAGGAATTGTGAACTAAAGTATATCATGGAAAGGATAATTTAAAAGTTAAATTAAACTATGTTTATTTTTAGAAATTGTACCACCAGGTCTTAATCTTGATAGAAAGAACCAGGCCAGCAATATAATAACACAATTTTTGAAATATTGATGTCAGTTAATATCATTCTAGGTGCTGTTGGGAACATACTGAAGATGGAGTTACAAATTATATAACACATCAGTGGCCTTGGAAGGTTAGAATGTCCTTGGCACTCGTTGAGATTAATCCTGATTGGTAATTGGAGAGAAATTCCATATAGTCAGATTAATAGTTCACATTTCACCTGTCATGAGTATAGCATAAGTATTATGGTTCAGAAATCCATCCAATGTGTTTCTCATGCCATTAATCTCAGAAAAAACACAGTTATGGAGAAAGACAGCTTTCCTTACTTAAGAATGCTTAAATTATTATGGAATTTGTTAATGTTTTAAGTTTTTAAGATATTATTAGTGGAAATAAAGAATAAAAATCTTGAAAGAACAAATCCTATTTATATTTCATATGTTGTGAATTGTTCAATTGCTTGTTATAATTCTGAGGAAAAATATTTTAACACATACAAACATTGTTAATGATATATATTATTTTGTATTTATGAATAAAATTTAGGAAGTTATAGGATGAGGACAACAAGAATATTATATCACATCTAAAGAAAAGAGAAACAAAACATCTACCAGGTAATTTTTTGCCACTGCAAAATTTTGGAAAAAAAAGGCTGTGGTATTCTCACTTATCAACTGAATCACAAATATTACATTTATAACATAAATATGCGTGTCATCTTCTCTAGAATTGTTTCAGCTCCCACCGTTTGTAAGTATCTCTTGACCGTCAGTTTTGGCCCCTATAAATCTTCAGTGTTTCATGTGTTTACAACTTCTGCTGTAAAATATACTTTCTTAGATATTGTCAAAAATAACATGTAAAAGAACTCCATTCCCTTTGGAATTGGTTGATTCACTTTTACTTTATGAGTTTTTTCACTAATAAATATGATTATCAGTGTGCTCAGTATATTATCCTCCCAGAAAAGAGGAGCTTGGCTTTCTAGAGACTGTAGCTCTTGACAGTCTTCTCATAAGATAAGTAGTATTTTGCCAGGCAAACTTTATAAAAGGCACTATCCTAAGCAGAAGGTACAATTTGTACAAAGGCCTGTGATATGAAACATTATGGCAATTTCACAGGACAATAAATAGTTTCACATGACCAGAATATGATCCATTCACTAAGATTACACAGGCCTATATGGTTTTCCCTATTTTACACTGCTTGGGGAGTTTGATCATAGTTTCCATAATTTTATTTTCCTTTTATGCTGAGTAAGGGGAGTCAGGCTTTCCTGTCTATACCACTTCTAAAGCTTTCTGATCTTTTCTGTTGCCTTATCAGTATGAAAAGTTTCATCATAATTAAAATAATGAGCCCATCTTACAATGAGAATTCATTTACAAATCATCATCTACATTTTTTTTGTCATGTATTAGGTTTCTGTGTGGTTTTATTATTTTATTAGCCTGTTCTTGCCTGAGAGACCTCAGCTATGCTTCCTGTACAGCCTGTGGAACTGTCATGGTGGAAGGCGAAGGGAAGCAGGCATATCTGTGAGTAAGTCCACGTGACCACATGGAGCAGAAGCACAGCCACCGTTGACAGTCCCGGATCAACTCCCAGCTGGCAGCCGGCAGCCCCTTCCAGCCATGGATTCCGACAGCCATTTTGAAACCTCCCATCCTGACCAACCACCAGCTAAATGCAGCTAAGTAAACGATCCCCATGGACACCATCTGGAGAAACAGAATGGCGCCACTAAGCCTGAATTTCTAGTCTCAGAGTCATGAACAAATCAAATAGCTTGTATTTAAGCCAGTAAAATTTGGGGTACTTTGTTATGCAGCAACGGATAGTCAAAAACTATTTTCTATTTGGAAATGTTTCGTGCTTTGTGAAGATAAATTAAACAAAGAGGTCACATTTATCAGTGATCTGATAGTCAGCAATGATGAGTATTAATTTCAAACCTGGGGGCCGTGTGCTTAGCCATTCAGGAGGGTTGGCCCCATTGAGCTTCAATTGTTTCCATTTCAAAATAGATAAAATTCTTTCTTTATAGAGCTGTTAAGATCAAATCTCCTAATTTCTAAGCTTATTTCAAAAGGCATTCCCTTTGCAGATAGATCACAAAATAGATGTTCTTTCTTCCAGGCAGAGCCTGGCCCAGGTGACCATAAAGATGGATGGGCAGAACAAGGTTCCTCTGCCTGGCAAACTCTTCTGTGGCCAAAGTGCATGACTCATTTGGTGGCCTTGCACACCTTATACCCTGTTGTAAAACTCATCATCAGTTTCCAGTACCTTAGAAGCTAAATAAAGACCTTTCTTTTTTTTTTTTTAATGGCATAGAAACCTCTTCATGATGCAGCCCCTGCCTAGTTCCTTCCCATGCCAATTTCCTTTCATCAGTCTGTTTATTCTGGGTTACTTGTGATTTCTGAATTTGCCCTCCTCTATTTATGTGATCTTTGAGAAGGGCTGCTCTTCTGTCTAGGAAGAGATCGCCAACCAGATGCCTAAGTAACTCCTACTGGTTCATTGTATATCAGATCATCATCTCAGATGCCTTCTTTTATATC
The DNA here is from genome assembly GCF_030222135.1 of Aotus nancymaae. Taxonomy (NCBI): domain Eukaryota; kingdom Metazoa; phylum Chordata; class Mammalia; order Primates; family Aotidae; genus Aotus; species Aotus nancymaae. The sequence goes on along the minus strand of NW_026988576.1, from coordinate 4,106,085 downwards.
CTAAACCCACCAAGTCAGTCTTCTCTCATATTTTCCTAACACCTTATTGTTATCTTTATTCATCTTATCTTATGTTTTTTGTAATTATTTTTATATCTGTTTCTTCCTTTAATCTCTGAGGTTTTGGTGGCAGGACAATCTTTTCTTGTTTGTTCCCATATCCTCAGCAGGACTTGACACACTTAGTAGGTGCTTAGAAAATGATTGATTGACTGGTCAGGCCCAGTGGCTCACGCCTGTAATCCCAGCACTTTGGGAGGCCGAGGTGGGTGGATCACGAGGTCAAGAGATCGAGACCATCCTGACCAAGATGGCGAAACCCTGTCTCTACTAATATAAAAATTAGCTGGGCATGGTGGTGAGCACCAGTAGTCCCAGCTACTCCGGAGGCTGAGGAGGAGAATTGCTTGAACCTGGGAGGCAGAGGTTGCAGTGAACTGAGATCGCATCACTTCACTCCAGCCTGATGCCTGGCAACAGAGACTGACCTTGTCTCAAAAAAATAAAGAAAATAAAAAAAATATTGATTGACTTAATAAGAATTCTGCAAGTGATAATAGTATACTTCCTTCTCAAAAATAAAATAGAAATGGAAAAAATGAACTAATAAGTAAATGTAAAAGGGTAAAAACTATTAGTTTTTACTTACTCTAGTTTATTCAGTATGGTGACATATTTGGTTCTATAGTACTTTGATGGGAATATTTCAATTTGTACCAACCATCCTACTTCACTCTACTTATCTGTATAGAGTTATTTCCTCAGTAATTGGGACTTTCAGCTACTGCAATAATTTAAGTTTCTGTCATTTACAGGCTGCTCAGACTTTTGATTCACAATAGGAACAGCCCAACACAATGGAACGGGATGACAGAATTGAATTGCTGCTTTCAATTCTGATTTAATTTGATTGCCCAGGGTAGAGAAAGAAAAGTAATTGTAGGACCCAGAAAAGTATATCATGACAATGACACTTAATAACTCGCCCAAAGATTTAGTTTTCTTTGGATGATATCTACATTTTATTTCATGGAACAAGGTGGATAAAAATTCTTCAGAGTAAAATTATCTCAGGCAAGTGTAATATTTCCTCCCATTGTTCATTAAAGTACACTTGGCACTTATTATATGCTTCCTTGTAGTTACATCCCAGTTTTATATGTTTTTTTCTCTATTTCAATGTATGATTCTTATATAAAAAGGACTTGTGCACTGTTCACTATTCATTGTCATTTATCATTTGCACTTAACACGTCACTTGCTTCTAAAAGAAATTTGCTCAATATAATAATAAAAAACAGAATATATTGGTCAATTCATGTGTGTTTTACATTATCCATGGAAATGCAATAATCACTTGGCAAAGCTTTACAGGGACAATGTTCCTATGCCCTAAAAATGATTTAAACATTTTAAAGTAGTTTTCAAAATTATTAAATTCATTCTCAACCTTTAGTTCTGCAGATTGTGCTTGCTTCTAGTAGTTCACTCAAAGTCTTCAAAGATTGAAGTTTGGAAATTCTACCTCTCATTATGTTATTCTCATATTAACAGAATTTCTTTAGTCTGGAAGGTGTTTCCAAGCTGTTTGGTACTTTTGGCAAGGTGTCTGTTCAAGGTAAATATACAAATGATACCAAGAGATTTTTTAAAAAGGAGCAATCAATGTAAGAAATGTCTAACACATAATTCTCTTTCTAAAAACCGAATATAAAATTTTTAGAACAAAATTAATGTGCAGTAAGAGATTGTGCTTTAATTTGGCACTTACATGCTCTGTTTAATTATCCCACAGACTTGAATTTTAGCTTTTTAAAAAAATAGTTCTAGGCTCAACAGAACTATTTCATAATTTTAGCTGTAGTTTTAAATAAAACTTACCATTATCAATCATTCTACATAGTAGAGCAATTGCAATTATATTTATGCTCTTCCATGAATACAAGTAGTGACAAATAATATGATCAATCTGAAGATGGGACTGCATGGTTTTGAAATTTTTTTTGCATATAGTAGTAGTACCAAATCTGAAAATAATAGTAGTACCAAATCTGAAAACAATCAGTTAAAAAAAGAATCATAATTAAAATTTTTATCTCAGATAATTTTTGTATAGATTATCAATGACCAAAGGCACAATGTAATATGACCAAAGCTGTGTTTTAGAAATCCATTAATAAACAGCACTGTTTAAAATTTAAAATGTAGGAAAAAATTCAGAAATAATTATTTAACAGTGTCAATTGATTCCACTAAATGTGAATATTGTCAAAGTTGCTCAATTCATATTACATCTTACTCTAATTGTAAAATCTCTGTGCTTTAGCTGTTGTGGTTAGATCATTTATATTTAATGTATTGATGTTATTGGATTACATTTTGCCTCTACCTTCCTACTAGCTATTTTCTATTTGCTCCATTGTTCTTTTTTTTTCTTTCATTATTTGCAGTTTCTGGTCTTGAGTTTTTGTTGTTGTTGTTGTTGTTTGTATGTTTTTTTGTTTAAATGGTTCCAATATAATCTTCTTTTTTGGCTTATTTATTTATTTTTCTTCTTTTGAAATTTTGGGACAACATATTAGCTAATTTCTAATACTATGTTTATAAAATCAGTTGTTGGTTGTCGTATGATTTATAGTATACAGTGATAAATAATCTGTCTAAATTCAAGTAATGTTATACAGCTTCATATGTAGTATAAGAACCTGAACAGCATTATATTCTCAATTCTATTTTCCATTTCCTTATGCCATTTTTGTAATGTATTTTAGTTTTGAACATTCTATAAAAAACAAAATACTTTAATACAAATTTTATTTTAATGAGCAGTTACCTTTAGAGCAATGAAAAATAAGAAAAACGTACTTTGTTGATATTCTAATACTTTGAATGAATCAATTTTTCTGGTGATGCCAGCTGGTACAAAATTTTTATTCAACACTTCTTATGGATGAGATCTCCAGGCAATGAGTTTCTCATTTCCTGTTTGTCTGTGCAAGTCTTTATTTTTTCTTCATTTTTGAAATTTTGAGATTTTACTTGTTTATTTTCAATTTGTACATCAAATTCTAGGTTCAGGGTTTTGCTTTATTTTATATATTTAAAGAGTTTACAATTTTGACTTCTTGCTTCTGTGCCTGTTGACAAGAAATATGCTCTATTTCTTATTTTTAGTCCTGTGTAGATAATGTGGCTTTTTTATCCAGCTATGTTTAAGAATTTCTCTTGTCTTTGGTATTCAGCAGTTTGAATGCCTAGGTTTTGACATTTTTCTTTTGTTCTGTTTGAACATTTGTTAATTTTGGTTTCCTCTGTGACTCTTGGGCCTCTGGTATGTTGTCTGCCAATAATTTCTAAAATTCTTAGTTATTATTTTGCCCAATATTTATTCTGTGCTGTGCTCACTTTTATCCTGGAAGGATTCAATTACAAATACATTCAACGGTTTGATATTGTCTCACAGCTCTTGAATTCTCTGTTATTTTTATTTTATTGTTTTTTTCTTTAAATTTTCATTTAGGAAATTCCTGTTTTCCTATTTTCCAGCTCGCTGACTGTTTCATAGGCTGATTTAAGTGTAATCATGAACAAGTAAAATAAATTCTTCCTCTGTGAATGTGTTTCTTAAATACATATTTCCATTTAATTCTCTCTTATACTTTCCATTTTTGTATTGCAATCACCTCTGTGAACTTGTGAATTATCTGCCTTTTCCATGGGAACCTTTAATCTCTTATTGTGGTAATTTTAAGTTCTTTTTCTGATGGTTCTAATATTTGTCGTATCTCAGTCCGGTTTGGATAATTGCTTTGAACCTTCAGATTGTGTTTATTTTTACCTTTTTAGTTATATCTCGAATGGTTTTGTTGAAAGGGGGACAAGTGTGGAATTGAAGGTGATGAGGGCTTTGTTTTGGTCTGGTTTGGTTTTTAAACAAGAGGCATTGGATATGTGTAACATTTTCTTAGGTCTTTGGTGTCTGTTTTGTGTTCAGCCTCTCAGCAGCAAGATGGTTTAAGGTTCTCTCCACCGAGGTCCCCATGCCTGGCTGGGAGTCTTCCTTTGCTTCACTCCTCAGAGAGAATTTGTCTCCTGCAGCTCCCACGACTGCATTCTGAGGTCATTTTCACTCAGTGCTTGTTAGTGTGGAGATGGAGGGAGGAACAGAGTGTGCATTTTTTAAGATCCAGTTTTAGGCAAACCTCTTAAACCTGAGTCTGCAGATGTGGCCCTTATAAGGATTCCTGCCCCTTTTCCTTATGTGATGCTAAACCTTCCAGGGATGCCTCCTCCAGGGAAAGAGCATATCTTGCTGTTGTTGTTTCTTTTGTTCATTTCCCCAGGCTGCAATAATTTCTGCCTTCAGGATAATGGTTTTGATTTTTGTTTTTGTTTTTATTTCCCTCTGAAGATTAAGGCATTTATTCCACAGGGGTACTAGGGATGCAACCTATACTTCCCTACCCCTTCCATCTAAAGCAGATGCTTTCTCAGGATTCTTTCCAGCTACGAACACCTGTTAAGCTTCCTGTGAAAAAAAAAAAAAGCTTACAGAAAAGGTGAAACCCCGTGTTATGGCACCCGGGGACATTCTTACTGATACTTGCTTTTTTAGCTAATTTCTAATACTATGTTTATAAAATCAGATTTTTGTTGTCTTAGGATTTATAGTATACAGTGATAAATAATCTGCTTTTTTAAGTTTATCAAACATTTCTGGCTGAATTTGCATGTCTGCTTATATGACATGTAGGGATATCTGTCCCAAATAACCACATTCTCTGGTCGTTTTCCTTCCTACATTCACTGGTCTCTCGCCAGCTACTGAGTTTCTACTCTACAAGCTCAGTTACCTGATGGTTTCTAGGAAATTCTTAAATTTGTATCTTGTCCAGATTTTTTTCATGTTTTAAGGTTAGAAATTATGCTCATTTTTCTTCTCTATATCTCAGAATAAAAAACAGAAGTCTCTGAATAATTCAGTCATTTATTCATGTTTTGCTGTGAAATTAGGTGAAATTCATAATCAATATTTAATAAACAGGAGTTTGTATGCATCTTGTCACATATAGAGTTTAGTATGTAATATAATTACTGCATTAGAAAGAACTCCAAAAATATTATTAGAGCATTTATAATTTCCTAGAATAATCTAGATATATTGTTCATATATATGAAACTTATAAATGTGAGATTAATTGCCGTATCTTTCCTCTTTACATTATTTGATACAAAGATCAGATTCAAAATTGTGTTCCATCCCTTTCCCCGGGTAGGTCACTAGATTTGCATTTTTAGCATTAATCCTGGCTATTCTTTGTACCCATATATATTTTTACTTCTTTTGCTCCCTTATTTTTTTAAATCTCATTCTATCATTTTGCATGTTTTCTCATAAACTATCTGAAAATCCTTCTAGAATATCGTTGGACAGAAATATTTCTTTAAAAGCACATTTTTATGAGGAAATAGTAAAGAAATGAAAGAAGGAAGGAAAGAAGGGCAGGCATAAGATTGTATATTACATGCTATAGGAAATAAATATAATAAATAGAAGATATTTGGCTTCAGAAAAAAAGGTCAACATAAATTGTATTTTTAAGCCAAAACTTGAAAAATTCTAAAGCACCTAGAAGGAAAGAAAAAACAATAAAAATAACCTTTACTGGTGACAAATTTTAAAAGTCGGTATTATCTTCAATAATTTAGTTAAGCTAATGTTAGGTAAGTTTCTGTCTTCTGTCAATAATAGAAAAGTACAGCATGAGGATGCTAGACTGAGAAGACGTGAAGACCAGCACTAACACAATATTGGGGTGAACAGAAAATAGTGTTGGGAATTTGCAAGGGGGCAGACTGGTGGTCACGTAACCTTTGTTCCTCTTCTTTAACCTGTCACTCATGGTGTGATTAGGTCAAGTTACTTCCATCTTTCTGAGCTTTGTTTTCTTCTTTTATGAAATGATGGATTTAGATCTGAGTGTCATAAAGTTTTCAAAATCTATAGCTGTAACTAAAAATGAAGGTTAGGGCAGGGAGGGTCAGGCATTTAATGCTAAGCTGAGGATTTTGGTCTTGATCCTCTAGTAAGAGGAAAGTATTGATGGTGTCTGAGCAGGAGGTTATCTGAAGTATTGAAGTATAGTGTTAGTTTGGTAGGAGAATGACTAGCGTGTGAGTGAACTGCTGCAGGTGGAGCGAGAGCCTGGACTAGAAATGCAGTGATGGAAAGGGCAGATTAGGGAGCACCACTGAATAACACTAGTCTCTGCAATTATGCTCAAGTTCATACGAGAAGAGGGGTGAAGAGCCACGATTTGGGGGAAGGCTTAGGATAGCCAATACTTCAAATGTCCTAGGAATTTGTTTCAACACATCCTGGACACACCGTCCTTGTGTCCCTGCCTATATATGTGGCCCATATGTTTCTGTAAATACCAGAAGTGTCGCAACCGTATCATTGAATTACTATAAAAGAACATTTTAGGATGATCTGAGTTTTCATTGTCTTTCAGTGTTGCTGAGATGTCAGATGGAACAACTGGTATTTAGGAAGGAAATCAAGGCTGTTTTTGAAACTGCCCCTCCAAACTGCATTATGTCTCCCTATGATAACATTCACATATGCCAAATCCTACCATCCACACCCATTTCTTACCGATTGATGCAATAGCCTGACTTGTGAGTATAACCATAATCCCCAGCTCACTGGGGAAAAATGTGGTTTGTATCTACTGTTAATAACACCTACCATTCACTCTCAAACATTATATAGGCACCCTATTTTAAAACAGTTCAGTATGAGCTATCACTGTTCATTTTTCTCTTAACCAAATTTATGACATCCCATTACATGTACTCTATGATGAAGAACCACTAGTCTAAGGTGTGCACAAACTATTCTCAGGATATTCTAAACTCCATTTTTAAGGTATATTACAAATACCTTTGTCTCACTGCAAACCTGCATTTCACTCTTCCTTCCCCAACACAAAGACTCATACAACTGGAGTTTTCCCAGTTGACTGATATTAGACATGGGGTGTGGTTGGGTGTGATTGGCTTCCCAAAGCTGTCCATATTTGTTCCCAGAACCTGTAAATATGTATGCTGCATGGCAAGAGAAATTGAGGTTGCAGGTGGACTTAAGGTTGCTAGTAGACTAATCTGAAAAGGGGGAGATTAGCCTGGATTAACTGAGAGGGCCCACTGTAATCGAAGGGTCCTTATTTATGAAAGAGGTCGGAAAGACAGGTCAGCATGTTGCAGGATGATGATAATTCCACCTGATGTTGACAGCTTTGAAATGGAGGAAGAGAGCAATGGGTCAAGGCATATGGTGCCCTTGGAAAGGGCTCCAGGATTCCTCCCTAGAGCTTCCAGAAGGGAACATAGCCTTGAGGAAACCTTGATTGAAGCCCAGTGAAACCCATTTGGTCTTCTGACCTCCAGAACTATTAGACGTTAAATTTCTGTTGTTTTAGCCAATATATTTGTAGCAATTTGTTACAGTAGTGATAGGTAACTAATACATAGGGCTATGGAACATTCACCTGAATTTTTAAATAGTGCCAATGATAGTATCACTTATGTTCTTCAGTGTCTATCTGTGAAGAAAATTCAAAATAAGCTTTTCTTCGACCTTAGGGCCAGGAAAAGGATTGTTTCTTTTAATGAACTAATTTGCTCTCTATTGGTAGATAATAAGATCTACATCATTGCTTTTGCCTGTTTTCCCCAGAATCTAGAAAAGCAAAAATTAGATTTTATGGTTAAGTATTATGTCATTTATAATCTTTATTTGTAACTATCGATTTTCTCATTTTTTATTAAGGATTAATTTTTACTCAGGGTAATGAGTATTTATTTATATTATCACTATAAACATCTTTGAAACAATTTGTAAAGTGAAAGAATAGGAATAAATTAAAATATAATTTTATTCTAACTGATTAGGTATAGATAACCAATTTCTAAATGATAGAGAACCAGAAATATCAGTCTTGTCCAATACACAGATTAGAGCTGGCCGTATATTTACATTAAGATGATTTTAAAAATAAGAAAATAAAGAAAATATAAATGTGGTAATACATATTTTTGAATTATAATTTGTTTATTCTTACAGAAGGGGTCAATATGTTAAATTAGGGGTCAGATAACATGAGTGCAGCCGTAACTGTTGATTAAATGAATCAGTCACAGTTTATTATTTTACCTCTGGGGTTTAATTAAAGTTGTAGTCCAGGTAGAATGAAAATAAAAACATTTCTTGTTCAACAACTTCTCTGAATCTCTTATATCTATGAAACATCACATATAATATGTAGCTGGCTACTGAAGTTTATAAGTCTTTAGAATCTTTTTTGCTCAAATCTACATTAAATTACTTTCATATATTGAGTTCAGTTACAAATTTTTACACCAACTCTAATATAGAGTCAACAGAATTTTTTTTTCCTTGTATTCACATGAGAAGGTGGGTGGTCTAGAGCGTTGTATAGAACACTGTGGAATTGGGAGGCCCAGTGAGATCCAGACAGCAAGCACGGTGGAAGCCAGAGGGTGGGAGACCAAGCCTATCTGGAGTTTCAGGAAGTGGATCCTAACTGAGCTGTCATGAGAGTTAGGGTCTTTTTTGGGATACATGTAGTATTAAGAAATGTAGCTCCACTGCATAAACAAACATGTTGTAGGGGAGGCAATGTACATATCAGAACTTTGGTTTTGGAAATTTTACATTGGAGAATATTAACAAGATAAGAACAACTAGGCTAAGACCCAAAGTTCATAAAGAAATAATCCACAAAATGTTCTTGCTCATTGTGAATGAAATTTTTTATAATTGCCATTTTCTCAGTGCCCTGATCATATTCATTTATTCATGCATAAAAATAACAATACATAAATCTTGTTACTCCATTGAAACCATTGAACATTCAGGGCAATTAATGTAATTTTTTTTAACTTACAACTTCTGAAAAAAGAAATAGTGTAAGTATAGTAATAACCTACTACTGAATCAAGCTTCAGTTTGTTAGTTTAGTTGAAATAAATCTTGTTACTTACAGTTGATCTTAGAATGTATAAACTTATGTCAGCAGATTTTTAAAAAAAATCTCTGAGTAATTGATTTGTTAATATGTTAGATACTAGGAGACAAAGTATGGCAATTTTATCTACAAAGAAGCATTATTGGGCATTAAATATTTTTAAGTACTCTATGGGTCTTCACATGCATTAATTCTTCCATTTATATGTGTATTTATACATATGCCTACCTATATGTATAATTATATTTTTTAATTAAAAAAATCCAATGAAATTCATGTATACTTACTTGCCTTAATTGTGGATGTGTCAAATCAGAGTACTTTATTTATTACTTAACTCTAGAACATAACAAAATTCCTTGCATATTGTAGGTGCTTAATAAATATTTTGCAAACAGATCTGAATAATTGTATTCCAGCTTCTCCATAATGTTATTGCTTTAAGTATATACAGCTGCTAATAAGTCCAACTTCACTTGAATTCCTCCCCCTCCCCCAAGATAATCATCACAGTTTTGTCAACTATTTATTATATGACTAGGTGTTTGTCAATTTCCTACCTGCTTTATTCTTTTTTTTTTTTTTTTTTTTTTTTTTTTGAGACGGAGTTTCGCTCTTGTTACCCAGGCTGGAGTGCAATGGCACGATCTCGGCTCACCGCAACCTCCGCCTCCTGGGTTCAGGCAATTCTCCTGCCTCAGACTCCTGAGTAGCTGGGATTACCGGCACGCGCCACCATGCCCAGCTAATTTTTTGTATTAGTAGAGACGGGGTTTCACCATGTTGACCAGGATGGTCTCGATCTCTTGACCTCGTGATCCACCCGCCTCGGCCTCCCAAAGTGCTGGGATTACAGGCTTGAGCCACCGCGCCCGGCCTGCTTTATTCTATTTTCGAATGCTCATAGATCTTTAAGAAACTCCATAGCTAGCTTTCAGTCTCATAGTAGGCATAAAACTATGCATTCCATAAAACTGTGCATTGCTTTAAGAGAATATGGAAAAGAAATTGAAATCATACCCTATATTTCTAATAGTACACATACTAGCTAAAATAAAAAAGGGATTTTAGCAGGTCTGAAAATCATAAGGCCATATGAAGTAGCATGACAAATTATCAAAGTTTCAAATATGTTTTAGGTACTCATATGTAATATAACTTCAATTAAGTGATTATTCTATTTCATCCAGATTCATTATTTTACAAGTTTTCATCCAGCAACTACTTTGCATCCCTGGAGACATTTTTGAATGTCCCAACAAGTACTGGGGGATGCTACTGTGGGACATCCCACAGTGGGACAAAGCCAGATGCTGCTAAATCTCTCACGTGTGTCTAACAGCCCTCTACAACAAAGAATTATCCAGCTTGCAATGAAACAGTACCAAGCTGGACAAACTGATATATTTGAAAAATTTGAAAGGAAATTTTCATATAAATTTATTACATCACTTAATTTCTTAACACAAAACTAGGTGCTGGTATTTATCCAACACTGTAATCTTGTCCCCTTTGAAGTTTCATTAATTAGATTCAAACTTATAAATCAATGAGTCACTTGATATCAGAATGGCTACTTTTTGGTATTTTCTAAGCGACTTTTTGCATATAGACAAGTGTGGATATGTTCTCACCTTCATTTACATTTACGGGGGAGTCATTTATGATTCTATTACATTATATATTATACTCCTGGGCCAGAGAGAGCTCTTGTTAATCCCAAAGCATGAAAAACAGAGTTATTTAGACACTAGTAACATTGAATTCATTTCGTGTCTTCTCATTGTATGATATTTATTATGAATAAATGAAGTTCAGTTCTATAATCTCATAATTAAATTTATATTAGTCCTCTGTTATAATGTCTCTTGATTTCTAAAGGAATTATTAATCACAGTAAATCTATTAATGAAAAGAAAACCAGAAAATTATCCATTCATCTGTCTATCAGGCCATCTTTAGCTTGCTTTGGCTTGTCTTTGCAATGTGTTGTCATTTTTTTTCTGATCAGCTCTACCATCTGAAAGTATTTCATGGCATTTTTCATGTATGTAATATAATACACTTTGAAGGGGACTGAAATATTATATGCTTCTCCACTTAAGAAGATGAGAGGTAGAATGTAGAGTCCATGTCTTTGTCTAGATCATTTTGCTGTGGGTGTTAATTTGCCAAGGTATTTCTCAATTACTGCTCGACCCTAAGCATTGTATTCTCTTATTGGATAAGTATTTATGAAGAGGTTTAAAGAAAATATATGACTGGTAAATGTTTACTGAGTGTTTCATGTTTGATTTTTTTGGTACAATCTTTCTAGTGAAGCTGGAATCTATTTTCAATGACTGCATATGAATGCAGCACACGTTCTGCAGCCTAACAGATGCCATCTGTAAAAGCATTTACTTTAAATTAGTGGAATAAGTAATCAAAAGGGCTTTGTACTTAATGCAAAACTTTTGGTGACTATTAAATGCTCATTAGAGGGTGTTTTTGCTGTATGACTGTCAAAATCAGCAGGACGTTTATGTTAGATTTCCTGAGTGGGTCAAGATTGAATATGATTTTACAACCTAAATAACATAAATGAATGCAGGTTATTTCAGCATCTCCAGATGTTTTTTAAACTCTTTGCCCCTAAACCCAAAACTTAGTGCCATTTCAAATTCTGCAATGGTACTTTAGTGAAGATTAAAAAAATTAAATATTTGCCATCTTCAGATAAATAGGCTACTTTTTCATACTCCTGACATTTATAAATTAAAAAAAGAGACTATCGATATTACTAAATATACTCCAACCCATCTTTTATGGAACTATATCCCCCAGAGAATTAGATAATATTAAATCAACTTAACTATGCATTTATTACAATAGCTAATTATTTAAAAATTTTTAATTATCTTATGATGGCTTATTTGGTAGATTGTCTGTGTGTTGCCATTTGATTGAATCTCTGGAAATATGTTCTTATTATCACTTTGTTTTTAATTAAGCATTCAATAGCTGTCTTGTTTAATCTAGTAAGATGAATCTGTTATTCTCAATATTGTTATTTGTGTAGTTCCATGCCCATGAATTGTACTGTCTAATGAGAATAAATGTCTAACACAAATCAAGGTTTTTAAACTGAAAAAATTAAATCTTTGATCTATTAACTAAAATCTATATGTGATCTAATTATAAGTTTTAAGACCCCTCCTGCATTATAGAAGTGGAAAGAAGATATCCAAGAATCCATAAGGTCACACTGGCTTGCCGGCAGGGTTGCTCTTGAAGTATTTAGACTAGCACTGACGGGTAAGTACAGAAAAGCAAAGTTCAATTGGTTAATAAAACCTGGACAACATAGAAAAAATAATATCATGAGATCTCTATAATGTCACCTCCTTCCATTGTTTTTTAAATTGCAAAATCCTCTATTCTACTTTTGAAAGTCTTTCTCATGAGGCTTAGTTGTTTTACTTCCTATGATGTCCAAAATGAGAGCTATTTTTCTGATTTATAAAACTTTAATTAGTCATCATCTTCGTCTCTGGTGGCTCAAAAAGAAGAGGGGCCAATCATCTAATTATGTTCCTCTTGCAAAAGTCCGTTTTCTCTAGGTCAATATGAATAGCTTCTTGCTGCTGTATGCCATTGACTTTTCTAACATGGATTCATAACATAGAAATGTTTCAATCCTCATCTGAACTAGATTCATATGTAAGTAGCTTTTAGGAAAGCAAAACTTTTTTGGGGGGGTTATAAAAACTGCAATGAGTGCCTGTGTGAGCTAGAGGGGGTTGATTATACCCATATAAGACATGGAAAATGGAGATAAATCCTAAGGCTGAAATGTGTCCTATTCTATTAATGGCTGACATCTGCTAGAAATGGCATTAGGTGCATCATGATACAATTATTTCTTAATTATTAATTTATGTCAAATGTCCATTCAATAGCAGCTTCATTTTTTGGATACAACACTTCAAAAAATGTACTCTTCATCTTAAGCCCCTCATTGTATTGGGAAAGGTATTTGAGTAAGCACAGTTCCAGGGCAGTGATAGAATTAATTGAGTGCACTGATACATGTAAGAGTAGAATGCCACCACAAAAATTAGGTGCTTATAAAATAGAATCAGATAAGTAGCCTAAAAAGAGGCAGCGGAGGAGCTATTTCTCAAAGAACTATGAGTAATAAAGCAAATTGTGGGTCAAGAGGTAGAAGGTGAAATATGTTCTTTGTAGCAAAAGGAGAATTATACTTCAAGATATGGAGATGAGATTTTCTACTTATGACTCTAATACTCAAATGAAAAGATCACTTTATATAACTGCCTTTCTATATGGTAGACAAATTAAACAATCTGATAAATATCAGCCATCTTAATCCCTGGGGTAATTAGTACAGCAGAAACTCAATCACATTATCTCAAACTCACATGATGTAACCTGTTGTAGAGTATCTCCACGAAACATTCTCAATCAGTTCACATTTAAGTGAAGAAAACAATCATATTAAAAAGAAAGAGAAAGAGGAGGGTGTGGAGAGGAAAAAAAAAAAAAAACAGTCCACAAAGTAGCACCAGCTTTGGTGCTTGATGCTCTGAAAAATAGCCAACACCTTGGGAAATGAGCACATCAGAAAAAAATTAGATTAGGATACTATTTCACATATTTCAGTCATGATGGAATTGTGTTTTAGGGACTCTTTATCTAAGAAGATTAGCATTATCAAAAGGTAGTTAAAAATTAGTTCCTTGAAACATTTATCAAACTAAATAGTGAAAAAATATATGAAATACGGTAAATTCTTTCAGTGGACAAAGAACAAAACAGAGGAACTCCCATATCTGTATTTTTGACAATTTAGAAATAAGTTAGCACTTTAATATTAACACTTTCTTTATCCTTCCTCCACATAGAGAAAGAAGTATTTTAAAAACTTTAGTCACTGTATACCACCGAATCCTAGTAGAAAGGTAAGTTCTGATTGCTTTGTCTTCACAAGTAATTCTACACTTTGATAAAGCTTGGAATACCTGACTCTATGAATATGACATCAGGGACATCTCATTTTGAGTTAGAGCTTAGTAAACAATCCCATTTCCTTTATTGAATAATTTAAAACAAATGTAAATGTTTTAACATAATAAGAGCTGTGTTAGCAAATATTTCCCAGATTTTTCTCATTGGAAGGAAATAAGCTGAATCGTATATTTCAAGTGTATAGCAAAGAAATTTAGCTGTAGAATTTCTTACATAATGGCACAGTCCTGATTGTCAGGTGATAGGGCAGTGTGCTATAAAGTGTGAGATGACTCCTTTGACTGTCAATTCCTCTTTCCAACAAACACTGGGACAAGCACTGTGACCCTCAGCCTCTTGTCCTAAACTGGCAGACAGCTTTCTTGAGCAGTACTGGGTCTTATGACCCTAAAGTCAGCCCCAGGTCCTCCTGCTCTGCCACATCCACGTGGGTACTGCTCACCCAGTACCATCAGGTACTGGATCTCGGGCGTGAGCATGTGCCGCAGAGCTGCGCGTGGCGCTGCCCGATGCGCTTCTTGAGGTTGTAGCCCAGGATGGACTTGGTGCCCAGCGGCTGCCAGGGCTGCATGGCGTCGTCCTGGATGGCGGCGGCATCCACGGCGTGGTCCGCATAAGCTCGTTGGCACGGCGCAGGGCGGCCACCTCGCGGACCATGCGTTCCCGCCCGAAGGCCTCCACCTTGCGCCAGAAACTGGCGTTGAAGCGGCGGTAGAGGTGGGCGTCCAGCATGTTCCAGGCGGTGGCGCGCCCATACGGCTCCCGGGAGAGCTGTGGCACTGGCGAGTCGCGGCGCGCGTTGAGCTTGAAGTAGAGCGCGTCTTCCAGCTCCCAGCACAGCAGGTCCTTCAGCAGCACCAGTGACTCGTCGAAATACTCCTGCAGCAGCACCGGGTGGAAGCGCGCTCCACCTCCAGGATGTGCTCCTGCACCTGCGCGCTGCCGGGGTCCAGGCCGCTGTCGTAGCCCAGGTCGAAGAAGAGTAGGTTTCGGAGGTAGTGGACATTGAAGCCGTTGGGGTCATAGTAGCGATCGGGGTCTTGCAGGAACTCGGCCAGCTTGTCAGCGCCCGAGAGCTTCCACGTGAGGGGCACCACGGCCCGAAGTACTGGAAGGAGGACTCGAACAAAGAGACCTCAGTCCCTTCCCGGTAACAAAAAGACATCAATTGTATTTCTCTACAACTTCAATCCCATGAAAACTTATCTGCATAAGTCTCAGTGTTAATTTCTTTATTTCTTCTTGTTCTTGAAGAGGTATCCTTCCTATTCAGGACTTCTATTTTTCCCCTGTGATCTACATCCTATATTCTGAGAACTTTGACATTTTGCTCCCACATCCTGTCACATCTGAATATTAAATCTCTCTTTGTCTATGTCATTGGTTTCTCACCCTCAGTAAGTAAAGGTACTCACGTCTCTACCATTTCGGCACCTGCAATGCTCTATGGAGGAAAAATAAATGTACCTGCCTGTCAGGTGAAAATAAATGTCAATGTTCCCACGCCTTGGACAAGAGCCCTTGTCAGGAGACTAGTGTTGTGTAGGACTAAATTTTTATTATCACCAAGAAGTACCAGGCACCTTGCCGGATACCTCATAAATAATCTAATCTGAGACTTATAATAATGTTGTGGAAGCTTTCTTTCTGCCATTAAGGAAACTGAGGCCTAAAGAGATTTTTGTAAAGTATTTAAGGTCACACAACTATCAAATGAATTGAAAAGATTTTTGTCCGGGTGTTGGACATGTCCCAAAGTAGGAAACAGTCCCAATATTATTTATATGTCTCCACGCACTATTTTATTCTCTTTCTTCTCTTGTTAAATCAGAAGCAGTAAAATATTATTAAATTTTTACACTTGAATAGACTAAAAATATTCCCTGAAATAAATGGAAAATACACAAAAAGCACTTATGCTTCATCCCAAAATCTGATGGTTGTCTTGGGATAATAGCAACTTCTCTAGTTACAAGCTGAACCTGCAGTTTTAATCACAGAGCACCATGTTTACTCGAAAGAGTGCTTAACAGATAAATGATCTCTATCAGGAATCACGTATATGTCAGACATATTTTCAAATTGAATGAAATGAGCATGTCACTTCAAGGATAACTATGGAGAGGTCAACTACCAATTATAAAATTTTTGTTACCAATCAAAATTAGAATTAAAAAATTATATTGGCCACCATGAGCTTGCCAGTTATGCAAAACTTAAAGAATGTTTAGTTAAGATTGTTGACAGTAACGTGATCTTTTTTTTCTATTGTATAAGGACATGTGTCAATGTTTGGAAGATTAGTCCTAAGTGAGTAAACCAATATTTTCAAAAGAATTAGTGCACGATGCTACAAAATTGTGCATGTGTAAAGGATCCATTCAAAGTGAAAGCTGGATATTAATGGACCAGTGGATTTAATAGAAGGGAGTATAAAAAATGTGTAAAGTTTCGGATTCTACATAGCAACAAGCTTAAGATACTACCACTTAATGAGTTTGGGTGTAGCATCCAAGAAGAATATCTTTAATTACCTGAAAAGACAAGTAAATATTCCTCTCTTCCAACTATGTATCTGTGTGAGGCCATATTTCCTTAATATACTCTAGTCAGAACAACATATTGAAGCAGATTGAAAGCAGAAGTCGATATGAGAACCCAGCTGCCTTTTATTAAGCAAGACATTAAAGAGATTTGCAAAAATGTAAAACAATGTCACTCTTCTAAGTGAATTCTTTTTGAAAAAATAGTTACTTTAAAATATATTATTATGTTAATGTATAATGAGGATGCTACTCTTTTAAGTAAATTACTATTTAAAAACTTTATCATTTTTAATTATTAAACATAAATATTGATTATATAACCCATAAAAACAAAAGCTCTTTGGAGTCTTCCATAATTTTTAAGAATGTAAAGAGGTTCTGGCTTCAAAATTTTGAGAATCTCTGTGTCTTACTTTTCGAGGATGACCATGAAAAATCACAACGAACTAGATGGCTTACAACCAAAATTTATTCTCTCATAATTCTGGAAGCGAGAAGTCTGAATTTCAGAGGCACTCTTTGAAGTCTTCAGGGGAGAATTTGCCTCATCTCTTTGTCTTAGCTTCTGCTGTTGCCAGCAATCCTTACCATTCTTTGGCTGCAGTTTCTTGCTTCTTTTTTTTGAGATGGAGTCTCGCTGTGTTGTCAGGCTGAAGTCACTACAAACTCTGCCTCCCGAGTTCAAGTGATTCTCCTGCCTCAGCCTCCTGAGTAGCTGAGACTACATGGGTGCACCACCATGCCCAGCTAATTTTTGTATTTTTTGTAGAGACGGGGTTTCATCATGTTGGCCTGGATGGTCTTGAACTCTTGACCTCATGATCCACCTGCTTCGGTCTCCCAAAGTGCTCGGATTACAGGCATTCTTTCTCTATCTCTGTGTGTGTGTGTGTGTGTGTGTGTCTGTGTGTGTGTGTCACCATCTCTTCTCTCAGAGACACCAGTCATATTGAGTTAATGGCCCAGCCTACTCCAGTATGACTTCATCTTAATTACATCTGCAAAGACTCTATTATCAGAAAAGGTCACATTCATAGATACTAGGAATTAGGACTTCAACACATCTTTTGCAGAGAAAATACTCAACCCATAAATGTTATGTTTTATAGAAAGCCTACTTAAATTGGGACAGATTGACTTCAACTCCTTTTTAACTTTACTTTTGCCTACATTTGCTTGTAAACAAATACTTTCGGGATTATTTTGACTTTTTATTTTCTACATATTTTCAGTGCTTGGCACATAGGTGGCACATAATAGATAATTGCTCACTGAATGGACTAATGAATCAATTGATGAATTGTAAGAGATCCTAGAGGTGCCTTGGTTATTGCATTTTTCAGGATCACCTGAGACCTCATTTAAGATTTTTTTTTCATTCATTTTCTGAAATAGTTCCCTATTTGATTTCCTTTTGGTGAGGCAGTTTGAGAAATAGGATGAGCATAGAATTTTGAGATAGCTTTACTTGGCTTATAATATGAAGCCTACCATTCACTTAGATATACAATTTTGAGCCTATTATTCATTCCTTAGCCTGATTCCTACTTTGTAAAAAATACAGGTAAAATGCCTGCCTAGAGAAGTTTTGTAAGTATAAAATTAAATTTTATACATAAATGTGTGTATTTGTGTATATACACTGTATATACATACATAGTCTAATGCAGAGTTTCGAATTTGGTTGCTTTTAAGAATCTACTATGAACTCTAAGTCTGGGCAGGAGCCCAGGCATCCATATTTTTAAAAGGTTCTCTTACGATGATGGTGTGTAGACAGTTTTGAGAACCACTGGTGCCATGCATCAGCAACACAAAGAATATGTCTGGTTACAAACACTTGTGGAATAGATGCCACTTCATTAACCTTTTTTGGATATCAGAAACTTTAGGGTAAATCTTATATAGGGTGAACCCAATTCAGGGTCAAATTATAAACAGCAATATGTGAAAGATTTCTTGATAAGAGACAATTGTTTGTTGTTGTTGATGATGGTGGTTTTCTTTCTGAAAAAGAAATTTGCTAAGAGTGATCAGACCTATGCCCTGTTCTTCCCAGTGTAGGGTTGTTTGTTGACCAGAACATGGACTGAAAGTGCATCTCATGTTGCAGAGGCCACGGCCACTTGCTGGCTATAAGATCACCAGACACCTTCTTGGTAGGGATAGCACTCTTCCCATCATCAGAACTTGGGAAAATTGTGTGGGCTGTAAAACTACCTTGCTCAGTGCTTGGCATACATTAGGTGCTTAACAATGATCAAAATCTCTTCACCATAATTGTCTTGTTGGTAGGAAAATACAATTTTAAAAATGAAAAAGTAAAACAAACCTCTGCTTTAGATCATGGCATGCTAAAACATCCAGTAAGGAGTTTTCTTTCTCTCTCTTTTTTTTTCCTGAAGCTCCTGGGCCTTCAGTAGAGAACAATGTGTCAGCAGTATTTCCTACTTTTCTAAGGTATTGAGAAGAATGCTGAAGCTATGCACTTAAAGCCAATTATTAGTCACTTAAATGGCATTCCAAGAGAACAGAGGATCTAAACCCAGTGCTTATGTTTTAAAAACAATGAAGCAAAGCTATCATGTTGGCACACTTTGCAGCACTTTGTTATCTATTTGTCTACACATTTCAGGAAAATGTTTCGGTTTGAAAGTTCAAAACAAGCTAAAACTTCAAACGGCGGCTGCAAGATTCTTTATTCTTTTGTTTTAATGGTAGCATAACGACATAGAACATCTGAGCTCATGCGGTACAGTGACATCCTTTGGCCCTCTCACATACACTTATGCCTGGTATTCTTAAATAAAACATAAAATATTGGTATGTTTTTCTCTCTGACGGGATATGTTTGAGATATTTCTGTAAGATGAATCAAATTTTAAAGGCAGTAGGAGCCCTAAAGAAGAAAGACCCATTCACGTTTTCTAATCACAGCCGAGCGAGTAATGGCGTTTGACGACTTGGGAAGGCCTGCTTAGTTTTAGTACTTGTCTGAAACTCACTGTCATGTGACTGCTTAGCTGCCTGGTCTTTTTAAGGTTGCCTGAAAGGGTTCTCCCATAAACTTATTTATCCTATTTATTGGATGCACCCACATCACATAATAGTCTCTGGGTACATTTACGAGGGTAATAAAAGAGGCTATACAATTCTCTCTTGGCAATTGGATAGAGTACCTAGAGTTCAAAGGAGACACAAGTGTATGCAATTCAGCTGTTGCACTTTTCTTTAAATTTTTTAACATCTTCTACTTAGGTTTTTTTAGGGCTATCATTCAATAAAATTACAAAGGAGGAGTATATACTTTCAACTGAGACGTTAAAGAAAATAAAATTACAGAAAGCCTTTTGCAGTTTTCTTCCAGTCAGTCCATACTAAGGGGCAATTCCTTTATGACGAGCACTGTGTTGGAGGCTCTGTTTTCACAGTCAGAATAGCGCATCCCATGTGAAGGAGAGGCTTTCATTCCACATTCTTCCTGGATTTCACATCCGATTAATGAGGATGCCAGGCATTGTGCAAATTTGCAGTTGCTGCATCGTGCTGTGTCTGAGACTTTTCCACAGAATTTTAAGTGGGAAGTAGGTTAGGTGGTGACTTCGAATAAGAAAAATATGAAGTGATAAATGTGCATGTGTGTGTTTGGTGGGGGTGGATATGCTCACATGCACACATGTATTTAAATGTATTTAACGTGCATATCAGGAGCTAAACAACTGAAGGACACATGTCCAAGTGAAAAAAATCTTAGGTTTCACCCAAAAAATAGTTATTATTTCTTGCAATGTCTCACATATATATCTGATGTTATCAAATGTAACCAAGCTAAAAACATGGTAATTGTGTCACTAGAGCTCAGAATTTCCAATTCTTCATGGTTTTACTTTCACTGAAGTGGTCAGCCATAGCATGTACACACATATACCGATACATCTACAGACATATATACAATCATTTTAATATAGCACCTCATAAAAGGGCACAGAATTTCATATCAGAATCTATGCAGCATTCTCGTTTATCTGCTTCTGACTCCACTGCTCCTATTGCAAACCAATAGTAAATTTTTTTTTTCTATTTTATGTTCTACTTAATTATTCATATTGCTCAATAAATATTTACCTCGTTAAAAAAATTGCATGCCTAAACATGCCAGCAACTGTGATGGGTTAAATAGATTTTGTGCCTAACTTCATAAACCAATAACTACTCAATAGAATTCTATCGGAAAAATCCCAAAGACATTTTCCTTAAAATTTTACTTGAGTTTATTGCTATATGAGAGAATCTATTGTAGGTTTTTTGAGGATAAAAAGGTTAATCTTACCAAGTAAGACTTTATATTCTAGTTGCAGAGGTAAGACCAGTATAAAAGAAAATACAACATAACGAAAACTAAGGAAAAAATATTAAAATGACAATAAAAGTATACTTATATTTTAAAGTAATTTCAAACGAAGAAATTATTTCAAATGATTCAATTACTGTCAATAAATCTTTCTTGAATGTTAGGATAGATGATAAATTTTGCTAGGTATGAGGACTAAAAAGATGAATATGGAAAGTGAATTTGCCTTCCAGGTGAATATTGCATTATGGCGAAGGTAGTTGTTAATCAGAGTATTGGAGAAAGAGGGAAATGCAGAAAAGTAAAGATTGAGAAAGTTATTTTTTCTGTTTCTACCTGAGAATATTCTGGAATTGAGAACTCCGTGCAGTGTTGAGTGCATCAACTAGGGCTGACTGAATATTCGAAGTGTGTTTGAAAGAGCGGGGTAGGATATGAGAGTGAAAAGATGAAGCAGCTCCTAGGGGCCTTCAATAGCTTCTCACTGTCTATCTGTATTATGGTGGATAATTTGAACTTGAGTGTGATTAAGGGAGCAACATGATAAGAAACCATGACCTAGGATCAATAAGCTAGGTTTAGAGCAAACGTGGTTTGGGCTAAAAAGAATCTAGAGGTAGGAGCATGTTGGTAAGTTTTAAAACTGGACTAATGGGAGGGAAATGAGGGAAAGTTATGAAGGGCTGGTGTTGTAGTAGGATTTTAAAAAACGGACACAAAAGACACTGCAGGAACAGGCTTAACATTAGCTAATACATGGATACGGGAACAAGAACGGTGGTAGAATAAAAACTAATGCTGAACGCTGAAACTTGGTTGGCATTGAAGTTGGTGCGATTAATGCAGAAACAAAAGAATTAGAGGAAAGAAATTCGAAGAGCAGATAATGAGTTTTGTGTTGAACATGTTGGGTTTGAAGACCAAGTGTGGGAGGGTTTATTCATTGGGCAATTAGAAATCTGGAACTAAAACTCAGGAAATGGCTGAAGTGGAGAAGAAGGTTTGTTAATTTTCTGAAGAGACCTGCGATCTGAAGTCATGAGATTTAACAAGATTATCACAAGAGAAATAAGGAAGAATGGGATAGTCCAGGAAAGGTCTTGGAACACCCATCTTCAGAGAAGGGAGGTGGTAATCAAAAAAGAAAAAAAAAAAAAGAGGAGCAGGCAGAGGAAACAAGAAAAGTCAAGGTTTTCTTTAAGAAAGTCAAAAGGAACCTATATAAGGACGCCATGAGATCAGATTACAGTGCATGAAACAATGTCTCCTTTGTAATGCAACTCATTATTTATTAGGGAATAGCCAATATTTATGTTTTGCTTTCATCTTTAATAGGCATACAAGGAATGTTCACTTACTTTCAGACCTTCCTATTTTTAAAATATGTTTTGTTTTAAGCTAAACCACTGATATGTTGAACAATTTTTGCAAATATTATTCACTGAAGAGTTTCATGTTACTATAGGTATAGTGATATAATTCTAGCAAATTGCTGTCATAAGAATGCATTTTATGAAATTGATCTTAGACAGAGGTAATTAAGTTTGACATCAGTCTTGCACTTAAGGAGTTTCAACAACTATACTGCAATATCTTCAGCAGCACAAGGCATCTGGACATAAAAAAACTACAGAAATTTGGAGGATGAGAATTTGCTTTCTGTTCGGGGAACTACTGAAGATCCATTGAAAGAAGAAGCATCTGAGATATTAACTAAATTGTGTGGACCAATCCCCCTTGCTCTATTTGTCTTTCATGTTGCTTTAAGTTTTAAGTTAGCCTAAGTTAAAGAATGTCACATTTATGTAATTAAAATGACAATTCAAATAAGTATTGTTTTATTCTCAACACATTATATTTCTCCCCATAGTACCCACATACACACAAATGGAGAAACATATTTAGGAAATGGATTTTGTTGATGGTAGTTTCTATTTTCATTTAACTTTCATTCTTCTATTCATACCCCTTTTTCAGATTTAGGTTGAAGACAATGATAGTATTTAAGTATTAGGACTAAAAGTTCTAAATACTTTTGTAGACTACATACATAATTATGTAAATTCCATTTTATTTATTTGTCTAAATAATTATTTATTTGTTTTATATAACATATATTCATTTATTTTGTGTGACACCAAATTATTTGTTTTCTGGATTATTGTAAAGTACTCTATTCATTTCCCTTTCACAAAAAAATGTGAAGACATATTTCTTAATCTTTTCTAAAATACAACATTTATTTCTTTTTCTTGGAATTTAAATTGCAACAAACCCCTTCCTTCTTAGAAGTAAGTATTATTTTTCCTGAAAAAAAAATGACGCGCAATACTTAATACCACCCAATTCTGTGGCCACTATTTTCAGAATCTGAGGGTAATTTCTAAGTATTTTTTGTTACTTTTCAAGACCTTTCTGTGAAAATAGGTTACCTTGTTATTCTGGGTATCAATTACCCTGTCCTTGGCTCCTTCTTGATACTATGGAATTGAATTCCTCTTCCTTTCAATGTCAACAATAGAGGATTTATTCAGCAACCTGAAGATGGTGTCATTTGAAATGGAGAAAGGAAGGCAGCTCTTTTATTGTATTTAGCAATGAGGGGAGAGATCTTCTCTTGTTCCATTACTTCTCATTGCCTGAAAAGGAACAACACTGAAATTGAACCCCATCACCTGCCTAGATTGCTCTAACTCAAATGCACCTAGCAGGTAATATGAAGTTTCTGAATATGGAAATCCAAATTTCAAGATGTCCTAGGTCTATTGCTAACCTGTTTCCCAGAGGGAGATGCAGAGCAATTGTCTTTCACAGGGTAATGAAATGTTTCCATTAGGGCAAGTTAATATCGAAAAACAAGGAGAGTAAGTATATATTCTTTGTCCTGAATAAACAAAGGACTCATGTTGCATGCTAGCTGTTGTTCATCTTTTAGGACAAGCAGACACCAAGAAGGTACTAATATTAGAAAATAAAGTCATTGCTTAGTTTTCCCATTAGGTAAATGTGATTTTCCAGTAATCACATGATCTTACATCATCTACTCTATTCCCTGCCAACGGTATATGCTGTTAAATTTCATATTTGTTCAGTAGCAAATGGATTAAAAATAAAGTTTTATATTTTAAGCAGCTTCAATACTACTTATTTTTACCTGTATGGAAGCTATGCTCCAAAAATTAGTTTTAGTGTCATTACAAATACATTCAAATGGGAAAAAAAAAATCTATAAAATATTTGACATGCCAATAAGTCTAATGTATATACTCTAAATTTTGCCTATTATTTTTATTGTATTTTTAATTTTTGTATTTTCTATTTTTTAACTTTGTATTTCTATTTTTTGTGTTATATCCAAGAAAGTCATGAGAAAGATGTAATGTTAATGTTCATAATGTTATTTTGTCACAAGTGTCTCACTTTGGATAATTAAACATATTTTTAGTGCCTACCATGAGCAAATCATACCTACAGTAGGGGCATAAAGAGTAAATAGATACCAATTCTCTTTTACACCCTGTCTTCTCTTGTTAATGTACTAAAGACCAATGGAACCAATGAATGCATACTACCTATGGGTTATGCCAGCAGGAAATATTGGTGAAGTCCTGAAAATCAGGATGTAACTTGAGTTGAATCAAGTCAAAATCTGGTTAAGGGACTTGCACCAACTTCCTTCCTCTCCTTCTACTGATTGGGTAGACTGATGTGATCTAAATGATGTGGTATGCAGGCGTTACAGCACTTAGTCTTCCATAGCTCCACTGTGGATGAGGCCAGTAGCGCTACCCGTAGAGGGTGAAGGGGTTTTCCATTAAGCAATTGCAGTGCTTATGGTAGTGTTCTCCTCATTGCTGCATAGACAGTGTTGTTTCATTTTCTCTCTATGCTTTAAATTATAACTGAGAGGTTAACATTGTTACATAAAGATCAATTAGTTGGTTTAGATTTTCATTTATTCATTTACTCAACCAGAATTTATCGGCGTCTGCTGCATCAGGCACTGTGCTAGATGTTGAGCTGACACAGGAAATAAGGCATGCACGTCATGGTCGTGATGCTTGCAGTTTTCTAGAAAACAAACAAGTGCAACAGAAAAATTACAGTACTTATTTTATAAAAAATATAACTACAAGTTCTGATAAATACTGTGGAAGGAAGCAGGGCCAGCTTTATTATTTCAAAGGCTGTGCTGTCATTTAGATCCCATAGAAGGAACTGCATTTGTGCTAATGTTCTGCTGGCACCTCCTGAAAATTCTGGATTATTTTCTAGTGAAGGACATCATATTTCCAGTTTTCACTGGGCTCTAAAAATTATATAGTTGGTCTGAGAAGATGCTATAACAGTTATAAAGAAGGAAACACCTAATTTAGGTATGGTAATAAGGGAACACTGACTCAAAAGGTAATTCCAATCAGGTTTTAAGTCATAATATAGGGTAAAATTAACTCCAGACCCAGCTCTTTCTCTACTCATGAGCTAACTAGAGCTGTAGTTAAATCACTGTGGATTACAACAATTAACAAATTAACTGGTGGAAGAAGGCATATAGGTATACAATATATTTACAAATTCTTTCAAAAATTTTGTGAAGAAATCTCTTCATAAAAGCAGGCAAAACTATATAATTTACAGGATAATAAAATAGGCCAATAAAATATTTTTAAATGGTCTGTCTCAATAATCAGTGATATTAAAAAATAATCAAATATTAGATAATCAACTTCACCATAAAATTGGCAATAAAAATTATAATATCCATAGTTGGTATATTGGTCAGTGTTCTTGTTGCAGGTAGCATTTGGTTAGTCAGGATTATATAGGTATGCAGTTTATTATAAAGAAATTTGATAATTCACAGAGTTGGAAAGGGTGTATTAGAGAACAGAGCTTTGCTAGGCTCATAGGAATAGTGTCTAAAACTGTGCTCAGTAATTGCTCTGGAAATAAAGTCACCACAAATGTTACTGGCCTACATAGCAAAAGGCAAAGCCATTGTTCCTTCCTCTGTACTGATGCCACTTCTGACTTGGGAAATGTATAACCACTGCACCCAATTGGCTGACCCTCATTCCATTATGCCTATCAGCAAAATGAATTTTGTAAAAGGCTTTCCTTGTCAACTCTCCTGTCATACAATAAGCATCATCTATTTTTATAAAGAAAGACAAATGTTTTCCAAGTTCAAAGTGTGTACTTTCAAAAAAAAAAAAGGACTAATTAAACCACAGAATGGAAAATATATTTACATCTTACTTGACAAAAGACTTATACACATATATAAGGGACTCCTATAAGTCAACACTTAAAAGGAAAATACTACAATTAAACATAGAATTATGATATAACCCCAATATTCCACTGCTCAGTATATATCCAAAAATATCCTGAAAAGAGTACATTTGAACAAATGTTTATTGCAGGTCTATTGACAATAGCCAAAAGCTGGAAACAACCCAAAAGTTTATCAACAGATGAATGGACAAACTGTGATATCTGGCATACAGTGGAATATGATTTAACCACAGAAAGGAAAAGAATGAGGTACCACTACGTGCTACAATGTGAAGAAGCTTTCAAAACGTTATCAAGTAAAAGAAGTTAGGCACAATAGGTCACATTCTAACCAGTTATACGAATTACTCAGAACAGGTTAATGCATAGAGACAGAAGGCAGATTGGTGGTCACCAGACACTGGGGGAGTCAGGAATGAGGAGCAACTGCTTAAGGGTAAGTGACTTTCATGTCTGAAACAAATGAAAATGTTTTAGAACTAGAGACAGGAAGCAGTTACAAATGTTGTGAATGTACTGAATATTACGAAATTGTTCACTTTAAAGTGGTCGCTATGGTTCGCCTGTGTCCCCATTCATATCTCTAATTGTATCTCCCAGAATTCCCGTGTGTTGTGGGAGGGACCCAGGGGAAGGTAATGGAATCATGGAGGCTGGTCTTTCCCGTGCTAGTCTCGTGATAGTGAGTAAGTCTCACGAGATCTGATGGGTTCATAGGGGTTTCCGCTTTTTCCTCCTCATTTTCTCTTGCTGCCACGGTGTGAGAAGTGTCTTTCGCCTCCTGCCATGATTCGGAGGTCTCCCCAGCCACGTCACACTGTAAGTGCAATTAAACCCCGTTTTTTTCCCGGTCTCAGGGATGTCTTTATTAGCAGCGTGAAAACGGACTAATACAATGGTTCATCTTAGGTATGTGAACTTCACCTCAAAATTATTTTTTTTAAATGAATAGCCAAAAGTTTGGACACTTCAACATAAAAAAACACATTATTATACATAAATAGACAATATTCACATGAAAAGATAATCATCATTTTTAGTTATCAGGAAAATAGAAATTAAATCTCAGTAATATTATTTTACACTTGCTAGAATGTCTAAAATTTTAAAAATATATACTGAAAGCCATGTGTTAGGATATAGAGGAACTGACACTTTCATATTTCGCTGGTGGAAGTGTCAAATGGCCCAACTGCCTTGAAAAAGTAGTTGGCACTTACAGAGTTAAGCACACAGCCAATGTACCATCCATCAATTCCACTCCTAATCATACCCGATAAATGAAAAACATATGTTCATAAAAACGATTTTTTTCAAGAACCTTCCTAGCAGCCAAATTCATAAGAGCCCCAAACCAGAAATAATCCAACTGTCCATCAGTAGAAGAATGGATGAAACTACAAAAGAACACTGTAGTTCACCCAAATAATTATTTACTAGTCAGCGATAAGAATGCAGACTGCTGAGCCATGAAGCAGCATGTATGTACCTAACAAGAGAATTTTAAATGAGAGAAAATGGACACAAATAATAACATGCTAATGGATTTGATTTATATTATCCCATCAACTGGGACAACTATAGTTGCATAAATGAAAAAGAGTTTCCTTGGAGTGAATTGGAAAGGTCATGAGAGACCTCTCTGAGATGATGAGATGTTCAGTATCTTTAAGTCTTAGATGCACAGGTATAAATAATTTCCAAAAGTAATAAGACGTAGCACTTAAGATGTGTATGTTTCACATTATGTTAATGGATGATGATTTTTTTTGTTAGTGTGATTTTTCACATCTTTTGCAAGATAACTTAATTTCTGACATGTAATTTTTGTAGACAATAGTGTCCTAGCTATTTCTCACTTCATAACAGATTTTTACATATTCAGATTGGATATGTATTTTGCTGTTTTTTTCCTTTCAGTGATCAGTATCCTACCTGTGTCCAACCTCATTTGGTACGCTAATAGTCATACACCTGCCGATTTCCCATCAAATGACATAATTTTTTAAAGTGCCACCTGTGATACAACATATTGTACAGCTTCAATTTTAAAACTTTATGAATATTAAAAGCAAATGCTAGTGCTTCCTTGAATGTATTTGGCTTCCTTTTCTACTCACCATGCCTCACCCAGGTGTTGATTTAAAATTCAGTGGCACAAAATGATTATCTATCATTCTAAATTATCTCATATTCTTTTAATCTTGATGTATCTAAGACAGAAGCCTGGGAAACACTTCTTTTCCCGTTGACCATATAGCACATTTTGTCATTAACAGCAAAAGCTTCATCATTTTGAATTTCTTTCTAAACAAAGATTTATAAGTGAGCCTTCCAGCATCTGCCTTATCAGGTTTGTGAAAGGGAAAAATTAAAGCTACTATATTTATTCCAAGCCTCCTCTGTAATGGATCTCATATGAGAGCTCAATTTTATTTTCTGTGTATCAGAAATAAGGCCTATCAAAGATACAGTGTGTAAGAAATTATGTAAAGCCATCACACAGATGGTAGATAATAATATGAAATTGTTGATGGGAATCTGTCCCCTTAACAAGCAATGAGAAATGACTCTCTCTCGTAAATGATAATACCTAGTGCTTGTTAAATTTTGTGGTACTTTTACTTTATGAGAAAGAGACACAAGCTTTGATAATGAACATTATTGAATAGAGATGAAGCAACCCACAGTCTTTTATTTATTTTATCAGAGTAGACATGAATGAATAAACAGAAAGATAAATAGATACATAGATTCATCGAAAGATAGATCGATATTAAGACTGTCAAGAAGACCTAATAAAGTCACATAGTTGTGATAAGGTTTTATCTGAAAGACACTTTTTTTCTCATCCACTTTTTAGTTAACCCCAAGGAAGCAAACATTGTCCAATGCTTTACTTTGTGGTCTTATTTACATTGTTTCTAACGAAATAGTAGAGTGTAAAATAATTTGTTCAAATACTCATTTATGCAATTATTTCAGTTTCTTTTATGAAATCGACATTTTCCCAGCGCTATATTGTGAGAGGAAGTTGTGAATAAGATTGTCTGGTCTCCGTATTGAACCTAATGAGTGATCCAGAAAAATCAATAGATGACTGTGTATTTTAAGTCTGTAAAATGAGATTCGATTCTTCAAACATTAATTAATCCAGTTAGTATATACTGACTGCTTATTATCTTCCAGACTAGTGAGGAAATTGTATTAAAATGGGAAAGATTGGTCGGGTGCAGTGGCTCAAGCCTGTAATCCCAGCACTTTGGGATTACCCGAGGCGGGTGGATTGCCTCAGCTCAGGAGTTCGCCACCAGCCTGGGCAACATAGTGAAACCTCGTCTCTACTAAAATACAAAAATTAGCTGGGTGTGGCAGTGTGCGCCTGTAGTCCCAGCTACTCAGGAGCCTGAGGTGGGAGAATTGCTTGAACCTGGGAGACGGAGGTTGCTGTGAGCTGAGATTGCACCACTGCATTCCAGCCTGGGTGACAGAACGAAACTTTGTCTCAAAAAAAAAAAAAGAGAGAGAGAGAGAGAAAGATCACAAGGAACCTCAGGAACCTCAATCCAGGGTGACTTATGCTGACATTCCTCAACCTTCTAAAATTTAAATGTATTAATAATACAAGTAAGGTTCTCACCACCATGCTTGACACTTAATAGGTACAAAATTATTGTCAGTTACACTGGTAATAGATAAGCTGTCATCATCATTGTCATTATCATTATAGTTGTTAATGCTACATAATAACTGCCTTTTTAAAGTATACATATATATTTTTACCATGCCATATTTTAGAATAAAACCAAATGATGGAAACTCCATAAATTCAGCAATAATTTCTACTACTACTTTGTTATGTATTTTGAAATAATATTAATAATAATCAAGTGAAAAAGATGAAAATCATGAGCATAAAAGTATATGGCATCAACAGAATGTTAAATGGGAATAAAACATGTTGTTGGTTAATGTATATTTTGAATATTGCAATACACTTCAAATATTGATGTAGAGACAATTGTTTGTAGACAATTATTTAGAGCGTGCTTTTTTTTCTCTCTTTTTTTTGGATTGCTGAGAATCCTGCTCCCTATAAAATGCCAATTTTGGTGTCACTGTAAAGAAGAAAAGGGATTTCAAGTCAGGAGTGAGGAACAATTAAATCAATGCAATGTAATTATAGTTATAAGTGTCATTTTAGAATCACCTCTGATGGATTGTTTCAATCTTGACATAGGCATTTAGGGTCGGATGATTCTTTGTTGTGTGGGTTTTCCTGAGAATGTAGAATGTTAGCAGCATACCTGGCCTCTACCTTTGAGAGACGAGTAGCAATGTCTCCAGGCATTGCAATGGTCCCCAGAAGGGTAAGGGTAATATTGTCACCTGTTAAGAACCACTGGCTTAATGTTGAAGAAGAAATGTATAGACTTCTGTAAATTAAAACACCAAAAGTCTTTGAGAGATGGCTCATACAAGAGGAATTTTGGCCAATTTGATAGAACCTCTGACCAGATAAGACTAGGGACAAATAAAACTGTTAATTATTTAGTTTGTGTTCTGAAACCATTCGAGTATAACCCAAGATACATGTGCAGACAAGAGAAAGTGAAAGCAATCAGAAAATATCTCCTATGTGAAAGCAAAACAGTGAATATTGAAAAGAGAAGTGGGCAATTCTAAGTTTTGACAATAGAGAGTGTTATTCATCAGCTTTGTTTATTTCAACACCTGTTTAAATGTTGTACTTCTTAGATTACATATATAAAGTAAACTTAGCAGATACAAAATTTGTCTATGCAATCATATTTTGACTTTATTTTTAAATGATTAACAAATATGTATACTAAATAGGTTATCATCACTTTTCT
This sequence comes from Aotus nancymaae, assembly GCF_030222135.1. Taxonomy (NCBI): domain Eukaryota; kingdom Metazoa; phylum Chordata; class Mammalia; order Primates; family Aotidae; genus Aotus; species Aotus nancymaae. The sequence continues at coordinate 4,074,932 of NW_026988576.1, read as the reverse complement.
CAATTATCCAAACAGTAATTAGCTCCAAAAACTAACCTTAATGAAACACCTGGTCTCTTTAAGAGATCTAAATAATTTAACTGGGATTTTATCAATAACTTCAACTCATTTTAAGTACAGAAATTTACCAACCTGTTAGGATTTATATATTGTAAGTATGACATTCACTTAAAAATAGTTTTTGAGTTGGGCAGAGGAGCAATAAGGACCTACTAAATTTTTAGTTTTAAAAATTAATTAATATGATATCCTCATCAATATAATATAAGAATACCGAAAGAAATACTAGAGGGGCCGGGCCTGGTGGCTCACGCCTGTAATCCCAGCACTTTGGGAGGCTGAGGCAGGTGGATCACGAGGCCAAGAGATTGAGACCATCCTGGTCAACAAGGTGAAACCCCGTCTCTACTAAAAATACAAAAAATTAACCAGGCATGGTGGCGCATGCCTGTAATCCCAGCTACTCAGGAGGCTGAGGCAGAAGAATTGCCTGAACCCAGGAGGCGGAGGTTGCAGTGAGCTGAGATGCGCCATTGCACTCCAGCCTGGGTAACAAGAGCGAAACTCAGTCTCAAAAAAAAAAAAAAAAAGAAATACTAGAAGTTAGAATTATTTTCTTTCGCTCTCTATGATAAACTTTTTTTAAGTCTCTTTTTACTGTAAAAAGGAAAAATTATTCCCAAAATTTGAATCAGTGGTGGAGAGTGGTGGCCAACACCAACTCATTTTGATACTACATTTGTGTGGCACAGGGTGGGATAATCTGCGGGGTTGAATGGCGTCCTCATGGAAGGGAAGTGGCATAAAATCACGCCCTGACCTGCCGCTGCCCTGTACCTATGTACAGACTTAGTTTTAGTTTTCTTTCTTTTTCCCTGGTCCTGATCCACTTTTAACTTTGTTCTTGGATTTCCTCAGCACAACTTCAACTGGCAAGTCCTAAGCATGCTCTTAGGAGTATTAGTATCAAAAGATCCTTGTAAGCTTCACAAGGGGGGCAGGGGGCAAGCTTTCCTTGGTTGCATTATTTTGGAAAATAACAGATTATATTAAGAAAAAGGAGTTACTTTCAGGGAGAAAAATACGTGAGTTGTTTTTAGATGAGTAGGAAATTGACAACCCATAGTACAAAAATATTGATGATTCAAAATATGTAAAGAACTTAGATGCAACATTTCCAAACATTGTGTAATAAGCATATGGAATGCATTGAGCAAAATGACCATCAAAGAAAATAAATAAATGAGCTTAAGAAGCAGATGTTTTTACATCAGGAAAAGGATTAAAGCACACACTGGCAAGTCCGTGAATGGAATTATGATAAAAGTGGACAGACTCTTTGAGCCACATGGTACTTTCAGTTCATCCATCTAAAATATAAATCTATATTTTTAATTAAAATATGCCTCCCAAGCCAGTGCATACGTCTTAGCATGCTTGGAATTAAACTGGGCTTGGCCTAGGGCATGATTTACATGGGTAGTTCTAGTCCTTGGCTCATTAATGAAAAACATACCTAGAAGGAAAATTCGGAACAATTTATATCATACCAGATAGACCTAGCATTAATATTTCTGAGGAACTTCGTGTCATGTTAGAAAAAAGAAGTTTGTAGGTTAGTAGATCATAGTCAAAACATGCAAATGTCTAATATTAGTGAATATGCTGAATATTTTAACAGTCCCACTTAAAGCTTTCAGAATATGATTTCTGCTGGAAATGTGACTTAGACCACAGCCATGTGGATTGTCTTTTGTTTCTTGAGTTGTACTTTCCTTAGCTCCATCCCCACAGGGCAGCTACATGGAGGGATACTTTTTTAAAATTCTTGCCTGTTGGAATCTATTCCTTCTCGTCTTCCCCATTTGTGATACTGAAAAAGGGATGCTCTTCTTTTTGCTTCTTGTTAAGCAACCTGAAAGCTCTCATTTCTAGGATACTAATATATATCAGATATTACTAAGTGTTTTATAGCACATTGGTGCATTAATCTTAAACCACAAAGGAGTTGATGTCTTTGATTCCATTTTACAAATAATTGCTGAAAGAGTAGCTTCATTGATTGACTTTTTACTATGTTTCAGATGTTTCAGAGGCTGCGCCAAGCATGTTGTACACTGCCTCATTTAATTCTTAAAAAAACTGTGACAGAATATTTTTACTATTACTGTCTTTAGAGTAGAATGATTTATAATCCTTTGGGTTTATACCCAGTAATAGGATTGCTGGGTCAAATGGTATTTCTGGCTCTAGATCCTTGAGGAATCACCACCCTGTCTTCCACAATGGTTGAAATAATTTACACTCCCACCAACAGTGTAAAAATATTCTTATTTCTCCACACTCTCTCCAGCATCTGTTGTTTCCTGACTTTTTAAAGATCACCATTCTAACTAGTGTGACGTGGTATCTCAATGTGGTTTTGAATTCTAACTAGTGTGACATGGTATCTCAATGTGGTTTTGATTTGCATTTTTCTAATGACCAGTGATGATGAGCTTTTTTTCATGTTTGTTAGCTGCATGAATGTCTTCTTGAAAAGTGTCCGTTCATATCCTTCACCCACTTTTTGATGGAGTTGTTTGTTTTCTTCTTGTAAATTTGCTTAAGTTCTTTGTAGATTCTGGATATTAGCCCTTTGTCAGATGGATGGCTTGCAAAAATTTTCTCCCATTCTGTAGGTGTTTTCCCAACACCATTTATTAAATAGGGAATCCTTTCCCCATTACTTGTTTTTGTCAGGTTTGTCAAAGATCAGATGGTTGTAGATGTGTGGTGTTATTTCTGAGGCCTCTGTTGTGTTCCATTGGTCTATATATCTGTTTTGGTATCAGTACCATGCTGTTTTGGTTACTGTAGCCTTGTAGCATAGTTTGAAGTCAGGTAGCATGATGCCTCCAGCTTTGTTCTTTTTGCTTAGGATTGCCTTGGCTATGTGGGCTCTTTTTTGGTTCCATATGAAATTTAAAGTAGTTTTTTTTCAATTCTGTGAAAAAAGTCAATGGTAACTTGATGGAGATAGCATTGAATCTAAAAATTACTTTGGGCAGTATGGCCATTTTCAGGATATTGATTCTTCCTATCCATGATCATGCAACCACCGCTCCCTGCCCTGGGTTCAAGTGATTCTCCTGCATCAGCCTCCCACGTAACTGGGATTACAGGTGTGTGCCACTATGCCTGGCTATTTTTTGTATTTTTAGTAGAGATGGGGTTTCACCATGTTGACCAGGCTGACCTTGAACCCGTGACCTCAGGTGATCAGCCTGCCTTGGTATTCCAAAGTGCTGGGATTTCAGGCGTGAGCCACTCTGCCCAGGTGTTCTCTCTCTTATGAACCTCAAAAAGATGATCTTCACACTTTTGCATCCTAGGTCTCTGACACTGTTAAAAATTACTGAGAAGCAACACCAGTGATATTTACCTTATTAGGCATTAAAATTAAAAAATAAATATGTGCTTATAAAGTGACAATAATAAACCCATACATGTTATTATTAATGTTATATTTTTATGAAAAAGAACTATAACAAGGCTGAAATTGCATTACATATTCTTCAGCCTCTTTAATGCCAGGTTTAATTGAAGCTAGCTGAATTCTTCTGGCTGTTTTATATTCAATCTGTAGCAATATGTTGTTTTGATTGATGCATAAAATGAAAGACCATCCTCAAAAATACATGTAGTTAAAAGAGAGATGATCTTTTTATGGTTGTTCCAGATAGTTGTAAATATTCTTTTTTGATACTACATCAAAATGTGACAAATGGTGGTTTCTTAAAGGTTAGTGACAACTAAAACCATATTGACAAGCCTTTTATGCAATGTTACCTTAAAACCCATTGGTCTATCTGGAACCGTGAATGAATCTTTTATTCATGGAGTATGTATTTAACTATTAAAATTAAATTATTATAATTTTTATTTCCCTAGTAATGTCATAAATTGATCAATAAAATAGAAAATAATTCCTGTCTCTTATAAGAACAATTTAAATTAACAGATATTGAAGAGATACCTGCACCCCCATGTTTATTGCAGCACTGTTCATAATAGCCAACATATAGAATCTACCTAAGTGTCCATCAATAGATGAATAAAAAAAAAATGTGTGTTTGTGTGTGTGTATATATATATACACACACACATATACACACACACACATCACATTGCATATATTCACACACACACACACAATGGAATATTCAGTCATAAAATGGTATGAAAGTCTGTTATTTGGAACAAAATGGATGGAATTGGAGTACAGTATGTAATATAAAATGATATAGGCAGAAAAAGACAAATATCATGTTCTTACTCGTGGCAGTTAACAATATTGATTTCAGAGATCTAGAGAGTAAACTGATGGTTACCAGAGGCTGGGAATGGTAGGGGAGGAGAGAATAAAAAGGGGTTGGTTAAAAGGCACAAACATACAGATAGATAAAAGGAATAATAGCTAGCAAGTGGTAGCACAGTGGGGTGACCATAGTTAGTAACTTATTATGTATTTCAAAATAACTAGAAAATTAGAATTGGAATGTTCCTAAGACACACAAAAAGATCAATGTTTAAGGTGATGGATACTTCAGTTACCCTGACTTGATCATTACACATCGTATCCTTGTATCAATGTATCACATGTACCCCATAAATTTTCACAACTCTTATATAACCATAAAAATGAAAATTAAAAATTTTTAAAAATCAATGGTATTTAAGTTGGTCTTAGTTGGAAGGTTGAGTGATTTCTACTTGTCCTTTCTAAACTTTTGCCTGTGGTTTATATATGTATATCTCTATCTATCTATAAAATATAATATTTTCCTAGAATAGAACCCCACAGTTAAAATAATGTATTAAATTTAAATTTGTGGGCATATTTAAGGCTATTTGCAAACCTTGTCAAAATGTTTTCCAGAAAGATTGAACTAGTTTATTTTTTGCCAGGCTTTATACAATAAAAGTCATCTCACCATACACTTTCAGCATTTGAACATTTTTAAAGCTATGATCAAGAACTTTGATTTTAAAATGTTATTAGAAAATAAACAGAGATGATAGACTTGCTCACTTGATTTTCCCTCCTAGAGACGACCATCATTTTGGAAGCCTATGAGTGTAGTATAGGCAGCTGTGTTTAGAGGTGATCATTTTATATGACAGATATATGAAGTGACTTTGAAAGTATAAGAAATCATCATCTAATGCAGAGAATTTGTAAGAGCTTGTTAGCGTTATGTCCTAAGGGTGATTGGCAGGTTCTTACCACATGGCCTTAATAGAGGTAATATTTTCTGCTTAATCTACTCACATCCCAATTAAGATTGTTCTGATCCTCTGCTACAGATAATCTCTCTAACTATAGCCAGCAGCTAGCTCCTGGCAGTGGCAAACTTCTGGTGAGATTGTTTAAAATTGTAATGCAAATCTATAAATTACTCTTGAACAAATGTTTATATATACATATATATGTTAGGTAGAAGAAATAAAAAATAATTTTTGAAATTTGACAGTGCCCCTGATAGTTAATATATTTGAGGAATATATATTATTTTAATCCCCATACTGATGAAAAGATGTAAAATATTTTTCTCAGTGCATTTGATTTGTAACACAATGAAATGATGAATGTAACTAAATGTCTTATCAATATTATAGATGTAAATGTCTTTGTATTACTGATGCAAAATTATGCTCCAAATAATACCATATTGAATTCAGTCTTGCTTGAATATAAAGCACATGTCCATAGTACCTTAAACATACAATCTGTACATTTAGAACTTCATCAATTTACCAAATCTGAACATTGCTTTTAATCTATAAAAATTCTAGAATGACATGACATTACTGATAATTGCTCATTATGTTTCCAACTAAATAATATATTACTTAAATTTCAAAAACTTTTGACATAATATGCACATTTGTTTTGTTTTCTTTGCTTTAATATTTTTCTTTGATTTCCAAATTAAGACCAGTATTACAGACAATAAATGAGGTGATCCCCTATGCAAATCAATCATTTAAATTTTTTACAAGGGTATAGTATTTTATTATATAAATATGTATAAATAAAATTAACGTGTTAAACACAATACATGTTAGACATGTATTATATCATAACTGAAATTATAGAGACTTTAAAAATATGCTGCACATTCATTAATTATTAAATGTTTGTTGTCATTACTGTATTTCAATGTTGACATCAAATTATATTCACTTAGATATCTAAAACTGGTGAAATGAGAATATAGTCCACAAATTCTGTTTTTTCTCTCCTTCTTTCATAAAACAGTTTTTTTAAAATTAAGACTAGAATGTAATCTATATTTCCTACTGGACTAAAAATAGAAACAATCATTTTACCAACTTGCAGGAAGTAAAGCAGCAATATGATGTCACATGTTTGCAATTTATTTACAAAGGCAAGGATCCTGAACTCTTCATTGATGAAGAACAATAAAAACTAATGGCAATCTGTTTGGAAAACCTGAGTACAATAAAACAAAATTAATTAAAATCATCACACCTATAAGCGCCCCTGTTGAGGAAAGCTGACACTGATGATGGTGGTGTGTCAGTCATGTGCATAATCCCACTGGAAAAGGGTCCCTGGCACTGTACACTCTGGTAAGGAAAACCAAGTTGTGATGGCTGGCCCAAGTCTCAACAGTTAGGTGCATGCATGTTGAAACTAGATTCCTGGATCTCAAAACGCTGGTCTAGTTGTTTTCCAAAACACTGTGATGATTTTAGTCATGTATCTTTGTAGAGAAGTATTCTTACTATATGTTTTTGATACGATTAATGAGACTAAGATATAAAAGTATTGATGGGTGACAGGTTACAATGAGAATGTGCAATTAGAATCTGTTTGATATGTACTGTGAGGGTGTAATTCATGTTTTTAGTCTATCTGTAGTGCTGAGTGCTCAGGGTGAACAGAAGGTATTATTGAGTGTGGGAACTCATGGACACAATATTGGCTGACCCAAGGGAGCCTCGTCTCTTTGCCTATTGTAGAAGTTGTATTAGTCTGTTTTCACATTGTTATAAAGAACTACCTGAGAGTGGGTAATTTATAAAGAGAAGAGGTTTAATTGGCTTGCAGTTCTGCATGGCTGGAGAGGCCTCAAGAAACTTACAATCATGGCAGAGCATGAAGGGAAAGCAAGGCACTTCTTATATGGTGGCAAGGGAGAGAGAGAGGGATGGGAGAAGTGTCACACTTTTAAACCATCATATTTTTATGAGAACTTATTCACTATTATGAGAACACCTTGCGGGAAACAGCCCCCATGATTAAATCACCTTCCACCAGGTCCCTCCCTCGACATGTGGGGATTATTATTTGATGTGAGCTTTGGGTGGGGACACAAAGCCAAGACAGATCAAAAGTCATATTCTGACAGGAATATTTGGTTACACCACACATCTGGGTCAGAGATACTGCCAGATTCTGTTACACAAAGAAGTCTATGTGATAATTTATCTTTCCTTTTATTGTTAATCTCTTCTTCCCCTATTATCTTATTTCTAATATTGTTTTTGGGCAGAGTCACAGAGTCCTGGGTGTAGAGAGTTCCATTTCCTGACATCATTTACATAACCTGTAATTTTTCTGTAACCATGATACTATGACACACTGTTTTGGAGTGGCTTCAGTTAAAGGATTCTGATTTACATTTATGTCTCAGTAAGGCTGTCAGGAAGCCTCTCAGAAAGCTATGTGGGATGTGCTCCAGAGTCACCAAAAACCAGCTCAGGAATAAAGTAGACTGCTCCCGAGTCCTGAACTCAGAGAAGGAAGTTTGCAGTAGGAGTCTTAAATTAACTCCCTGTCACCAAGCTCTTGATTTTACTCAACTACATAGATGTATCTACTCTATCCCGAGATTTCTCTTCCCCTTGGGTACTCTCGGGAGAGGTAGCTCAGCATTTCTTCTCTAGGATTCCGAGAGGTGTGGAGTGATTTGAAGTGGAAAGTTTATAGCCATTCTTTCTTATTGTTAGTGCTAGGAAGAACTTCCAACTGTGGAGGGGAGCCAAGTGACTGAAATGTTGGCGGCAGAATAACTCTAGGTGTCCCTTGTAATTTAGGGCTTCTGAATGATCTGTCTACTCAGGAGTGTGTGGCCATTGGCACATAAAATATGTAACCTGCCTTATCACAGGCGTTAATGCCCTATGGACCCTGTGTACACGTGGGAAGTAACACCTATTCTCAAGCCATCTGGTATTCACAGTGAATTGCCATCACCCTCAAGGGGGATGCCAGCTCCTGTAAACTCAAGAGCAGCGGTGACCTACAGACAGGCAACATGGCCACCTAATTTATGTCCATTCTTAAAACTTACCCTATACCCTAGGAGATGACTTCAGCCCTTGAGATGACCCAGTTTAAGGCCCCTGCCATGCGCCAGGTCAAGAGCATCCACACAAGTTTGCATGCATAAACTTCCAGCAAGCTGCATTTGGCACAGAAACATGGGCAGTTGGGACGGGTATACAGCTTCTATGTCCTGGTATTCTATGGAGAGGCCTAGTGGGACCATGACTATGGCCTTTGGGAGAGAAACTTTATGATCCTACTGCTGTCTTGTTTTATGAGTCGAACATGATGGCACAATAAGTGAGGAACAAATTTATTGATCTCAAGCTTTCTGTTTAGGAAAATGTTAGCAAATGCCAGTTTCTCAGCATCTGGACACTGGGTTACCAAGGCACTAAGCATGGGCAAGGCACAGAGCCAGCTGGGGAGGGAGGCCCATGACTCAGCATCACAGGGACAACCTAGAGATGCCTTCCAGGCTCATGCACAGGACAGTCGTCTTGTATCTACAGTCACAGGCGTAAAAGGGAATGCCCTAAAGCATCTGATGAAAATATGCTCATCATCTCACCACCATAACTGCCAATCTATCTGCTTCTGAAATTACAGTTTTTAGTCTTGCACCTGTCGTTAAAGATGAAAGGTCTCTTCTACCAGTGCCAAATTGATCCTTTTATTTGATGGATCCCATCCCGTATTGCTAAATTTCCATAAAATTTTCTTCGGCAATTGTATAATTCCTCTTCTGCATCTCTAATTTCTACCCCCAATCAGATTATTCTCATCATTCTATAAACATGACCTAATATCAACAATATTTTAAAAATTAAAGAAGATAATATCCCTTGAGCTCACATTCTTTTCTGATTCTCCATCCAATTTGGTATGCCTTTCCTCAACAAAACATCTTGACATTCCTGTCTCTAGTCATATGCTCAGTCCCACTACCACTAAAAACAGACTTGACCCTGACCACATCGCTTCCCACAGGCTGCTCTTATCAAGGTCTCCAAAGTGTCCATATTGCCACATTCAGCATCTCTGAGATCTTCTTCAGTAATAGCTCAGCAACAGTCATCCAAAAATCACCACATCTCTCTTCCCTCCCTTGACTTCCTGAACACTGCCTTCCTCTGCCTGTTGTTCTTGCTCTCAGATACCTCTCTTCCATTCTTCTTTGCTGACTCCTTTCCTATCTCTTCTCCTCTAAATGACATTCCCCAGCATTCTGAGCTGTCTTCTCTCCTCTAAATATTCTCTATTATTCAGTGATTCCATTCAGTCCCAGGATTTTAAATATTAATTGTATTTAGTCCCAACCTCTCTTGAACTAGATTCTACACCCAAGGCAACATCAAATATATATGTAACTAAGATTCTAGATCCTAATTCTAAAATCACACTTTCAACTGCCATCTTATATATCAACTTAAGTATCTAATAGACCTCTCAACTTTAACAGTAAAAACAAAGCTTCATTCCCCACACTGCCAAAATTGCATTTCTCTGATTTCCATACTTAAAGAAGTAGAATCAATAGTTGCTTAAGCTAAAAATCAAGACCTTGCTGTTGTTTATTCTCTGGCTTACTCCCTCATACAATTCATTCCAAGACTATGATTGTTGGGATCAAAATTATGTCAACTATCTCATGAAAATATACCATTTCTATTGTTAGTATTACTACCTCATCCAAGGCACTTCCATATCTTTTTTTTTTTTTCAAGAAAAGGTCTCGCTCTGTTGCCCAGGCTGGAGTGCACTGATGCCATCACAGCTCACTGGAACCTCAACCTGTTGAGCTCAAGAGATCCTCCTGCCTCAGCCTCTCGGGTAGCTGAGATCACAGGTGTGTGCCACCATGCCTGGCTGATTTTTTAAAACTTCGTGGAGATAATGTATCTCTACAGTGCCCAAGCTGTCTTAAACTCCTGGGCTCAAGTGATCCACCTGCCTCAGGCTTCCAAATTGCTGGGACTATGGGTGTGAGTCACCGAGTCGCTTCCATATCTTGCCTGGACTATTAAAAATACCTGTTATCTGGCTTTCCACTCCACCATTTAATCCTTCTATGTGTTCTTCTACTGGCAGCCAAATAAACGTTTAAAACCACATAAAATATATCATGACATTCTCATGCTTAAAATCTTCAGGTAGCTTGTTGTCAGCCTCAGAAATAATTAAAATTCTTGTCCCTTGCTGACTAAACACAACTTGCTGACCCTGTCTCTTAACAGTCTCTTTTTTGCCTTCTGAACATTACAATGAAATGAATCTATCATGCCAAATTATTGTATAACTGTATTTTCTACGTCTAACCAAGTACCAGTGAGCCTGAGCTAAGAACAGCCTGACTCATTATCTGTCTGGGAAATACATTATCTTTGGATAGAAAGACCACAGTGTCCTCACTCGTCTTTTGTCTGAGGAGACTAAATTGTCTGCATTCTGTCCACCATGCACCCCTCACTGCATTTTAGGTGTTCAAATTATGTCAGATACTTTTGGAAGCTACAGGGACCTTTCAGAATTAATGATTTGTCCCCATTCACTGAAGCACACAAACACTCCAGAAACGCTTTTCCATAAACCACCCTAGACAGAAGGCTTTCTGATCCTGTGTTGTGTTCATTCAATAATAGACTCAGTCAGACTATTCGGAAAGTAGAGAAAAAACTAAAGTCAACCCAATGGAACAATTTACTACTGAAAAGCAGTTATCCCTTCAACTCAGATGCAGATTTATATTATGTTAAAGGAAATAAAACAAATATTAACAGCTGTTTTTAAAATGCCTACTAATATGGAAGGCATTAGTCAAACAACTTTATGTACAGTTCTTCAGGATCCACAGAAAGTCGGCAGCATATTACCTGAATTATAATGTTCTATCAATATTAGCTATTATTGTAAAAAAAAAAAGTATTCATACATCACTGTTGTGATGTGATCTCCACGTTTTGCAGAGAGGAGTGTGATCTCCATATTTTACAGATAGGAAATGGAAGTTTAAATGGTAAGATAATTGATTTTTGTTGAGAAGTTTAATAATTAGCAGATCTAGCATTTAAACTAAGGTGTACTGGCTCCAGAGTACTAGCTGTGGTCACACCAGGGTGGCCCTAATTTAAAATTCCCCATTCCTCTTTACCTTGCAAAGATGCTTACCTAAGGTGCTTATGAGCCTTTATCTTTCTGTATATGTGAGATTCTCCCCTCTGTGCTACTAGCTCCTGAAGCTTAAATATCCTGACTTTTTTAGAATTTGTCATTCCCACTTAATAAGGGGCCCAATGCACAGTGGGCTTAATAAGCATTTGATGAAGGAAATAACAAAAATGCTGGCATGTAGCAGGCATTTCACAGTGGACCACAGGAGAATGAATGATGTTAGCTACTGCATAGTGATACCTCTAAAAACAGAGGCAAGTAGTTGCTTTTCACTTTACCATTTCTATAATCATGTTTAAGCAAACTTATAGAGCTTTCATTATGTGTCAGCAATTGTTCTAAGCAATCATGTATTAACTCATTAAATTTTCTAAATAACTCTCTCGGGGTAAATACTATTATATTCATCTTATAACTGCAGAAGCTGAGACAGAGCCACATTAAACTTACCCAAGGCCATATCTGAAAACAGCAGAGAACAGAGTCAATCCCAGGCAGCCTGGCTCTGACTGCAGCTCTCATCCTGTTGGTGGTGCTGTCTTTTCAGAGGCTGACATCTCCTGTAAGTGCAGGTAAATCAAATTCCCAGAAATTAAGTGAGAACTGGAAAATGGTCAGTAGGAAAACATGTTAATATCACAAGGAATTTTAAATAATTATTAAAACAGAAAGGGACTTTTATCTCCCTAAATTTTGTAGTAAGCACAATGAATTTCTCACCTGGCAAGAATTAAAAGTCTCTGAATTTATAACAGATTATATCCTTCCACTCTCTTTGATGCTCACTCTATCCAAGAAAACTGAGGCTGACATTCGGATCTAAAACATACAGCCACATATTACATGCTGCTCTCTTAAAAAGGTTTCAAGAGAGACAGATGCAATTTACAACACATTGAAGGGTAGCATTTTTCCTGAAGATGCATTTTGCATGGTGCCCAACAGGGGAGGAATGTGGAACACATGGACCTTGTCTCTTCAATTCTACCCTCAAACATGATCCTTACATTCTGAAAACAGCTATCTCAGAATTAAGTAAGGCTACTCTACATCTATACTTGAATATGATATGAATGATTAAAAAGCAATATTTTATTAAAACAATTGCTTGGATATAAAACTCTCAAATTGAGATTTTTATTTACAATAAAATACATATGAATTTAATTAACACTTTAAAACATCTTTATTTTCAAAGGTTAACATGAAGATTAAGAAGAAAGGAAAAAGTGTTACACATGAAACATCCCCACAGGAATTTGACGTATTTGTGGTTTTGGCAATTATACATAGAATCTCTGGAATACACCTACACACCAGATGTTTTACAGGGTTTTGTTTGTTATAAGCATAACAGAGTAGACCACACCACAGGAAGTATGTCATTAGATGAAGTGAAAAAATAATAATATGCCCCCTAACTGAAATAACGGTAGGTTTAAAATTAATGGTTTTTTAAAAATTATTTATTTATCTGTTTCTTCATTTTGAGACAGAGTCTTGGTCTGTCACCAGGCTGGAGTGTAGTGGCGCGATCTCGGCTCACTGCAACCTCTGTCTCCTAGATTCAAGAGGTTCTCCTGCCTCAGGCCTCCCTAGGAGCTGAGACTGCAGGCGCCGGCCACCATGCCCTGCTAATTTTTGTATTTTTAGTAGAGATGGGTTTCACCGTATTGGTCAATCTAGTCTCTAACTCCTGACCTTGTGATCCGCCCGCCCCAACTTCTCAAAGTGCTGGGATTACAGGCGTGAGTGACCGCACCCGGCCAGTTTAAAATTAATTGTATATTCACCTTTATAGGTATAAATTCCTGGGACAGTCAGAGGCTGTGTTCTCTTTGATGTTTCGGATTTTTTCCTATTTATGAATTTATCATTACGGGCCTGCAAACTGAAACAACCGAGAGTTTATGGACAGGTATTGGTGATATAATTCTACAAAATTTATAACAAGTTAATCTGACACCAATATAATTTACACAAAATTGTTACTGCCGTTAAAAGAATTGTTGTTTGTTTAGATGTAAATAAATGTATTTGATAAATTTCATTTGTAATACTTTTATAATCTGGTGGTATTTCAAAGTTCAGATGGAATGAAGAAAAGGGGGAAAAAGAAAGATCGAGAGAGAGAAGAAAGTAGAAAGAGCATGTTGGTCCTTCCTGCCTCACGGACAAGTGTTCCAAGGCTTGTTGCTTTCTTACCTGTCGCCGTCACACCCACAAGCAGGGAGGACAACTGTGGACCTTGATGCAAAATGTACTTAGGTGTTAATTAGTTCCACCATTGTGGAAGACAGTGTGGCGATTCCTCAAGGAACAAGAAATAGAAATTGCATTTGACCCAGCAATCCCATTACTGGGTATATATCCAAAGGATTATAAATTGTTCTGCTATAAGGACACATGCACACGAATGTTCACTGCAGCACAGTTTATAATAGCAAAGACCTGGAACCAACCCAAATGCCCATCGATGATAGACTGGACAGGGGAAATGTGGCACATATACACCATGGAATATTATGCATCCATCAAAAATGATGAGTTTGTGTCCTTTGTAGGGACATGGATGAACCTGGAAACCATCATTCTCAGCAAACTGACACAAGAACACAAAATCAAACATCGCATGTTCTCACTCATAGGTGGGGGTTGAACAATGAGAACACATGGACACAGGGAGGGGAGCACTGCACACTGGGGTCTGTAGCGGGGAAACAGGGGAGGGACAGCGCGGGGTGGGGAGTCGGGGAGAGATAGAATGGGGAGAAAGGCCAGATATAGGTGATAGGGAGGAAGGCAGCACATCACACTGCCATGTGTGTACCTATGCAACAATCTTGCATGTTCTTCACATGTACCCCAAAACCTAAAATGCAATTTAAAAAAATGAAAAGAAATAAAACAATTTAACGTTAAAAAAAAAAAAAAATGTACTTAGGTGAAGGTGCCAACCTCTCCATGTCGCTAAGGTTGGTGTATATGACGCTGCTGAGGAGGGTGGATGTCAAGGGAGGGAGGAGGGATAGCAGGAATTACATGTGTAAGGTGAACTTGAATACAAAAACCTGTCTCTAATTTTCCAATAAAAATATCAAAAAATATTTAGGTCAATATGAATATACAAAATTGAATGGATTTAATTATATACTCACCTATGCATATGTATTCAATAACACCTGGTATTTATATGTATAATTTATACATGATTATTATTTATATGTAAATTATAGAACAAATTAGATTATATATTATAATTATATGTAGTAAATTTCTCATTATAAATGCTTTTAATATTTATATATTTGTAAGATATCAAATTATTTCATTAAATCTGTATATAAAACCAAATTTTACATAGGTATACAAATGATCAATGCAGAGCTATTGCATTTTTGTAACAACTTAATTTAAAAATTTAATTCAAACTCTATGCTTACATTTTGAATATTAGTTACATCCATCCAAGTTGTGTGACATGTAGCATGTTTGGGGATCCACATACGAGGCCATTACTGGAAATTGAATCTCAAGCCACAAGTTTCCCTTCATGTCATGTTAAGAACATCGTAAATTTAACTTGCTTTATGAATGTAAATTCATCTGCTTCATGATGTGGGTAAACTATTTACTACATTACTTTTAACACATATTAAAATAAAATACTTGTTTATAATGACATCCAACCTTTGAACTTGTGAGATCATTCCCTCCAAATAATTCATAAAGATGTATTCAATTTCTGTCTCTTCTTCTCTTGTTACTTCAAGTGGCTTTTATAAGCATTGGCGCTATCATTAATTGAAGTTGTTTCAGGTTACATATCTTCCCCAAACAGTACTTTGTGGTTCAAAATTAAACCATTTCAAAAGTGCCCTGTAATGTGAGACAGTTTGTGAGGTCTTAAATACAAGGTGATATTCTTTCTGAGGTATAACTTTAAGAAAATATCACTTTATATTGAGTCACATGTGACAGTTTTCTATTCTGTCCTAAATAAAAGTCAACAAAGCAGAAAATAATTTGCTGTCCACACGTTCAGCAGTTGGCATTCTTCTTGCTGTGAATTTCTCTAATTGGCTTGCTCTCCTAGGAGTCTGTGCATAAGCACTGATTGACACCCACTGTGTGCCAGGGGTGGGACTCAGGAGAAAGTAAGCAGATGCTTTCCCTGCCCTCAGGGAGCCTCCAGCCCAGCAGAAAAAACAAGCACTAAACATGTTATTATTTGAGGAAATATGCATTTAAGGAAAACTGAAAAGGGCATGTGTATGATCCTGTAAGATTATTCACCGCAGGCATCCAACCCAGACTAACAGACTCAGGATGGCAGCCTGACTTCCTTACTCAGGTGCCAGGTTTCAAAACCCAGATCTCCCTTTAGTAGACTGTGTCATGGGCAAGTTACTTAACATTGTATTCTTGGTTTCTTCCATTTTAAAATGATGATTATGGAAAAGACTACTGTATAGTTTGCACTGAAGATTAATTGAGTAAATAGTAAATACATTTAAGTATAGATTCATTTTAATATTAATGCTCATTGAATAATAATTGTATGTGCATGTGTGTGGGGGGTGTGTGTGTGTGTGTGTGTGTGTAATAGAACAGAAAGCCTGGTGCCTAGTAAGTGTTCTTTGGGTTGTAATTATATCTTTTTCTGGGATTTATTATTTTTTAAAACAGCTTTAGGTTTACAACACAACTGAGCAGAAGATACAGATTTCCTGCATGCCCTCTGCCTAAACACATGAATAGTTTTCCCCTTTATTGATATCCCCACTGGAGTGGTTTATTTGTTACAATTGATGAACCTAATTGACATAATCACCAAAAGTTCAAATAGTACATTAGGCTTCACTGTTGACATACATTTTGTAGGTTTTGACAAATGTATGGTGGCACCTAACCACATCTACCGTTACTCTCATGCAGTTTTCACTGCCCTGAAAACCCCGTGTTCCACCTGTTCATCTTCCCTCCACCCAGCTCCTGACAGCCACACATCTTTTCACGACCTCCACTGTTTTGCCTTTTCTAGAATGTCATATAGTTGGAATCATATATAGGCTTTTTAGAATTGGCTTTTTTCACTTAATAATATGCATGTAAGGCTCCTCTGTGTCTTTTCATGATTTGATAGTCCATTTCTTTTTAGTACTCAATGCTATTCCATTTTCCTGACTTGCCACCATTTACTCATCCATTCATCTACTGAGGGACATCTTGATTACTTCCAGCTTTTGACAATGATGCATAAAGCTGCTATAACCATCCATGTGCAGGTTTCTACATGGGCATAGATTTTTAGCTGCTATGAGTAGATAGCAAAAAGCACGATTGCTGGATGGTATGTAAGGAGCATGTTTAGTTTTGTAAGAAAGTGCCATACTCTGTATTCCCATCAGCAGTGAATGCACTGCTCTCCATCCTCCTCGGCATTAGATGTTTATGGTATTCTGGATTTTGGCCATTTTAGTAGGTGTGCCGTTCTATCTCATTTTAATTTGCATTTTCTTATGATGTATGATGTGGAGCAACTTTTCATATGCTTATTTGCCATCTACATATCTTCTTTGTAAGGTGTCTGTTAAGGTCTTAGGGTCGTTTTTTAATTGGGTTTTTTGTTTTCTTAATGTTGAGTTTTAAGAGTTCTTTGTATATTTTGGATTACAGTCCTTTCTCATATGCGTCCTTTACAAATAATTTCTCCTGGTCTTTGGCTTATTGTCTCATTCATCTGGCATTGTCTTTTGCAAAGCAGAAGTTTTTAATTTTAATGAAATCTAACTTACCAATTATTTCTTTCATTGATTGTGCCTTTGATGTTGTGCCTAAACAGTCACCACCAAAGGTTACCTAGTTTTTCTCCTGTGTTATCCTCTAGGAATTCTGTCTTTTGCATTTTACATTTAGAGTTATGACTGATTTTAACTTAATTCTTGTGAAGCATGTGAAGTCTTCACTTAGATTCCTTTTTTGTTTGCTTTTTCTTTGTTGTTTTTTGTTGCTTTTGTTTTTGTTTTGTTTTGTTTGCTTTTTGTATGTGGATGTCCAGCTGCTGAAGATCCATTTGTTGACATCTATCTTTGCTCCATGGTATTGTCTTTACTTTGTCAGAGATGTGTTGACCATATTTGTGTGTGTCAGTTTCAGACCTCTCTATTTCTTTCCATTGATCTATTTGTGTATTCTTTCACCAATACTACACTGTCTTGATTATTATCCCTTTATTATAAGTCTTGAGTCTTGAAGTTAGTTAGTGTTAGAACCCCAACTTTGTTTGTTGTATCATTATGCTTTTTACACAGCATGCAAGAAAAAATATTTAATATAAAAATATAAGTGATGACTGAAATTCAATATGGTAGAGGATGAGTGAAGAATAAAGAAAAGATGGAAGCCATGACAGGTAGAGAGGGAGGCAAAATGGCCGACCCTCAATTAGAAAATAATTTAGATTTGAAGATCTTAGAGAGGGACAGAAAATTGAAGCATAGAGACCAAAGGAAAGAAGGCAATTTAATTATCCTGCTGAAGGCAGGTAGTTTTTTGTTGTTGCTATTGTTTGCAGACAAGGGAGTGTAAAGTTAATAAACAGTGAGAGATAGAAGTGAGACCTTAAGGAAATGAGAGAAAAAGTGGTAGAGAAAAGGCAGAATATTCAAAAGAAAGAAAGGACCTGGGAAGTCCACTGACTCTCTCTAAAAGATAAGAGGTATCAACTCCCTTCTTACCATTTTTTGAACAGGTAGTCTTCACATGAACAGGTAGTTTTGTCCTCATTCTGTCATTTTGTCCAGTTCTTAATTCTCTTCTCTGCATTTACTGAATATGGTGGCAACTGCTGGTGCTCCATCAAGCCACTAGAGGGAATTTCTTTTCTTCCTCAAGCCCTTCCTCACCTTATCACAAGCTCCAGTTATAGGAGTCACTTACATTCTTCAAGATTTGCATTCTGTTCGTGCTTCCTAAGGAAGAGAGACAAGTACAGTATAGCTCTGTAATTCTTTCTGGTATCTTCTCATTATTTCCAGCAACCATTGAGGTCTCTGGCAAGGAAGAATTTAAGAAATATTTTTTTTGAATCATGAGCTGCTAATAGGTCAGTAAACAGGATTTATTAAACACAGCTGTATTCAAGATTCCGAACTGAGTGGACCATAGGGACATACAAAATTCATGGACTGATGTGATTTTCTTACTAGTAAGAAATCTTGCAAAAGATTCAATTAAAAAATCATAAATGGGGGCAACCCAATCACATAAAAGTAATCTATCCATGTGATTGAAATACTAGGGAAAATTGAGAAGTAGAATTTAAGTGAAAATTTCAGGCACAGTTCTGAAAGATTCTACAGGATGAAGTCAGAATTGCCCATTGCCAATTGCCCATGTGAAATCACAAAAACAGAAATCAATAAGGCACGTATGGAAGTACAGACAGTGATTGCCTAGTTAGAAAAAAGCATGAAAGGATCCATTAAGAGAAACAAGAAGAGTTTGATGCTCATCTGCAGTAAGTTGGTAGAGCAAAATCAAGCACTTCCCAGTATACTGATAGACATTAATTTCCACTCTACCATGTGAAATTTTGTAACTATGAGCAAGCTATTTAATATTCTGCATCTTGGTTTCCTTGTAAATAAAATGCAGTTAGTAATAACTAAATCATGAATGATTAAATGGGCTAATGTATTTAAAGAAATTCGAATAATGCTTGCTATATTATAAATGCTCAGTAAATATTAGCATTGTTGTTAATCATCTCTAACCTTCTGCCTGGGATCTACATACGTTCTTATTCACATCTAATGAATATAAAATGTTACATTAAAAATGACTTTTCTAAAATTAAACAGTTTTCTCATGTCACTCCATGGCACAAAATTCTTCAATGGCTCTTTAATACCATTAGTCTTAGCATGTTAACCAGAAATCCCTTCCAATTTGGTTCTTGTCAAGCTTTATAGTTTCATTGTATAAAAGTTGTCTTTTTATTACTTGCAGTTAAGTTGAACTGCAGCCATTACAAATTACTTGCATATAGTTAGGCAAAACAAAATCCTTCTTCTCTCTTTTCCTTTTGTCCATTGGAGACTGTATTTGTAATTCTGACTTACACACATCTCTTCATTGAGGTGAGCAGTTCCCCATCATTTTAAGTTTAGTTTAGATGATGTTTATTTAGCATAGCTTCTTTCACTACCATTTAGAGTTAAAGTCTCTCTTCTCCGTCCACTGAGTTCATTTTTTTCCGGTAAATATGCACCTGAACTTAAGTCATTGAAATTAGTGTGTGTTTGTCAGTTCATGATCCGTTCTATGCATTGTGTTTATAAAAATTCACAAATAGTATGTTCTTTTCCTTGTCTTCAAAAGGAAGATTAGTTTGAAACACCATAGGTATCTAATGAAGATTTTTAAAAGAGTGAGTATCTAAACAAACATAATAACAAATGCTTAAAGTCTATATAAATTGATGTTTCTTCACATCTAACTGTATGTGTGGAATACCTTCAATAATGTCACAGATATATGAAGATGAGTATATGTGTAAATAATTTTACTATAAGTAATGTTAGGTAGTAATTGCTACAGTAGAAGCGTGGCAGTGGAGTATATTTTCATCTGAAGAATCTGGGAAGAACTTGTTACTTGGTGGAATAAGAGTTTTATTAAAATTCTAATTTAATTTAGATAAATATACCCTAAAAGAGCTGTAGATTTACATTTAAGAAAGTAGAGAATACAGAAGAGACAATTCATACTGTTTTCAGACCACAAGAAAGGCTGATTGAGTAACATTATCAAATATACCAGCATCAATTGGAGATATTCCAAATCATGAGATCGTGGGTAAGCTGTGTAGTAACTTCATTTAACAAGACGAAATGCTTTAAATAAAGAAGTAAAATAACTGAGGTTGTCATAAGTTTTTTCCTGTGATGAAAGAAGATAGCCACAATATAAAGGAGTCTGCAAAATATTAAAACAGGAGCTTGTCTGTAAAGGATTTTATGAAGAGCTCCATTTCAAAAGATGTTGCTGTAATTCAGGGTTTCTTGATGCAAGAGACAGCTGGAATTGATAATAGCATTTCTCAAGGCTGTCATTAGTTCTGCAATATTAGCTTAAAATTAGTATAGAGGACAATGCAATGTTCATACAGATTTTTGGTTCAGTTTCTCACAATACATAAAAGATAAAATGATATATTTTAATAAGATATCAGGACTTGGTTTTTTTTTTCCCAGAAAAGAGTAGTCTCTATTTTTACAAGTATATTATCAGTGTATAAATATAAATATATACTATTTACTAGACATATGGAAACTAAACTGTAGTCATGTTGTAATAATCTAATTACAGAAGAAATTCACTTCAAAAACAAAAGGTTTTCCCTTAAAACAAATAAATTTTCACTGAATTATTTATTATAAATCTATAAGGGGAGGATTTATAATAATAAAGCATGCATATTGTCTGTTCAATAAACAAGGTAAATTTGTTAACTGATATATCAATAGCAAGCTTGTTATCAAGATAATCAGTTTGTCATCTATTGGATTCTATATGGTTATGGTTAACTCCAGGATAAGCTTCCATTAGTACATAACCTCATTCTGTGAAAAGCCAATGCAGACTGGATACACCTGAGACATCTAATCAAGCTAAATTACTTATAAATACTCAAAAAGCTAAACAAATGCTAAGAGATATAATTACATCTAAACTTTTGGGGGAGCAGGAAACATCACGTCAGTAACAAAAGTAAAAGCAATATGCAGACACTTTTTTTTTTTTTTTTTTTTTGAGACGAAGTCTTGCTCTGCTGCCAGGCTGGACCACAGTGGTATAATCTTGGCTTCCTGCAACCTCCGCCTCCTGGGCTCAAGCGATTCTTCCGCCTCAGCCTCCTGAGTAGCTGGGACTACAGGCGCGTCCCACCACTCCCGGCTAATTTTTTTGTATTTTTAGTACAGATGGGTTTTCATCATGTTGGCTAGGATGGTCTCCATCTCTTGACCTCGTGATCCACCCGCCTCAGCCTCCCAAAGTGTTGGGATTACAGGCGTGAGCCACTGCAGCCGGCCTATGCAGACACTTTTATATTTATTTTCTATATTGACAGCAAATTATGGAAAACAGTATTTTATTTGAACTTTATTGAAAACACAGAAATGCAAAAATGACATAACATTAGCCATGGATGTCAAATAACACCAGCAATATAGCTTCAAAATATTTCCAATTATATGCTATAGTTGTTAACCATGAGCATATTTAATTGTTCACCCACTATTTTGACCTTCTGTTTTTTTGTTCATTTATCTACGTGATAAATGAACTCTGCCTGGAGTTTTAAAGGATCTAGGAATACATAAGACAAAAGCACTATATTTTCATTACCTTTGTAAATATCTTATCAACAAAATCTCCTTGCCTTTATGTACATTGATAATCTGCTTAAATGTAGTTTTAAAATAGCATTTTATAATCAATTCTAACTAGCAATTTCTCTATGTAAAAGTGCGAATTACAGGAATACAATTCACAATTACAAAAATATAGAACCAGCCCAAATGCCCATCAATCAATGAGTGAATAAACAAATTGTGGTATATATATATATACCGTGGATTACTACTTAGCCATAAAAAGAAATGAAGTAATGGCATTTGCAGCAACCTGGTTGGAACTGGATGCCATTATTCTTAGTGAAGTAACTCGGGAATCGGAAACCAAACATCATATGTTCTCACTCATAAGAGGGAGTTAACCTAAGAGGACACAAGTGCATAAGAATGATACAGTGGACTTTGGGGACTCAAGGGAATGCGTAGGAAATGAGTGAGCGATAAAAGACTACACATGTGGGGGCTAGGTGTGGTGGCTCACACCTGTTATCCTAGCACTTTGGGAGACCAAGACAGGCAGATCACCTGAGGTCAGGAGTTTGAGACCAGCCTGACCAACATGGTGGAAACCCCATCTCGACCAAAAATACAAAAAATTAGCCAGGCGTGGTGACGGGGACCTGTAATCCCCACTACTTAGGAGGCTGAGGCAGGAGAATTTGCAGCCCTTTTCCCACAAAGTTCTAAATATCTTGAGCCTTAGTTTGCATTAGCCTGCCCCTTAATTTGCAGGTAATTGAAGGAGGGTATAGTGGAAATAAATACAGTTGCCAAGAGCCCATCTTTTGGGGACTCTGGAAGCATTGCCTGTGAGTTAGATCTGCTCCAAAAGGAGCATCAGGGCTCAATGAGAGATGGCTGTCTAACAACACCAGCTTGCCCTTGAATTCTTTCCCGGGTGAAGCCAGGAACCTCCCTGGGCGAAACCCCAATTTGGGGGCTCGCTTGTTCTGAATCAGTTATAACTTAAATGGAGATATGCTTCAGGAGTCGTGTGCAAGATATTTCAGAAACCATTATTTCCTCAGAGAAGGGATGAATTATTTGCTTTATACAACCAAAAGGGAACCTCTTACAACAGCAAAAATGAATGGAATAAATCTACACGGATCATCCCAGATAAATGTTAGAAACCTGAAGCTGAGAGAAAGCAATTTCCAGAAGACTGCATACAGAATAAGGCTACTTTTATACAGCTTAAAACTAAATAAAACTTAAAAATATGTCTCCCAGCCATGCATATATATGTGATGAAATAATTTACCAAGACAAGAGAAAGCTAAACACAAGACCCAAGATGGTGGTGACTTATGAGTGAGAGGCAGGAGATGGGGTGAGGACAAGGCACAAAAGTATGTGCCAATGATTACTACATTCACTTTCTTTGGTGACGTGAGAGATTTAGGTTTTATATATTGTTTTTCTTTATAAAAATACATAACATACTGGGTTTGGTATATATAAAATATTTTATATTAACACAAAGAAAAAATTATAGGTGACACATATAAACACTGGTAAAGGATTTACCAAAGACAAAAACCATACATTAAAACATTTTTTTGAAAAGGGGAAGTAACATTTCTAACATTTTCTTCCATAGAGTTATATAGTTTAGGAATTTCAACTTTTATAAAGTTTGCTTCTTGCCACTTTTGTGTTGAGATGCACTCGGTATATTCATGAAATTGTGGATGCATGTTCTGTGTCATGGAAATGGTACCGGAGCAGAAATTGGGAAAAATGGGTTCAAGTGAGAACTTTACAGTTAACTCTCTCAGTAATTTTGGTCAAGTAACTTCTCTGAATCTCTTTCTTAGTGAAATTAGCAATTTAATGAAGTGCTCTCTGAGGTCCCTTCCAACTCTAAAGTGTTATGCAAGCGTGACTTTAATTTGTTATAAACCCAAATATTAGGATAATACTGAGGAAATTGGATTGCATTGATATTATATTTAATGGCTTCTGAGTTGTTAGGAATTATGTTGAAAATGCTTTTTAAACATTTATTTGTCATTTTTTCCACTAATAAACTTATAAATAAGTCTGTTACATAATCTGAAAAAATAAGAATAATTAATATACACATGCCAAATATCAAGGCAAAAGAAATTAAATTGCAGTTTCTTTCTTTCTTCTTTTTTTTTTTTTTTTTTTTTTTTGAGACGGAGTTTCGCTCTTGTTACCCAGGCTGGAGTGCAATGGCGCGATCTCGGCTCACCGCAACCTCTGCCTCCTGGGTTCAGGCAATTCTCCTGCCTCAGTCTCCTGAGTAGCTGGGATTAACAGGCATGCGCCACCGTGCCCAGTTAATTTTTTTTTTTTTTTTTTTTTGTATTTTTAGTACAGACGGGGTTTCACCATGTTGACCAGGATGGTCTCGATCTCTTGACCTCGTGATCCACCCGCTTCGGCCTCCCAAAGTGCTGGGATTACAGGCGTTTGCCACCGCGCCTGGCCAAATTGCAGTTTCATTACTTTGTGAACACAGCGATACGTTGGAGTCAACAATGTACTTAGTCGAAAATTTAAAAGTTAATGTATTTGCCTGATTATGAGTAATTCACAATTTACATATGAATTGGATTCAGACCCATTTTTTTTGTTGTTGTTGTTTGTTTTTCCACATACAGGGAAGCAGTGTTAACGACTACAAACCTGATGCTTTTCAACAGTTCAAAAACTATTTCTTCTGTCAAACTTTTGACATATAGCTGAACAACAAAGAGTTTTGGAAGTAATACCCTTAAGAGAAATGATAGGTGATCAAACATCAGATTTCTCAATATTTCTGTCTGCACATCAAGTAACATATGGGATTCTGCTTGATTTAATTTTTGAGATTCAATGAGATAAGCTATATTCATTAAAATGGTAAGAAAGCCTTGGGTATGACTGCTTGCAAGATATGTTGAAAATCGCTAAGCAATGTGAAAATATAAGCAGATGTATTACCTATTAAATCGAATAATTTCCCCTGAAAACAGATTTTGACAGACTTCTGACTTTTAAGAGAACCATATTATTACTTTGCCTAGTGTAACTGTCAGATGCATGTACAATTATGAAATAATTCACAATTTTTTTTCAAATGCAGCTTTCCCATTAGCTTATATTTTTAACTTGTATAAGTTGGTTTGTTTTTTTTTTCTCCATAAAAGAAGCCAAAATACAGAGTGTGGTGACTCACACCTGTAATCCCAGCACTTTGGAAGGCCGAGAGGAGGAAGGCTCAAGAGATCGAGACCATCCTGACTACAAGGTGAAACCTTGTCTCAACTAAAATTACAAAAAATTAGCTGGTTGTGGTGGCATGTGCCTGTAATCCCAGCTACGTGGGAGGCTGAGGTAGGAAAATTGCTTCAACCTGGGAGGCGAGATCACACCACTGTGCTCCAGCCTGGGCAACAAAGCAAGACGCCGTCTGAAAAAAAAAAGAAAAGAAGCCAAAATAATTTTTCTGTTAGGCAACTTAATTGTTACGTTTACATTGTACTACTTTCTGATAAACAGGCCTTTCCACTGATAAATCAAATTTACAGAGACAAATGTATAGCAATAGTAATAAGTACATTTTGGTATAACATATAGTCTGCTTAAAGCAATTACACGATGATATTCTCAACATATATTCTACTGCTCATCTCTTACTTCCACAGCACCTTCATTTGGACCTGTGTTTTAAATGATCCAGTCATTATCTAGAATAGCATTCCTAAAAACAAATAAAATTATTTAATTTGTTAGCTATATAAATGGATCAGTCATTTCAACAATGTGTATATCCAAGTCACATTTCTCTAATCTTCATATGTATAAAGCCACAGAATGATCTCCGCCTTGGCCCACTGAAGATGGTCTGTTTCTTCCTGTCTTCAAGCAGCAAGTGCCAGTGACGGGATGTCTAGTATGAATAATCCATTTGGTTTCCTATTTGTTCTAATAAATCATGCCAAAGATATGGTTATTTGCTGTGATATAACACACCACCCCAACATTTAGTGACTTAAAATAATAATTATTTTTTGTGTCCCCGAATCTGTACTTTGTGTAGGGCTTGGCAGGAATGGCTCATCTCTGTTCCACAGGCATCGACTGGGGTGGCTTGGCAGGGACTGGCATTTTCATTTCCAAGGCGGCTCCTCGACATGGCTGATTAGTGCTGGCTGGCAGTGTGCTGAGATCTCAGCTTTGGCTGTAATCAGGGGCCACTATGAAGGAGGCCGCTGGAATTTTTACAGTTAAATATATTTTCTGCTACACCAATTCAGTTCTTTTTCCAGAAACACTGGAAGCTAAGCTACATTTTATTTGTTGGTTTCTTCAATAATAAATATTTCACTGTTACTTCTAATTCTTTGTATCTATTTATTTTATGTCATTCCTCATTTTTTCCCTTTTTTCTAAATTCAATTTTATTATACTTAAGGTGCTTTTAATGTAGCTGTTATACTCTTGATAGTGTTATTTCTTTCTTAGTCTTCTTATATAAGCCATATACACACATATTTCATCTCCTTTGGTTATCTTTCCATTTCTTCATCGAATCTCTTCGATCTCTTTTTTTATAGCTGGTTCTCTTAAAATGTCTTACTTTGTCACTTTCAAAATTTATTTTCATTCTTTCATGTACCAAAAACAATTTGAAAATACTCTATCGTGGTGGTATGTACCAATGATTTCCAAAGAAGTGTTTATATTTAATTGCTGTGTTTGGGAAGGTTAAGAGAATCTCATTCAGAAAATAAGTTGGTTCAAAATTCTGTACCAAATTTACTACACATCTAGCAGATACTTATCAAGTTGTTTGGTAGACATTGGTAGTATTTACTAATGTCTCCTTCTCCTTGTAAGCAAATATATATCTATATTTACCCCTGTTACTAGGAAAGAAATCTTGTCTGTGGCAGTGGAAAACCCATGGAGAGTTTACTAGATTCTCTTTGCACCCTTGTTGCAATGATATTGGAAGCAGAGTTGTGGTAAATAGATTTGATCAGACAAAATTAGAGGTATCTGGCTTGTGGAGAGCAGCTGCTTTGCAGTATGGTCTGAGACCCACAGCAGTCTTGTGTACATGGGAAATCAACTTTTATTGTATTATGGCAATGAGAATTTGGGTTTGCTGTTACTCTCTCCTGATTAATAGAAGTAGGTTAATAATTTTGATACTATTTCTTTTTCTTTAACTATTAAGAATTTCATGTGACTCTGAGAATTTGCAATACCGTGCCACCCTCCTTTGCTTTCACTGATCTATGAAAACATGAAACGCTGTATCTTTAGAATTCCTAGATCTGGAACATTTGCTGTCTCTGTTCCTATCTAGTTAAGTGATATTCCAAGATACCGTGAGTCCTTGTTGTTAATCCTTTTCATCTTTGTTATTTATATTTCTATAGTAAATGGAAAATATATGCTTGGATAAAGATGGAGAAGAGGAATAGAACTGAGTTTGACTTGTGAAATACTTTCCATGCTATCCCTGATTATGGTAACAAGTTGCACATCTTTCAAGAGCTCCTTTGCATTGATATTTTGGGAAACAGCTATTTGTTCTGCCTTCTTCCTGCCCAGTGATATATTTACACAGGCTGGTGATGACTTGTCAACATATTTCTGCTCTACTTAAATTAATTTAGCTCTCACTTTTTTTATCTTTTAGTGATTTCCTAAATTTTCTGTTGTGTTACAATTTTGAATATGTGATTTGTGTTGGGGCTAGTGGCTTTATCAACTAAAATATAAGAAAGTTAAATGAAGAGCAGTTAACCACTACCATAAACTTAAGATATTAATATAATCTATTAAACAAAGGCCAGAAACATTTAATCAAAAGTTTATCCTACATAAGAAGTGCTTAGAGCAGTGATACAATTATAAATAAGATGGTATTTAAGGCTGTGAGTACTTTTTAAATAGCTCGAAAGCAGAGTTGAGCAACTCATTTCTATGTTTGAGAGCATCTAATAAATAAAAAAGCATCCTTATATGTTAATAAATATACAGATGGATGGATATATATAAGTATATATGTATATAAGATATGTAAATATCAGCTTGATGTATTTCCTGAGCAAAAACTGAAGCTTCATTAAGATTTTCAGGACTGTTACTCAGTATCATCCATATTCTCTTTTCACTAAAATATAAGAATTTTCTATTATATAATACCAACTGCATATCTTAAATATTGTACACCTAAACTATGTTAGTCTGTTTTCATACAGCTATACAGAAATAACTGAGACTGGGAAATTTATAAAAGAGAGGTTTAATTGACTCACAGTTCTGCATTGCTGGAGAGGCCTCAAAAGGCAGTCAACAGAGAGGGAGTGCAAGCAAGGGAAAGGCCAGCCACTTATTAAACTATCAGATCTCCTGATACTCACTCACTATCATGAGAACAGCATTGGGGAAACCACCCCGATCCTCCAATCACCTCCCATCAGGTTTCTCCCTCGACACATGGCGATTACAATTCAAATCAAGATTGTTCGGGGACACAGAGCCATACCATACCACCAACTCACATTCTACAGCTTTTAATTTTCTGACAATTAAATATATTATTTTAGTCTGAGACTATTTGACATGTTTTGTTACTACAGAGTGTTAAGAGACAGAGTCTTCATTATAAATGTTAGCATGTAGTTGACTTGTTTCCATAACTACTGTTTGAATTTTAATTTTGAGACACCTTCTTTCAAATGCATGCATTTGCTTATATTGGAGGTTGGGAAGTATTTGGTATACGATTAGGAATGAATCAAAGGTAGGAATAAATTTGGGATAATTTGCCAGCACTGCTGGTCAGCGGCTTCTGAAAACAAAAAGATAATTATTTTTATATGTGCCTCTCTATGATGCTCCTATTAAGTGATTGGGCAAATGTAATAAACAAGGATTGCTGATCATCTTCCGTAGTAAGATGCTTTTGGAGGAATTGGAGAAGTGAGTAAATAGTAGTGAGAAACTCCTGTTTCTGATGTTGCTCCATGTTGGAATGCTTTTATGTCTTCGGTGAATGAGTCTCTGAGAGCCAATTGTGATGATATACAGTGGTTTTCCCCAGATTGGACATGGTTCTCTGTACCGGTACCCTTTAAGTCAGTGGCACTCACCAGTCAGTCATCGTCATGCTCTGTGTCAGTCCCTCGTATGCTGTGTCATCTTAGAGAACATACTGATGGGTCCTTAGCCTTCTTTACAATTTGAACACTGGGACTCCTCATTCGGGTAAAAACCATGGACAGTTGGGGAAACTGTTGGGATGGTCCCTCATAGCAGATTGGATTACAATGCACTTTGTTTGCATTTAATTTCTACCTACAAACTTACACTAGTTTCCAATCACTTTCTATATCACTATAACTAAAATAAAGTTGATAATTAAACTAAAAATGTCTTAATAGCTGCTTGTCTATATAATGTCAATAACTTGTTTCACCACATTTGCTAATTCTTTGTGAATGTAGTAGCATATTGATATGGCAACAATGTGCTAAAAATAGGATATTACAATATATAATAATGCAATATTGTTTAATTAATAAAACTAAATGTTAGTTTAAGTAGCAGTTATCACAGGACCCTTGAGACCATCTGTATAGCTATCACTATTGAGGAGTTTCCTAACAGCAAGTAGTAACCCATCAAGCAATTTTCTCATGTGCACAAGCAATTTTATTTATTTACAGTGAATGGAAAAATACAGTTGAAGCCCATACAAAGGGTCAAATACAATAATACTTGCTATTATCTGTAAGATGCTATGTTATTCAAGAGTGTGTGGGTGTCTGTGTGTTGCACATACAGGAGTGTATGTGTGTGCATGTGTGTTTACACCTGTCTTTCAATACCCTTAGAATTCTGGTCTCCATTTTGAAATGTATAACTTTTCTAGGCATTTGGGCTAACGGATTCTCCTATGAAAATGTCATTGTCATAATTGATAGCAATAACCTGACATGGAGAAGCATATCATTTTTAATGGGAAAATCTTAAGAGACCAATTAGTACTAAGGCAAATGAGAAGTAATTTCATAATCAAAATGCCTTCAAGGGTTACCTTATGTCTCTGTCCTATTTTTAAAGGTCTTTTAATGCCACACACACACACGCACACACACACACACACATCATTAAGAGAGTTGTATATCATTAAAAATAGTTTACATAATCCAGGCTTATTCATATTTAACTATCTGTAAGCAATAGTAATTTTTAAAGAACAATACATGTGATTAAAATAGTGATAATTATAGAATTTTCTGAAACTACAGTTTACTTAAACTTTGTGAAAAATATATTTAAGAAAAATTTCCACATAGCTAAACTTGATCAGTAAGATGTCAGAAAATATCGAGAAAATAGTGAGGGGAACAATAGAGTGACAGATAGAAGAAACAGAAAAAAATGTTACTGTTTCATCTCAAAAATAATCTATATTAACTAGGAATCTTTAGTTTGTTTGATTTTCATTTTATTTCACTGCCTCAAGTTAAGCACATTCATTGTGAATTGTGCTATGAGTTACAGTCAATGGTTTTTAATAGAAAAAATCACGCTGAGAAATATTTTAAAAAATGAATTGAGAATGACATTTAGTCCAACATAAAAAAAATTTTTTTAAGAAAAAAATAGTTCAACCTTAATATTTTCATAAATTAGTACTGGCTAATTTTTCACAAATACATACCTAATTGACATTTAATCAAGCATACACAAGTGTATGTTAAATATAAATTAATTACTGTATGTTAAAAATACCATAATTTTATGGTGTGTAAACATGTAAGTACATTTAGTTACCATTTAATTACTGATTTCACAGACTATAAATGTATAATTACCTAAATAACAATTCACCACCTTTCTAAGGAAACCATTTTTGTGGTTAAATACTATGTTAATTAGATGTTATTTCTACAATAATACTTAAAAAGTTGTAGGCGATTTCGCCCATCTATTTTACTTCTGAGTTAACTCATCCTCACAATAATATCTGTGGAAATTATAATGTGCATAAAGACTACTTATAAATGCATGGTTACATAATTGTGATTTGATTACTCATCCAGTGCAACAACGTGTTCATGAAAAATGCCAAAAAATTCCTGGGATTTTAAAATAAAAATTTTGTCTACTAATGAAATGAAGTTAAACAATAGATGTGATTAGCCTATGGACAACACTTTATGCAATATGAATTACTGTAAATAAATGGCATTGCAAATTTACACACTGCATTTTATATTATTACTTTTCTTGACTTTGCCCTTTCTTGCTCAGTGATTTTTTTTAGATACTGACTTTGCTCCATTATTTACCTTTTCTATTTTCTTTCATATGTTCAAATAAGCTGCCTTATAGTCTATGTTGGAAGAAATACAATATTATTGCAAACTGACCTAAATTGACTTGTCCATTGGTAATTATTTCAATCCTTTTGCCAAATATGTAGCTTCCTATAGAGGAGGTTTTAGGTTTTTTACCATATAAAGTCCATAACTGATAATAAGTTGTATTAGAGATTAATTTCAGAAAAAATATACTACACATACAAATGTTAATAGCTCATAGGCAAGCAACTGTTACTCTACCTTCATTGATAGTTGGAAGCCTTTTAAATTGTAGCAAAGTATCTTGTCTGAGACTTTCAAAAGAGGCAATGGGATTCTAGCAACAAGATTTATCTAGCATTTTAATGTAAGTTTGATTCTCGGTTGAGTTGCTTAACATAAGACTTTTCAATAATCCTAAAGCCAAGTTTCCACTCTAAGTAGTATAAGATTTTGTGCTCAGTAGAGTCATAGCTTTTATGTAATTCATGAAAGATTTGGTTCTCTAAAAGATATTCCTAGTCACCACCTGAATCTTAAGCACCACTATTCATTTTAGCATCCATTTTGCTAACTGTCAAGCCATCTCATATTGATCAAAATAAAGTAGTCGAAGTACTTGCAGTAACAAATTTCTGTGATATAACCTTCCAACTGTGGTGTTCCAATGAGGCCACTTTAAATACTAACAAACATCCTTAGGGTGTAGACTCCCATGAATTACTGCATATTAATCTATAAAACTGAACATATTGAACTATTTAAAACTGAATTAAAGATAATACAGCAGACAGACAATATATATTATTACTATCATAACTATTATGGCCAATTATTACTAAGGAAAACCAGAAGCAATTTGAGAATCAAATTTCACAATCAAAATGCCATCCAGGGTTCCCTTACATCTCTCCTATTTTTACACATCATTTAATGTCACACACACACACACACACACACACACGCACACACGCATCATGAGAGAGATATAAATCAGAATAGATAGGTAATCCAGGTTAATTTATATTTAACTATCTGTAACCAAAAGTAATTTTTCAGAAAAGTATATATTATTTAAAATACTGATATGAAAATTAGCATGTTATTTCATGCTAATAAAATTATTTTTAATTACAAGTTTTTATTTCTTTGAAGTTTCATAGAAATACTTGAAGAATATAAGTAACAGTAAATTACGTGCTGGTTCTGTATTAGACAATAAAAGGATGATTGCCTAAGCTACTTATTTATAATAGGAATAAATTATTAAATGTATTTAGTTTAGAGTAATTCAGCATTGTAAGTAAAATATCCATTTTCAGATAAAATAAGTATTTAGCAATAATTTTATAATGTCTAAGCAGTTTATAAACATATGGAATAGTATCAGCTATTACACAAAAGGAAGACATATTTGGGGAATACCAAACATATTCCCCAAAAAGAACCAAAGGTCAATTATGCCTTTGTTTACAATAACTTGGGACATTGGTGTTTTTTTTTTTTTTTTTAACAATGGTAGATTAAATGTTGCTCACTGTTTTATCCAAAAAAAATTGTGAAAAGCACAAAGGGGTTCAAAAGAAGGCTAGATCAAAGCTTATTCTTAAATGACTTTATGATCATCTCATTTTAGAATTAAGATCCATAAAATAAGAGGTAAAGAAAATTAAAGATACATAGTGAGCAATGGAAATTGGCATTTGATTAAGTGGTAACTTGTTTGACATAAACATAAGCACAGAGAATTTAAAACAGGAGAAATTATTCTTTAGGAAGTCTGCATGGAGAAGTTATTATGGGCATTATAAAAGTATTCATAGCCACCTGTAAATTGTAAGAGTTAATAAGCTCTTTGTCTATTTATTCGGGAGGTGCTTGAAGGAAGTCTGGCTTCTTGTGAGTTTCCTGGAAGTTAGGCTTTGACTCTACAATGGGAGGAAGGGAGTACATTTATCTTAATTTTTATTTATTTTTTTAATGCCTTTTAAATGACATTTTAAAACAAACCATACTTATATCTCCATTATACAAATACAGAAAGGCACATTATTCTATGATGTTTTATAGGGTGGCTTCAGAGCTGCAGTTTTCAGACTAGTTGATCTTTATGTTCTAAAAAAAAAGTATTGAGTATTCCAAAGGCCTTTTGATTTTGTAGGCTATATTGATCAATATTGACCATATTAGAAATTAAATCACCCAAAATATTTTAAGTTGTTTGTTAAAATAACAACACAAGATTTATTACATGATAACATGTTGGAGTTTCATTAAAATAACCATATTTTTAAAAACCAAAAAGCAGGTGAATGAGAAGAAATGGCATTGTTTAACACTTCTGCATATCTCTTTAACGACTCACCTAATAAAAGAAATCTTTATTTTCATGTCAGCTTTTTCATTCAATATGTCACAATTCATTGTTTTGGTTAAGGTATGTGAATAAAATAGTAAGCCTCACAGAGACATGGATAATAGTTGAAAAAGCCTTTTTAGGTAATTGTGGATAATCTTTGTTTCTCATACCACCCAAAAGCTTTACAAATGGATTTTTAAAAATTTCTTGTGATGTGTAATCTGAAACAATATGAATACATCTTTGTACTCTTTTTTAATGAAAAGACACTAATATACCTGTCACTTTGAATTAATATTTTACTCACCAAAGAATTTATAGCATCATACATTGGTCATTTGAAAAATACTGGTTTTCTGACATCTGAATCTTCAAAACATTGGCATAATTTATTATCTAATATAAAAAATATCACATTTAAGTATTCAGATACTGTGAAACTTTTCTTGAGAGAGAGAAACTTTCCAAATTTCTACTTCATCCTTGAAAGCTTGAGTTTCACTACTGGCAACAGCTACTGTCAGTTGTTTTCCTGAAGTGATCGGCTCACTTCATTCATTCTTGAGGACGTTAAGAACACCTTCTTTCAAAAGTGTTCTTGAACACCTTTTGGTATTCCCTGAAAAGGAAGCAGCTAGCTCCACTCACAACTCCCACAATGCATGGGTGCTTTTGCTCAAGAAAACCATCACATGCCGTAGGGGGGTGACATTCTTTCAGAAAAGGAGACATGTCAATACAGGTCAAGATTTAATTACATTACTAACTTGTGAGACTTCCTCGGGACATTCATTCTCATGGGAATCTGAAGTTTTGTTTCTCCCAGGAGTGTAAGGTGGTGAAGACATGATGCATGTTAGCACAGTTGTGGCCATAGCCTTGGCATCTGCCATGGTACCATCCTGTAAACGTCCACAGTGAAAAGGCTGACAGTGTCCTAACCATGTCCTGTGTGTTTTAGGAACACAGGTTAATATTATAGATCCCTTGAAAGTTTTGTGAGCATCCTCTAAGGGTCCCAAATCCCACTTTGAGAACCACAGCCATGGAACAATGGAAACATGAACACAGAAGAGCGGTAAGTTTTTCAGACTCCTTCAGACAAATCTCACTCCCCACCCAGCCCACCAAGGCTCCATCCCTGCTTTTTAACCATCCCTGCTGTGATGGGAAGGTTGAGGAGATATACTGATTTACTTTTCTATCTAAATTGTAAGAGTGAGATTGGAAAGAGTAACTTTTTCCCTACTATATTCCCCTAGAACAGACTCAGTCAGCCACATTGATGTGCTTGTTATTTTTATAAAGTAGTTGTAGACTCTGACCCAACACCAACACCACACCCAATGTAGAGTTCTAAGACTCTACATTTACTAAAAAATATAATCCTATTATTGCTACATTTATTAAAATTTACTAAAAATACGTAATCCTAGTATTGCTACTTGGAAAAGTTGTGGCAATCTAATGAAATGGCAGATGCAAATTTGGAATGCAGTGGCTGAAATGCATCTGGAAGATTCTCCTCCACAGGGGCTGAAAGGCATCTGGAAGATTCTTCTCCTCCTCCTTTTTCTTCTTCACTTTCCCTAGAGTTGAGCACAAAGACTAACATATAACAGCCGATGGCAGGGATGCAATAAATGTGTATACAGTAAGTTACTTATTTTTTTCCAGCTTTATTGAGGTACACTTGACAAATAAGATGAGTATACATTCAAGGTGTGCAACATGATATTTTGACGTACACATATCAAATGTGAAATGATTATCACAATAAAATTAGTAAACATATCCATCACTACAGTTAGTTAACATTTGCATGTGTGTGCTTGTGTGTGTGAGGTAAGGATACTTAAGACCTATCTCTCTGCAAATTACAACTAAACAATACAGAAACATTAACTAAAATAACTATGCTCTACATTAATTACCAACCAATAGGTGATTTCTGAATGCATTTGGGTCACAGCTTTTCCACATCTTATTTTCACATCCTCTTTGTTGAACAAAGGTGGGGACGTCTTGGACTTTGGCAATTTTACTTTTTTTACAAAAAAAAAAATTTACTGGAATAATGACCCATTCTATTCTAAAGTTCATGACCTGGACTTTATTTTTGGTGTCAACTATACTTAGGCATTATTAGACACAAATAGAACAAAGAATCATAAATATATTTATCAAAAAATAGCTAAAAAACAAAATAATTTCATACAGGATGACACGTTTCTTATTATAAACTTATCTTTGAAATATTTAATATGAAAGCCATTCTGACATTTTCAATATTTCAGAACCCAAAATAATTCTGTGTATGCTTTTCACTTAAATAGTGAAGGATTTTAAATGTTTGCTTGTTCCTGTGAATATATGCATTCTTAAAGCACATGAACATTAATGATACCAGTGGAAAACAGAATTAGTTCACTGACATAATTTAGTTCACTGTTAATTCTAAAATTCACTTATTCTCTTCAGGCCTTTTATAAATGTAATTATCAATGCAGCCTGTCCCAAAAAATGAAAACTGTGGAGGATGAATAGTACATGTGTGAGTTGGTCTTGATCAACTGCTTTAGGAAAAGTGACAGATCTCTAGCTAAAGTATTCACACAAAAGAAGAGATATTTTATAGTATGTTAAATGTCTGTTTTCAGAAAAGGTAGAAAATTGAGATTAAAATAATAGAAAATTATTTGAATAGTATATACTGGTAAATATATTTCCAGTTGCAGTGGCCTGAATTTATATTTCAATGAATATGTTGTATGTTTCTTATAGTATTAATTCAGATGATTTTTAGCTATAATTTAGTAGAGATTTTTAACTTACCTATGGATTGGACTCCAAAATCAAAAGGAAATAAGATATTTACAGTTTATCTTGTAGAAAATAGCATAATTGTCTTTCCCATAGTGCCATCAGCTTCATACAAAAAACATGTAGGTCACGAAGAGAAAAAAAAGTCTCCCAGAAAAGAAAAAAATAAAAGGTCCAGTACTAAGAATATGATCTTTGGAATCAGATGGAACTTACTTAAAATCTTCTTCTGATACTAGTAATTATGAGTCTCTGGCAATTTACCCACTTAGAATGACCATGAAACAGCATTGGACACAGTAAATATTCAGTAAGTTTACTTATTTTTATTTCTATCTAGTCTTGTACATATTTGTAGTATCAATTTTTGAGTCATCTATTTTGAGCTCTACTCACTTTGTCCTTATTCTTTCAGAAAATGTCCTTCATCTTTAAAAACTTAAAATCATTTCTAATTACCACCATTTGGATATCCCATACTTTAACAAATCCTGTGGTAATGAAAACTTAGGCTC
The DNA here is from genome assembly GCF_030222135.1 of Aotus nancymaae. Lineage (NCBI taxonomy): Eukaryota > Metazoa > Chordata > Mammalia > Primates > Aotidae > Aotus > Aotus nancymaae. Next base: position 4,037,955 of record NW_026988576.1, on the reverse strand, counting down.
TATACAATTTCCCAATATTTTGAACATTGTGATAATTGTTATTTTTGACATATATTTTTTCACATTTTTTGTGACATTATCTTAGTGGGATAAATTCTTGGACATAGAAGTCATTGGCCATTAATTTACTCAGTTTATATTTTGATTAATGTGGCAAAAGTATTCTCCAAATCTTTGAACCAGTTGTTATTTTTGTCGTTACTTCAGAAAGCTTCAGGCTCATTTTCTCAAATGTTTACCACCACTGAATTTTCTGGGATATTTAAATCTTTAGTAATCTGAGAAGCAAATATAAACATACATACATATGTATAAGTTTGCTTTCCTTTGTTCTTTGATTTTTTTAGAAGGGTTGAATATTTTTATGTGACATTAGTTTTACTTTTTCTTGGAGAAATGCACTCACTTTTATATTGGGTATTCACTTTTTAAAAAGTTGCTTTGTAGGAATTATTTTACATAGTAGAAATACAATGCTCTGTCATTTATTTAAAATATTCATATATGAATTTTTTTAGTTTTTTTTGTTTTTCAACTTTGATTACAATATATTTGGTAGAAATTGTATTTGTATGTTTTGTGGTTAAAATTGTAAGATATGTTATAATTTTTCTGTACCTCCTAATATATTAATTGTGCATTTATTCATTAAATCTTCTATCCATTTGAAATTGTAAGATGTGAGATAAGAAAACTTTTATATTTCTCAGATTTTACATGTCTAACACCATTGTTTTGATCAATTTATTTTTTTCTCTCCAAAATAAAAATGATTTTTGAAGGATCTTGAAGCTAGTATAATTTATTGACTTGTTGTTTAGAAATCTTATAAGGATCCTCTCGATGTACTGCTTTATCAAAAAATTAAGAGCATTTTTCTACATTCACAATATAGTGCTAATTCTTCTTTTCTACATATACAAGAAGCACTGGCCATAATGAAGATACTGTGCTAGGTTCTATGGCTGGGGGAATAATGAAGAGGAGTAGAGATGAATATAATCTCTATTCCCTAAGGCAAATATTTATTTTGGTAAATACAAAGCACAAGATCATAACGCTAGGTAAATACAAATTCAGTTAAGCACTGCGAAATGACTTTTCCTCAACTAAGAGCCGCATATGTGATGGTGGCAAGATTATAATAGAGCTGCCTTATACAGGTGTACCATTTAGAAACAGTTTATACTGTACTTTAACTGTACCTTTTTATGTTTACTTATGTTTAGATACACAAGTACTTATCATTGTGTTACAATTGCCTATAGTATTCCGTGGAATAACCTGCTATACAGGTTTGTAGCCTAGGAGCAATGGGCTGTATGATATATCCCTATATGTGTAGTAGGCTACACATATAGGTTTGTGTAAATAAACTCTATGATATTTGCAAAATGACAACATCTAATGAGGCATTTCCCAGAATGTATACTTGCCATTAAGTAATGCCACTCAGACACATGATTCCAAATGCTATTGAGTCAATGAAGATAATATTTTTTGATGACAGAAAATTATTCATATGAAGAGAAAATTTGAGGTGGATCCTAAACTCTGGCCAGAAAAATGACAACTGAGAAAGATTTTTTAAAAATTACAGATTAAAGAAATGATATGAAAGGCTGAGAAGGAGGAAAAGTGTTAGTTATGTTCTTAAAAACTAAACACAGCCTAGGTTGGAGTTTACGCTCTTTGAGATCAATGGCAAAGAAATCTTAGGAGGAAGTGTGGAGACAAAGCCTTGAAGGCCTGTATAGACTCCTAGGAAGCCATAAGGAAAATATGTCCTCAATAGATGACATTGTGATGGTTGCTGACATCCACCATCTTTTTCTTTATAAACAGAAAAATATAACTGATTCTAAGTCAAATGGATGTGAACAAGACTCACTAGTAAAAGTTAAGGAGGAAGAATTTGTCAGTATTTCTGAATATCGAGGCATCCACTTAGTGGATCATACATATTGGCCCTCAATATTGAAATAAATACTTCCAAAACAATAAAATAAAGCCTCTAATGTATATTGTTAATGTAAATAAAATATAGATGCCATATCAATGCCAGAGGCAGTATTATTTATATAGGAAATTTTTTATCAATGGTGCCAGTAAATCGGGTTAATCTTGAGTCACATTATGACTGATAACAAAAATAAACAAAACAAGACATTCGGATTGAAGGATTTTAGAGCAACCAGTTGATGAGCTCTTCCCTCCTCAAAATACAAACATCTGGACCTGATTAACATTCTGAATACAAAATGTTTTATTTGAATCTAAAATAAAATATAAGCCAACAAGAAATAATACAGTGTTTCATTTTATTACATTGGTTGCAATTATTATTAGTTTAATTTAAATTTGTGTTTACATCTAAGTGAGATTTGATTAAAGGATTTTACTAAGAGCTTTCTTTTTCTGATTTCAAATGGAATATGTTCATTATTTACTTACCTGAAATATGGAGACTTGTGCCTGTTTAAACCATTAAGACTGTGACGGCAAATGATGCTTTTGTAGCTCTGTTGTCTTATCTACCTTAATTAAAATTAATTTTGTATGAGAAAATACTTTTAACTTGTTCTCATAAATTTTAGTTGGTTTGCTGGTTTTGATGAAAATAAGCATTTGAATGAATTCCTATTTCTAGTTGACGAAGTTTTATGACAGACATTGCACTGAGGATCACCGAACCAAAAATCCAGTTTTCATATGTGTGCCATCCATGCTTTTGGCCATGCTTTGCTCTTCCAGGTATTTGCATACAACTGTCACACTTAACAACTCAACCCACCATTAGGTTCACACTCTGCATTTGCACTGGAGTTGGCTCATTATTTACTTTTGCTTTATAGTGTGATATAGTATTGTTACTATTTTCTTAGTGTTCTATATTTTAATAACGAGTTTTCAAGGATATAGCTGTTTTGGTAGACATAACAGGTAATAAGAAAAATGCAAATTTAAGAAGAATGAACAATAACATTCAAATTATATTTTTTAACATATCAAAGACAAACTGTGCTCTGACGTGTAGTCAAGAGGAACAAACCAACAAGGCTCTTGTCACTTATGTGGAACCCTACAGAACATCCCAGCTATTAAAATGTAATTAATATATCTGTAAAAACATAGCTAGTTTTTAATTGCACAATATGACATGAACATAATAACATTATTTCTCCATCTTTTTTCAGACGCAATCAGTATCTTTCTGACAATAACTCTGGAACAGTGCTAGACTCTTACCCTTTCCAGAACAGAGGTATGTACCTGCTGCTGTGACTTTCTTGATGATTACAGCAAATGCAGCTGGCAATTTGGCTCTTTCTGTGGAACTAGTTAATGGTATAAGGCTTACTATCCCCAGCCTTTATACCTAAAGGGAAAATTCATATCACTTCCTTGAGGTGGCTGATCCACAGGTGGCCTGGTACCATTAAGGAATCTAGAAATTTTACAAATTATGTAATGAATATATTGGAGTGGATAAGACAACAACTCTAGGACTACATGATATTCCCAACCAACAAATATAAGAATGATAGCCCTACATTTTCCTTTATTGGCTGAATATAAGATGGACTATAGATGATAGTGAGTAATTCCAAGGAAATCTAAGCGTAGGGCAAGATACTGGCATCCTGCTAGAGCCACTAAAACTTGAACCCTCTTCTTTGCTGACAATTACTGTACATTATAACAATCTTCCCTTCAGTCTACAATAGTTCATTTTATGTGTGAGATGTATGTGTTTAACAACATCAACTGGTTTATTGTCTTATTTTCTTATTAGACAACCCATGAGTAAAAAATAAATGCTAATAGTGAAGGATGTAGCAGTTAATCAGGACTAAATGTCAGCAGATAGGTCACAACTAGATATAACTTCTCCAATGGCATAACAATTAAGGTACAATCAGAATTGAGGCAGCAGGTGGTCAGGAAATGTTCCTGCCTTTAGTTGAAAAAGAGACAATATATAGAAATAAGAAAATCCTAGGAAAAGCTTAGCTATACCTAACAAAATTCAAGTGTGAAAGCAGATGGTCAGAAAGGCACCTAAAAACTTGGAGACCCTCCGGAGGCTGGAATGAAATTGAAAGAGCTGGTAATAAGCAGAGTTGAGCCTTGCAGTTGGGTGCCAAGTCTGAGTGTGTGTTCCAGAAGTAGAAATGGGTTGAGATAATTGGAACCATCTCTAGATGAGTAGGAATGGGGAAGTGGGAGATGAGCTTCCTCAATAGCCAGACAGTGTTGGGCAAGTGTCTCTAGATAGTACTGAACTAGATTTAGTCAAAGGAAATTTTGTTCTTTGTCTGCTCCAGTTGCAAAACTTCAGTCCTTTCCTGTATGCAGTGATTTTATTTGTGATAGCTGAACTTTATTGAATGACCAGTAGGTCAGGGAAGAAAAGACCACGGGAAGCTTGTTAGAGATAAGATGAAGACGTGATCAAGGCAGGGCATGAACAGTTAGTCAGCAATGGGGATAACGAAAGAGAAACAGGAAACACGTATGAGGCAAAGTTAGGAGGCCTTGGTGATTTTCTGGAGGTGAACAGTGAGGGAAGACAGCAAACAAGATTGCATGGATCTGGGCCTGACTGATGGGAACATAATGGTGAGAAGAAATATAATGCTTTTAGATGTACAGTCATTAGACTGCACCCAGATAGGAACATCTGCAAGGCATTTGGGTATATAAGTGGAGGAAACAGAGAGGTGTCAGAGTTGAAGATACTCAGGTACAAAGAAGTGAATATCAACTATTATGAGAGATGAGATTATGAAAGCAGAGTTTTGATGTGAAAATCACATGGCAGAATTCTGAAAACCATTGAGGGGGTTGGTATATGAAAGGAAGCTTGTTAATGACATGGAAGGCACTATGGTCAGAGAAGCAGGTGACTGCAGACTCTGCAGTGACATTGGATTTTGAGGCAGTGTTTCTACAGCTTTCCTTTCTCAAGGATTTGGATCAATTAGTGAATAAATTAGCAGATGAAGTGTTTGTGATTTTGCATAGAGAAGTCTCTCGCTGTATGTATTAGTGCACAATGGAGGGTCAGCCACACATAATTATTATATGCTACTGCTACTATTATCACTATCAGGATGAAGTATTTAAGCATGAAATAATAAACACTGTTCTCTGTAACCTGCATTATTTGCCACAGTTTGCACACTCCTGCTGAATTCCCCATCACCTAGCCAATGCATTATATGTTTATCTGTAATGCCTACAATGCTGAACAGTAATAAATGTGTTGCTTTTCTCTTCCTCTCAGCCAAGGATAGACTCAAGCCCTCCTCACTTACTCACACTAGGAAATAATAGTGTGTCTGAGTCCTGATGTCATCTTTAGCAACATTTCCAGTTCTAAGATGTGAATTCTGAGTCTAAACTTCAATGTTTATTCAGTGAAAGTCAGGGGTGTCTGTGAATATTTACCAGGGTCTAAACAGGATTCATGCTAGACAGAAGAGAAAGTGGGAAAGAGAGAGAGAGTGATAGAGAACAAGAGAGGAGGAACATGCCAGGCGTGATCTTAAAATCGAATGAGAAGGTGGAGGTAGCAGGGATGAAGGAGGTGCATGGGGGGCCAAGTGGAGAAGTTTAGATGACCCCAGACACAGGTTTGGGAGTGAGCCTTGAGGAAAATTTCTTGGCAAAAGCCAGAATGGTACGGCAGCCTTCATGCTGAAGATCTGGTATGGTCACATGTGAAATGGAAATAAGTTAACACCCTCTTTAAATTAATTCCGCATCAATTCACAGTCCCACACGCAGTATGTAAATACAATGCTTGTTTTGTTTTCTCATTTATTAAACACTAGGAGAGCCTCAAAATCAAGGAGCCCTTGTCCTACTACAAGAAAACACTTTTTCATAGTGCTTTATGCCTAATTAATCAGGCAGTTGGTAATTTGGAAAGTTAAAATTCATAAAAGATACTATTTCTGGAGAAACGAGTGAGCGAAAATATTTCCATCATGATAAATCCATTTCCAATAGTTTTAATTAACACATTTCAAATCTATGAAGTTTTACCAAGTTACTGATACAGAACTTAGAAACATTCATAAAAATAACCTGCCTCGTCATTTTTATGAAAATGTTAAATTAATGTAATCATGTAATACAATCATGTTGAAAATAAGGTCTCAAATAGATCTGATATAATAACAGTAATCCCAATTCACAATTCTTTACTCTGATCTTTTTGCTAACCATTTTAATTTCTTTGCATAGACATCATCCCGTCTCTCATAGAAAGCGGCTCTATATTTTTTGCTTATGTTCCCACTTAACAGCAGTCATTAATTTACTGATACTCTGTCTATCAGGCCCACATCATCTTGATTAGGGCTGTTATCCTAATCAAAAGGCTGATAATTAAGACTATCCATCTGTAGAGTTCTAAGTGCTAAGACGAGTTGAAGATCCTAATTAAGATTATTTAGGTGTTACTTAAATGCCATCATTTGATTCAGCTAATCATACCAGCAGGTACATTAGATTTGCATTAATGTTCTGCTGAAGCCAGCAGCTATTTAGGCAGATCAAAAATGTAGATTGCAGACACTATTTCAAACATCTTTATTTGAAAGTGATATTGAGACAATACATGAAGATAAGCAGGATGTAAGAACAGCTAGGTTATTTCAATGTTTTTTAATTTACTTTATGGTAATAAGTGGAGCATTTAAAATAAACAGCTTATTTATTGAATTTGCTATGTATCTTTCATCATCTTGCACCCTCTCTCTCACACCCTCATTCACAGACCAATAGTAATACATTTTTCTAGCATTTCCTGATGTGTCACATACACATACTGTGACATGGTGAAAGTCTCTGCAAACTAAGTTTACTAAATAGAAATGCTTAAGAACTATATGCAATGTTTTCCGCCAATAAATATCTGATGCTGTATTAGAAATAAGTCAAATAATATTTTGTTTTTAATAATCATATTAATATCCAATCATCCTCTAGTACAAATAATCAATAATATTACTGTAATAAGGTATAACTCTTTAATATTTTATTGTTCATTACTTTATACTCAGTTACTAGAAAATACAAAATGCAATACTCTGTTTAAAATTATATAGGCATAATGCAGTAAAATATGTTCACAGAACCTATGCTTTCAAGTTTCTTTCTTCCCAATTTTGATGACAAATAATGCCATCTACTCTTTAGAAGGAGAGATTGCAATAATTTTTTGCAAGAATAATTATCATAATGTATGTGACCATCTGACCAGTACTTTGAGTTCTCTTGTTCGTGTGGAGGAGAAAATAATCTAGGTTTTTGCCCTTGTTTAGTTTCTGAAGTTATTGTATTAAAAAATGTTTGTGGGTAAGGCAAGAAGAGAAAATAAAAAGAGACATAATATAAAGTACTAAAGTATGGGAAACTATAATTTGTAAAGCTCTTGCTCTATGCTTCACAACCTAAATATTGAAGACTGTAACATATATAGTAGCTTTTACAATTTTTCCTCAAAGGACGTAAATTATGCCTGTTAAATATCTATACTACTTAAGTATCTATTCGTTTTTCAATTCCAGTTGCCTAAAGATATTTTAATGTTTTTTTCTCACTGAATATTGACTTTTAAAAAGGTCTACGATTTCAGAAAATAATCATTCTTCATGATATATGGAATATACTTATATTTGTATTAGAGATATAGCATACTTTTTTCTTTTTTGATGCTCCTCTCTTTTCCAACCTTATTGAGATCTAATTGATGAATAAAATTAGCAAGTTTAATGTATATAATAATTTTGATATATGCAAAATATTGTGAAATGATTACCACATTCAAGTTAGTTTACATCTATATTATCCCACTTAGTTATCCTTTTTGTTTGTTTTTTGTTTCGTGGTGAGAACATTTAAGATTGGCATTATTAGCAAATTTCAAGTATAGGATACCA